>NW_016107581.1:1375308-1385627 GCF_001604975.1 Cebus imitator | reverse complement strand
CACGCACCACCATGCCCAGCTAATGTTTTGTATTTTTAGTAGAGACGGGGTTTCACCGTGTTGACCAGGATGGTCTCGATCTCTTGACCTCGTGATCCACCCGCCTCGGCCTCCCAAAGTGTTAGGATTACAGGCTTGAGCCACCACGCCCGGCCATCCTCTTTCTCTTTCTCCCTTTGTCCTTGCCTCCTTTTCCTTCCTCTTTGAAGCCCTTTCTCTGTCTCTGGCTTTTGCTCAGTGTCTCTCTTTCTGTCTTCCTCTCTCTTCGTCCATCAACCTGCTGCTTCTCCTTCTTCTTTTTTTGTCAGAGGATGGAGTCTCACTTTGTCACCCAGGCTAGAGTGCAGTGGCGTGATCTCAGCTCACAGCAACCTCCACCTCCCAGATTCAAGCCATTCTCCTGCCTCAGCCTCCCAAGTAGCTGGGACCATAGGCACATGCCATGACACCCAGCTAATTCTTGTATTTTTAAGTAGAGATGGGGTTTCACCAGGTTGGCCAGGCTAGTCTCAAACTCCTGACCTCAGCCTCCGAAAGTGCTGGGATTATAGGCATGAGCCATAGTGCCCTGACTGAATCAATCTGCTTCTCTGATTCTCTTTCTACACACTACTTATTTCAGGGCAGGAATGTATATCACAATCATCAGAGGGCCTTTAAGAATACAGACACCAGGCCAGGCACAGTGGCTCATGCCTGTAACCTCAGCACTTTGGGAGGCCAAAGTGGGAGGATCACTTGAGCCCAGGAGTTCAAGACCAGCCTGGGTAATATAGCAAGACCCCAAATCTACAAAAAAAAAAATTTAATTAGCCAGGCATGGTGGCATGAGCCTGTAGTCCCAGCTACTCAGGAAACTAAGGCAGAAAGATCACTTGAGCTCAGGAGATTGAGGCTGCAGTGAGCTGTGATCATACCACTGCACTCCAGCCAGTGTGAGACCCCATTTTTTTTTGACAGAGTCTCGATTGTTGCCCAGGCTGGAGTGCAGTGATGCGATCTCAGCTCAACGGCAACCTCCACCTCCTGGGCTCAAGCAATCCTCCTGCCTCAGCCTCCTTAGTAGCTGGGGTTACAGGCATGCACCACCACACCCAGCTAATTTGCTGGATCTTTTTGTAGAAATAGGATATTGCCATGTTGCTCAGGCTGGTTTCGAACCCCTAGGCTCAAGTGATCCTCCCACCTCTGCCTCCCAAAGGCATGAGCCAGCACGCCTGGCCAATTCAGCCTTTAAAAAGGGGAAAATTCTGTCATTTTCAACAACATAGATGAAACTAGAGGACACTCCGCCGGTGAAATGCCACATGATCTCTTTTCTATATGGAATCTTAAAAAGTTGAACTCACAGAAGTAGGGAATAGAATGATAATTACCAGGGGCTGGGGGATGTTGATCAAAGGATACAAATTTTCAGTTAAGAGGAATAAAATGAGGCCGGGTGCGGTGGCTCACGCCTGTAATCCCAGCACTTTGGGAGGCCGAGGCGGGCGGATCACCAGGTCAGGAGTTCAAGACCAACCTGGCCAACATGGTGAAACCCCATCTCTACTAAAAATACAAAAATTAGCTGGGTGTGGTGGCGCACACCTGTAGTCCCAGCTACTTGGGAGGCCGAGGCAGGAGAATCGCCTGAACCTGGGAGGTGGAGGTTGCAGTGAGCTGACATCATGCCACTACACTCCAGCCTGGGTGACAGAGTAAGACTCTGTCTCAAATAAAAGAAAAAAAAGAAGAAGAAGCTTTAGTGATCTATTGCACAGAATGATGACTATAATAAATAATGATGCATTGTATGTTTCCAAATTGATTTTTTTTGAAGTAGATTTTTTTTTTTAGATGGAGTCTCTTTCTGTCACCCAGGCTGGGGCGCAGTGGCACCATTTCAGCTCATTGCAACCTCTGCCTCCTGGATTCAAGCGATTCTCAAGCCTCACCTGCTCTTTAATGCCCCAGAGAGCCCGATAACACAGACACTATTATCCTGATTTTAGAGAAGAGGAAGTTACGGTTCAGAGAGCATAGTGACGTGGCCAACCTCAAGCAGATGGTAAATTTTTTACATTCACTTTTCCTTGATTAAACATTTATGGAGCTCCTAGCACTATGCCAGCTGTGCACTTTAAAATATATATATATATAAGAACAGGCCAGGTGTGGTGGCTCACGCCTGTAATTCCAGCACTTTGGGAGGCTGAGGTGGGTGGATCACGAAGTCAGGAGTTTGAGACCAGTCTGGCCAATATGGTGAAACCCCGTCTTTACTAAAAGTACAAAAATTACCAAGGCGTTGTGGCGCGTGCCTGTAATCCCAGCTACTCAGGAGGCTGAGGCAGAGGTTGCAGTGAGTCGAGATCACGCCATTTCAATCCAGTCTGGGTGACAGAACAAGACTCCGTCTCAGAAAAGGGAAAAAAAGAAGCCAGGTGTAGTGGCTCATGCCCGTAATCTCAGCACTTTGGGAGGTTGAGGCACGTGGCTGATCACCTGAGGTCAGGCGTTCGAGACCAGCCTGACCAATGTGATGAAACTCTGTCTCTACTAAAAATACAAAAATTAGCTGGGCATGGTGGCGCATGCCTGTAATCCCAGCTACTCAGGAGGCTGAGGCAGAAGAATCACTTGAACCCAGGAGGCAGAGGATGCAGTGAGCCAAGATCGCACAATTGCACTACAGCCTGGGCAGCAAGAGTGAAACTCAGTCAAAAAAAAAAAAAAAACAGAAACATTTAACATGAGCCCTACTCGCTTTACAAAGGTTTAAGTTAAATGTGCGATACAACATTGTTGACCAAAGGTGCAGCAGATCTCTAAAACATGTTCCTCTGGCTTAATTTTAGTATTTGAAAGATTTTCAAGATTTGTTCAAGCCAGTAATTCTAAATAACATTCTAGAACTATGAAATTCTAGAAATAGGAAAAATTCCTTGTGGATTCCATTCTTCTGTTCATACAAACAAAATTCATGACAATATTAGATTTATTTATTCCTAGCTTATTCATCAGTCCTCAGGCATACAGAAATAGCAGAAAGACATTACAGACTGGCTGGGTGCAGAGGCTGACGCTTGTAATCCCAGCACTTTGGAAGGCCAAGGCAGAAGGATTGCTTGAGCCCAGGAGTTTGAGACTAGTCTGGGAAACATAGCAAGACACCGCCTCTACAAAAAATAAAATTTAAAAATTAGCCAGGATGGTGATGTGGGCCTGTGGTCCCAGCTACTCAGGAAATTGAGGCAGGAGGATTGGTGAGCGCAGGAGTTTGAGGCTGCAGTGAGCTATGGATTGTGCCACTGCACTCCAGCCTGAGCAATACAGCAAGATTCTGTCTTTATTGACGGAGTCTCTCGTTCTGTCACCCAGGCTGGAGTGCAGTAGTGCCATCTCGGCTCACTGCAGCCTCTGCCTCCCGGGTTCAAGCAATTCTCCTGCCTCAGCCTCCCAGGTAGCTGAGATTACAGGCATGTCCCATCACACCCAGCTAATTCTTTTGTTTTTTTTAGTAGAGATGGGGTTTCACCATGTTGGCCAGGCTGGTTTCAAACTCCTGACCTCAAGTGATCCGCCTGCCTCAGCCTCCAAAAGTGCTGGGATCACTGGCTGAGCCGTTGTGCCTGGCCTCCAGATTCTGTCTTTAAAAGAGAAATAAATAAAAAATTGACTGCAAATGGGCTGATAAACTCAATTCCTCTATTTTATTCAGTTGCTAAGGGATTTTTGGATCTCGTATGGCTAATAAAGGGAAACTGAAGAAATACTTGCAGAATGGGAAACCGATGACATGCAATGCAATCGTGATTACACGAAACAAGATGCTAAGGGAAGGATGTGTGGCTCCACAAATGTGATGTCTTAGCACATTTGGTCTTCATAAAGCATCAATAATAATGGCAAAAATACAGTGTGCCAAAGACCACCCACTATGTTGTAGAATATAGTCTACATCCATAAAAGATGTTTAAACAAGAAGGAAAGAGGTGCCGGGCGTGGTGGCTCACGCCTGTAATCCCAGCACCTTGGGAGGCCAAGGTGGGCGGATCATCTGAGGTCAGGAGTTCAAGACCAGCCTGGCCAACATAGTGAAACACTGTCTCTACTAAAAATGCAAAAATTAGCCAGACGTGGTGGCACATGCCTGTAATCCCATTTGCTCGGGAGGCTGAGTCAGGAGAATCGCTTGAACACGGAAGATGGAGGTTACAGTGAGCCAGGATCACACCATTGCACTCCAGCCTAGGCAAAAAGAGCAAAACTCTGTCTCAAAAAAAAAAAAAAAAAAATAGTAACTAAGAACACACTGTGTTTTGGAATCCATGATTAATCTGACCTTTCATAGTTGGAAACGTAGGTGTCCATAGATGGCGCACCGACTCTTCCTCAGAACTTCAAAGCCATTTGCAGCCCACTAGGTTAATCACCAAGAACAGTGGCCCACACACAAGGTTCGTGGAGCATAAACAAAGGTGCTTGTATTGGGGAAGCAAAGCTGCTTCTCCAGGAAGCCTCCCTGGGCCCCTCCAGGGGATTCTTGAGCCCTGGCTGACAAAGACCAAAAAGGTCTGAGATTCGGGTAAACCTGTGGCTACTCATGGGATTCCGGATGCTTCTCTTCCTGGAAATGACATGAAATTCCTCAGCCTGCATCTTCCCTCCCTGTTATTTTAAGAATTTCTTTTTCTACATTTCTTCCTATGCAAGGTAGATAGCTTAACTTTGGAGCAGAGCAAGAGCAAGGAAGGAGGGAGAAGGTGGAGATGAAAGATGAGAGAAGAGGAGGAGGAGGGGAAGGGGGAAGGAGGAGGACGGAGAGGAGGAGGGGAAGGAGGAGGACGGAGAGGAGGAGGGGAAGGAGGAGGAAGAGGGAAATGAGGAGGAAGAGGGGGAGGAGAGGAAGGAGGAGGAGGGGAATAAGGAGAAGGAGAAAGGGGAGGAGGGGAAGAAGGAAAAGGAGGAGGGGGAAGAGGAGGAGGAAGAGGAGAAGGAGGAAGAAGGACGGGAGGAGGAGGGGCACAAAGGGGAAGAAAGGGAGGAGGAGGAAGAAAGGAAGGAGGAGGAAGCAGAGGAAGAGGAGGAGGAGAAGGGAAAGAGGAGGGAGGAGGAAGAGGAGAAGGAAGGGAAGGAGGAGGAGGGGGAGGAAAAAGAGGATGGGGAGGAGGTGGGCAGGAAGGAGGGGAGGGGGAGAGGGGAAGGGAAGAAGGAGGAGGAGGAAGGGAAGGAGGAGGAGGAAGGGAAGGAGGAGAGGGACAAGGAAGAAGTGGGGAGGAGGGAAGAGAGGAGGGGACAGGGAGGAGAAGTGGTTGTGGTTAGTTCCCAGGGCCATAAAGTCCTGGCGATCAGCTGGTCGACCACGTGTGTGTGCTGGGAGCATGGCCTGGCACTGGGGGCTCCTGCTGGCTTGGGTCTGCCTGCTTCGCAGTGCGGTGGCTCTTCTAGAGGAAGGTGAGGAGCCAGGGGACCCTGGCTGGGGATAGGGTCCTGCACGTCGGCCACTGTACGCCATCAAATCCCAGACGCCACGGAGGGCAGCAGTCGCCTTTGCTTTAGGTACCTTAAGAAAGAAAAAGATACTCTCCCTTTCAGGTCAGAAACACAATCCATGGGTAAAGATTTTTTTAAAAAAAAATAAGCAAGTTCATCTAATAAAAGCATGAAAGACTAAGAATGTAAATTGAAAAATCCTAGTGACATGTTACGTGAAATCCATTCTCCCTTCACGCTGGGAGATTTTAAATCCCCAGGCAGAGGTTTTGAAAATGAGACTAATTTTCATAAAGTCGATTTTATTCCTTTTCCAAAGCCTATAACAACTATGAAGCAAAAATCTAAACATAAGAAGGGAATTTACTATAGATGCATCTGACATGTTTGATGATGACAGAGAATAGTTGCAAAAACAATTTCTTATGGAATGGCCGTGAAGAATGATCTTGCATATATTTCTTTTAAGTATTCTTCAGGACATCTTTGCATTAAAAAAAATAACACTGTGTTTGCTAATACTTCCTTTTAAAAGAATGGAAAAGAAAAAGATAGTATGACCACTGCTTTCTTATCTGCTAGAATTATTTTATACATATTGAAAAATAACACTTTACTTGGCCATAGGTGTCTTTTTTTTTTTTTAAATCAGACATCATGTTTGTAGCTACATAAAAAAGACTATAGATCAGTGGGGCAAAAAGCTAATTAAGATGACCCTAAAGCTTCTCCACTGTCATTCAATGTCTGGTCTCCTGAATTATTGATGTTATATATTTCCACATAATACTTGTGCTGTTCAGACCCCTAGTGATAAGGCATTTCTCTTAATAATGCATAAGTCATGGGCCCTGGGCTATTAGCCTGTATTTTAAATAATGTAGTGCGAGTCTACTTTTGATCTGCAGAACTGTTCACTATCTTCCTCTCTCCCCCTTGCAAGCATCTGCTTCCTGGACTTACTGTCTTTTTTTTTTTTTTTTTTTTTTTTTTGAGACAGAATCTTGCTCTGTCAACCTGACTGAAGTGCAGTGGCGTGATCTCAGTTCACTGCATCCTCCACCTCCCAGGTTCAAGGGCTTCTCCTGCCTCAGCTTCCCGAGTAGCTGGGACTACAGGCACATGCCACCATGCCCGGCTAATTTTTATATTTTTAGTAGAGATGGGGTTTCACCATGTTGGTCAGGCTGGTCTTGAACTGCTGATCTCAGGAGATCCACCCAACTTGGCCTTCCAAAGTGCTGGGATTACAGGTGTGAGCCACCACGTCCAGCCTATTGTCTCTTAAGAGTTTCTTTTTAGCCACTGAGGAGCAAACTGCATTTTTTTTTTTTTTTTTTTTTTTTTTTTTTTTTTTTGAGACGGAGTTTCGCTCTTGTTACCCAGGCTGGAGTGCAATGGCGCGATCTCGGCTCACCGCAACCTCCGCCTCCTGGGTTCAGGCAATTCTCCTGCCTCAGCCTCCTGAGTAGCTGGGATTACAGGCATGCGCCACCATGCCCAGCTAATTTTTTGTATTTTTAGTAGAGACGGGGTTTCACCATGTTGACCAGGATGGTCTCGATCTCTTGACCTCGTGATCCACCCGCCTCGGCCTCCCAAAGTGCTGGGATTACAGGCTTGAGCCACCGCGCCCGGCCCAGAGAATATATTTTCATCACTCAGGAATAGTGATGACCTTGAGAATACAGGTGGTGTAACCCAGCACTGAAATGCAAGCCACAGATATGTTGAAATTTTCTTTTTTTTGGTGGAGTCTCACTCTGTCTCCAGGCTGGAGTGCAGTGGTACAATCTCGGCTCATTGCAACCTCTGCCTCCCGGGTTCAAGCGATTCTCCTGCCTCAGCCTCCCTAGTAGCTGGGACTACAGGCAAGCACCACCATGCCTGGCGAATTTTCATATTTTTAGTAGATAATGGGTTTTCGCCATGTTGGCCAGGATGGTCTCGGTCTCTTGACCTCGTGATCCACCCACCTAGGCCTCCCAAAGTGCTGGGATTACAGGCTTGAGCCACCGCGCCCGGCCACAAAGTGCATTTTTTATGTTAGTTGTATTCAGTACAGTCAATAGCAACTGGGTCCCCACTGCAATCCAGTCTGCGGATAGTGAGATGCCATCACAAATAAGGGGAATGTGAAAACATACACATCTAGGGCTCAAAGTCTTGCTCGAAGCCATAGACTAGGCTTGCTTGAAATCCAGACATGCTGGAGAGAAATCTGAACTCCTAACTTGCCAGGAGCAGAGTCTAGTGGGACAGAGGAGGTGAAGGGAGCCTCTGTTCTTGATGAATGGGGATGCAGGAGAGCTCTCGGCTATGGTTCCTACCCTTCCCCTTTGGAGAAGCATTGCATTTTAGTGGTTTAGAAGAAGTGACATGATAGGCTTGCTACGTGCACAGGCTCTAGTGGGAAGATTAGTGCATGATCGAGTGGGAAGACAGAAGACGAAACAGACCGAGTGTGGCACCTGCTAAATCTGTATGCCTGACCTGAAAAAGGAAACGTGGATGAATTGGCAAGACTTCACAAAGGACTTGGTTGAGTGATCTTGTTCCAGGGCTAGAAATTTGCCGTGTACAAAATGTCATGGCTATTCCAAGTCGACGGGTTGTCTAAGGGATTACATGGGAGTGGGGAGGGGTAGGAGGAGGGGGAGGAGGGGGAGGAGGGAGAGGAGGAAGAAGGAGGGGAGGAGGAGGGGGAGAAAGAGGAGTTTCTTTTGAGCTACTGAAGAGCAAACTCCAAGTTTTTGATGCTGGTTGTATTCAATACAGACTATAGCAACCGGGTCCCCACCGCAATCCGGCTTGCAGATAGTAAGATGTCATCACAAATAAGGGGCATGTGAAAACTCATAGACATCTAGGGCTCAAAGTCTTGCTTGAGGCCATAGATTAAGCTTGGTTGGAATCCAGAGAGGCCAGAGGGAAATCTGGACTCGTAACTCGCCAGGGGCAGAGTCAAGTGGGACAGAGGAGGTGAAGGGAGCCTCAGTTCTTGATGAATGGGGATGCAGGAGAGCTCTCGGCTATGGTTCCTCCTCATCCTCATTAGAGGAGCATTGCATTTTAGTGTTTTAGAAGCAGTGACATGACAGGCTTGCTAGGTGCACAGGACACAGAGACTAAACGGCACGAGCGTCTCCACTTATGAGCATGTGATCTGCACCTCCGCCTCTTCCCACTGGTGCCTGACCTAGTGGGTTTTTAAAAAACTCAGCTGGTGATTCTAATACACAACAAAGCTTGTGAAGCCACTAAGATATATAGATTTTTAATCTATAATTTAACTTTGACAAAGTTATGTAATTATTTTACTAATATCTTATTGAAAAAGTCATAGGGTCTATGGGATTGTCTTGAAACCAATTTTGGGGGGTTCAAATCCTTCCTTTTTTGTTTAAGAGTTTTACGTAAGTAGATTCTTCAAATGTGTGATAAGGAGAGGGGCAGCCATAGAACCATTCTAGGTTGGTAGATATTCGCTCAATAGTTAAAACTTTTCGTTTTGAGAAGGCTTCTCAGATTATAAAAATTATTAGAATAACTGCTGTTAGTGAAATAAATGAGCCTACAGATGAGATAATATTTCATGTAGTGTAT
This sequence comes from Cebus imitator, assembly GCF_001604975.1. NCBI lineage: Eukaryota > Metazoa > Chordata > Mammalia > Primates > Cebidae > Cebus > Cebus imitator. Next base: position 1,376,543 of record NW_016107581.1, on the reverse strand, counting down.
GCATCGGGGTAATCTGAGTATCATCGAGGCATGAACTATTGCACTGGTCCATTATGACTGCTGCTTAAATAATACGTGCCTAAGGAAAACGTTTTAATTTCAAGACGCAAAGGCAGCCAGGACAATTTAGCTGAAAAGCAAACTTGTTGAATGAAGCAACATGAGCAAATAGCAAAGTGGTCAGTAATGAATAAAATAGATACAACAAATTCAGAATTAAAATCATTGCTTTTGCAAAAATCTTTTCAAAAAACAAAAAAAAAGTCATTACTTTTTTAAGCATAATATACAAATTTGGTGAACTAGTTATGAACACAGATTATGTTGAGTTATAATGCTTTTATATGAGAGATATCTGCAAATTAATTATAGTATGTGTAAGTTCTCTTAATCAACATGACATTTGCAAATTTATTTGTTGGTAAATTGTGCTTTTCTATCGTACATTATTTTAATGGTTATTAAGCATCATGTAGCATGGGCTGTTTGAAAAAAAATCAAAATTTTCACTCTGTATTTATTCTATATTCATTCTATGTTCTATTTCATCCTAAAGTTATGACTATTTTTCTTTTTTTATCTTGTTTTCTTCTATCTCCTTCTTGAATTAAGTTATGACTATTCTTAAAGACTCAATTAAATGAACTTTATAAAAGTTATTTAATATTTAACTAAACACATGCTGGTTTTAAATCAAATAACCTTTACATAAAGTCACTTCAGGAACCATGCAAAGTGACAAAACAAAAAATTCAATTTCTATGGAGGGGGAGGTAAATATTACAGGTTTAATGGCTCATAAAGGAACAACGGCTGAGAAAAGCTGCTTTAAGGAAAAAAAGTAAAGTTATCAGGCAGTTTCTTTCATTCCAGGAATATTAGGATATTCAAACTGGGGAGGACTTGACACCCTAACGTTCTCTCCATTTTACAGCAGAGTAAACTGAAGGCAGACTGTTGGTAAGTGGTTGAGCCTGTGCCCTGATTTGGGCCGTTACTTCCTACTGAACCAACCCCTCCAAGGGGGATTCAAATTGAATTACCATATGCTTAACCTTTTTAAAATTAATGGAACTTAACACTTCTGAACTTTGTCTCTAAGATGATGGAAACAGCCAGGCACAGTGTTGCACGCCTGTAATCCCAGAACGTTGGGAGTCTGAGGCAGGCAGATCACAAGGTCAAGAGATCGAGACCATCCTGGCCAACGTGGTGAAACCCCATCTCTACTAAAA
>NW_016107581.1:1366196-1375178 GCF_001604975.1 Cebus imitator | reverse complement strand
AAAAAAAAAAAAAAAAAAAAAAAAAAAAAAAAAAAAAAAAAAAAAAAAAAAAAAAAAAAAAGATGATGGAAATAATGCTTGCCTCACAAAATTGCTCTGATAAGTTAAATAAAATATAGTTTTCAGGATATATAAGATGCTTAGAGCATTTATTTGCATTCCTACATACCTCAGAGGTATCATTCTTATTTTTCTCTCCTAGAGGGAGAGGTTTCCATTTTGAAAGTGACAGCTCCAAAGACATGAATCTCTGACAGAATTCAGGTACTCAATGAGAATTGGTGACAAAAATAAAAACCGAAAATAAAAATCAGAAACCTATGATGAAGTGGTTTATTTTGTAAAAAAAAATGTGAGAAAAGTAAATCATTTACTTTTGCCTGGTGAATTTTTTTGTTTTAAAAATAATTTTAATTATTCCTATCCTTTAATAATATTTGGAAAATACAGTTAAAGCATACGGAAAATAAGAAATCACCCACAATCACACTACCAAAAATAAGCACTATTGAACTTTGATGCCTAACTTTCAAAATAGTATTATTCTTACTAGAATAGAAATTGGTGAAATCTCTTCATTTATTTTATCTTAAAGTAACATAAGTATTTGTTCAAAATTGTGTCTTTCAGATGAAATACAACCAACTGTGGGTGAGTTGATCAAAAAACTTTTATTAGGGTTTCTTTTAAATTTTTTGCAATAAAATGTGAAACCACTGAATATTTCCTTTCCTGGTATGAAATCATATTTTTCATTAAAGATTACTATTTTATGTACATATATAAAGTAAATTTCATGTTTAAAATGTTAAGAAAAAGACGAAGAGATAAATCATAATTTTACTGTTAATTTTACTTTTGGGTGATTAAACATTTTATTACACATAACTTCATCATGTGATTTTTTTTTTGCAAAAAATCAAATATTATGAAAATAAGAAATAGAAAATGCCTTTTGCCAACTAAAAATGAAGTACAAATTTTTCCACATCTATTTTATATGCTCATTTTTATTAATACCTACTTGATATTATAAAGCCAATGTCATTTTAAAATTCCCTCAGGGATTAATATTTTTAAATTAATTTTTATTCTTAAACTAATACTAATCATGCTGAAATAAACATTCTTAATCTAAGTGTCATTCTCATTAAAACTAGGAAAGCACAGGAGTGTTACATTAACACTATTTTAGGTTCTAATATAAGTGATATTGTAAGAAGAAAAATGTATATAAAATAACAGGCAAAATTATTTTATGATTGTATACTTTAAATCCCTAAGAACATGAATAAAAATTATTAGTTTTAATAAAGTAATATAGCAATGTGGCTGGATACAAGATAAACATATAACAGTCAATAATTTTTCTCTATTTCTACTGGTAAGAACCAACTGGACATTGATGGAAATGGAAAACATTCTGTTTAACATCAATGACCAAAAAAAAAAAGCACTTTGGAATTAAATCCATGAGAAATGTGTATGACTTATATAAAATAAATAAGAAAATCATATTGAAGAGAAAAAAAATACATTTTGTAAAAGAGATAATGCCATGTTCTTGGATGGAAAACATGATGCCATAATAATATCACTTTTTCTCAAACTAACATTTTTATTTAATTTTCATTTTAAAGCCTAAGAATAGTGAAATAAATGTCAGCTCTAAATTTTATTTTTCAGAAACTATAACTCATTTTCCAGAGATTAGAGGTAAGTTTATCAGAAAACTTTTATTATTAATGTATATTTTAATAATGTAAAAATGGGGAATCAGTAATGTTTTTTCAGTAAAAAAAATATATATATATAATTTTTTCTTTTTGTATAAAATGTAACATAAGTGCCTTGTAAACAGATAAAGAAAAAGGAGATATAGAAGTCACCCTGAACTTTCATCAGCACTAAATATGTCTACTCTTTAATTTCTGCCAATCTAATAGGAAATAATAGATTTTAAATGTATATAGAAAACATCCAATAATAATTAGCAATATTATGAACAAAGTGCTGGAGTAGAGAAATATTTTATTTCATCAGATATTTAGATATACTAAAATACTGTAATATAAACAACATGGAATCAGCCTATGAAGACAGAAGAGGAGGAGGGGGAGGGTAAAATGAAGAAGAGGAGGAATAGGCAGAAAGAGGAGGAGGAGAGGAGAAGAAAGAAAGAAATATTTTGTGATGCTTGCTGGCTGCAGAGCCTGCTCATTTTACCACCATGCTTTCTTACATCTCTAATAATTTCAAGATACTTGATTGAAAATATAGGATGGATCCCAGGATATATTAGAATAATCCATGGTTTTAAACATGATTGTTTAAATGGTACCGGTGGTTTATTTCATCATAGACCTCTCATTACTATTTGAAATAAAATTAAGTTGCATTCTCCTTTTGTATCTTATACAAAACTAAATTCTTGCTTAATCAAATTTTAAATATAAGAGGAACAAAATTGTTTAAGAAGAAAGTGGAAAAAATATATATTGCCTAAGGACCAGCAGATCTTTTAAAGCAAGGCAGGAATCATCTATAATACATGTCAACATTTTTAAAGTGTGTAAATGCTTCGTGCTGATGAAAATTCAGGTAAAGGAACACAATTGGTGGGAAAGACTAATTGCCATTGTCCTTTGAGAAAGCAATACTCATCAATGTTAAAATTTTATATACACTTTGTCCTTGTAACCTTGCTTTGGGGATTCTATAGAAACAAATACTTCAATACATAAGGATTTAAATACATGAAATGTTTACTACAGTTATATTTACAGTGGGAAAAAATCTGAATGTGGGAAACATTGAATAAATTGTAGTGAATCCATATCACAGAACATGAATCAGCATTAGAAAGAAATTAAGGCTGGACTCAGTGGCTCATGCCTGTAATCCCAACATTTTTGGAAGCCAAGGCAGGGGAACAGTTGAGCTCAGGAGCCTGAGACCAGCCTGGGCCACATAATGAGATCTCATCTTTACAAAAAATTTTAAAATTTGCTGGGCATAGTAGCACACACCTGTAGTCCCAGTTACTCAGGAGGTTGAGGTGGGAGGATCACTTGAGCCCAGGAGAATGAGGCTGTAGTGAGCCATAAAGAAGTCAGAGCTACACAATCACTTTAAGAGGATTTCTATGGTGTATTCAGTTGGAAACTCAAGTATAAAATGATTCATTTTGAAGGGCAGCAAAATATCCTGTATGTGTACCTATATGTGTATATGCATATATAACTATGTATATCCTGTATACGACCATACAGCATATATACAAAATCATGTAACATATATGTGCATATATATATATATATATAAAACCATACAACATATACATTATATATATCCATGTTGTATGAGAGGGGGAGAGAAAGAGAGATGATGGAAGGAGGTGAAAATAAGACATCCAGGGCAGAGGAGAAGAGTTGTTTGGTAGATAAATACCCACATTTATGTTTCTATGCCTAGGAGAGATTTCTGAAATTGGGGCAAGCCTGGTGTGGTGGCTCACACCTATAATCCCAGCACTTTGGGAGGCTAAGGTGGGCAGATCACCTGAGGTCAGGAGTTCAAGACCAGCCTGACCAACATGGAGAAACCTCGTCACTACTGAAAATACAAAAATGAGCTGGGCGCAGTAGTGGGTGCCTGTAATCCCAGCTACTCAGGAGGCTGAGGCAGGAGAATCACTTGACACTGTGCGGCGGAGTTTGCAGTGAGATGAGATTGTGCCATCACACTCCAACCCGGGCAAAAAGAGCGAAACTCTGTCTCGAAAAAAGAAAGACGGAAAGAAAGAAACTGGGGCAAATGCTACAGAAAATTTTGAGACTCTTTATGCCCTGGGAAAAAGTAGGGCAGGGGCAGGAATAGAAAACAAAAGACCTTCGTCATTAGAGGGCCAAAGCTCTGCTATTGAGGGGTGCAATAACATTTACTACAGCCACAAGCAGTGGGTAACAGACCCTAGGAAGGCAATGGCTTGATAACCTCTCTTGATAACCTCTCTCCTAACACACCCAGAGACAGATGAAGACTTTTGTTTTCTCTAGATGGGGAGTGTGTCTTTCCATTCTACTATAAAAACGGAACACACTATGACTGCATCAAGGGCAAGGCAAAACACAAATGGTGCTCCTTAAACGAGACTTACAAAGGATACTGGAAGTATTGCGCTAGAGAAGGTGAGTGTCCTGCCTCCACACACCTCAGAGCAGTAATCTCGGTCTCTGAGGAGAAACGCAAGAGGGTTTGGAAAACAGAATCCATAGCCAATTGTGAAAATAAAGGATGTTCAATTTCTGACGGTATAAGAATCACATTGCACCAAAGATATGTTATGAGCACTTGAACCATATTATTTTGAAAAGAAAGAATCTTTTTAGTAGAACGTCAAAGTAATATGGGATCTGAGTGCCCCACCAATATGGGTCCTTTGTGCCTTTGGTGGAATAGGGCAGAGCGGATGATACTGAGTGGGAAGCAAAAGTGTGTGTATGCATGTGCACATGTGTGCATGTGTGTGCATTCATGTGAATGTACCTATGCATTTGTGCACGTGTGTGCATATGTGGGCATGGTGAGGTGGAGGGGGTGCAAATTAGAAAGGTTTCTCTCTCCAACTGCTTCTTCCACTTTTTCCTCTGCAGATTTTGCAAGCTGTGTATTTCCCTTCTGGTACAGACGCTTGATCTACTGGGAGTGTACCGATGATGGGAATGCATTCGGGAGAAAATGGTGTTCACTGACCCAGAATTTTAACAAGGACCGAGTTTGGAAATATTGTTAATGATGGTGAGATTTACCAGGGGAGGCGGATGAAGACGTTTAATCATTCTCTTTGGAAAGAACCTATAGTTTTTGTTGGCAGAGGAGAACCCTTACTCATTAGAAAGGGTTGTTTTTTTTTTTTTTCTTTTTTTCTGAGATGTGAGTTGAAGGTGATCTAACTATAAATAACTAGAGGTTTTTGATTAAGGATTATGGGTTTTAATATGAAAATCTGTAATTTAGCCTCAGCACTTTAATTGCTAACTGTAAAATTAGTCCTTTTTAAAAATGACGTCTATGGGATAGGCATGGTGGCTCATGCCTATAATCCCAGTGCTTTGGGAGGTCGAAAAGGAAGGATTGCTTGAGGCCAGGAGTTCAAGACCAGCCTGGACAACATAGCAAGATCCCGTTTCTAAAAAAAAAAAAAAAAAAAATGTTTTCAATTAACTAGGCACACACCTGTAGTCTCAGCTACGCAGGAAGTTGAGGCAGGAGGATCACCTGAGTTCAAGAGTTCAAGGTTGTAGTGAGCTGTGAGGAAAGGGAGACCCATCTCTAAAATAAGATCAGTGAAGTAAGTGTATAGACTTTGGAAGATAGAGACGTGTCAGTGTAGATTCATCCATTGTAACAAATGTTCCACTCCAGTGGAGGAATTGATAACGGGGTGGCTGTGTGTACATGGGAAACTTTTGTATCTACTACTTAATTTTTCTGTGACTTCAAACTGCTCTAAGGCCAGGTGCGGTGGCTCACGCCTGTAATCCTAGCACTTTGGGAGGCCAAGGTGGGTGGATCACCTGAGGTCAGGAGTTCAAGACCAGCCTGACCATGAGGGTGAAACCCCATCTTTAAAAAAAATAAAAAATAAATTTTTTTTAAACTGCTCTAAAAAATAACTTGCATTGGCCAGGCGCAGTGGCTCATGCCTGTAATCCCAACACTTTGGGAGGCCAAGGAGGGCAAATCACAAGGTCAGGAGATCGAGACTATCCTGGCTAATATGGTGAAACCCCATCTCTACTAAAAATACAAAAATAATTGGCTGAGCATGGTCGCACGTGCCTGTAATCCCAGCTACTCAGGAGGCTGAGGCAGAAAAATCACTTGAACCAGGGAGTCAGAGGTTGCAGTGAGCCGAGATCGCACCACTGCACTCCAGCCAGGTGACAGAGTAAGACTCCGTCTCAAAAATAAAAAATAATGTGTATTTTAAAATGCATTGCCTTAATGAAGAATATGTTTTTTAAAAAAAGTGATAACTGAGGTGGTACCTGAAATAGGAATACAGGTGTGGAGGTAAAGTATCAGAGGGAAGTTTAAAAAGGCTCAGATATGAAACACATGAATGAAGGCAACAAAGCTGGGTGCATTTTACAAGGTGAGGGAGAGCCACTGGGGCAGGTCCATGGTGAGTATCCCGGGAGCCAGGCAGTGGGCATGCCAGCACTTGAGAGCTGGCTAAGTCCAAAGAGAAGCCACAGAGCAGCGTTCAGTAAGCAGATGCTGGACAGAATTCAATTTGATGATAGAGGCCAGGAACAGTGGCTGACGCCTGTAATCCCAGCACTTTGGGAGGCAGAGGCAGGAGGATCGCTTGAGCCCAGCCTGGGCTACCTAGCAAGACTTCATCTCTACAAATAATTTTAAAAATTAGGCAGGCATAGCAGCACATGCCTGTGGTCCCAGCCACTAAGGAGGCTGAGGTAGGAGGATCACTTGAGCCCAGGGATTTGGGGTTGCAGTGAGCAGTGATTTCGTCCCTACACTCCAGCCTGGGCCACAGAGTGAGATTCTGTTTCTTAGAAATTAACATTAAAAATTAAATTAAGACACAAATGTAATTATAAGGCAAATTGCTTTGGCTCTGGGTGGACAATGGAAAGATGAAATGGCCACGGACTGAATCTGGTACCCCGCTTGAAGCTGGGAGGCAGTGGTTGCAGTAGGTCGAGATCACTCCCCTGCACTCCAGCCTGGGTGGCAGAGCGAGACTCCATCTAAAAAAAGAAAAAGGAAAGGAAAGAAAAGAAAGAGAACGCGGCTGTGGAGGTAACCAACCTATGGGAGCTGAGGGAATTAATACCTCAACCTCCTTCCCTGTCATCTCCTGCCAGTGCTTCCCATCGGTCAAGCCCAAGTAGAAAGCAAAGGGGAAGGAGCTCAAAGATGAATGAGGGGTGGAGAGTGAGCCAGCAGGTGCATGCAGGTGGCACTCAGCATGGCTGGGAACATGAGTTTTAATCCCACCAAACTAAACGATGAGATTCCCACCACAGCGTAAAGCTGCCCAGGGGGCCACACTGAGAAGGGCAATGTTTGTTTGGGTTTATTTCCAGGTGGGTGTGTTGGTGGGTGTGGAAGAAGAACAGAGGGCTGAGGATAGAGTATGTACAAAAGAAAGATCCATGAGGATAAACAAGGAGCCGGAAGTGAATAAACACCAAAGATGGCGGTGAATAAACAGAGAATGAAGTAGAGGCCCAACACACCGGAAGTCCCAGCTGATTTTGACTTCTTCCCGCTGCGTCGGAGCAGTGGCGGGAACACTAACAAGATGGCGCCCTCCCGCATGCACTTGGCTCACTTATTTCTCTTGTGATATCCAATAAAGAGTCTCCAGGCAAATGTGGTCTTTCTTTTTTGGCTGAATTGAAGGGTCCAATCTCTTAACAACCACCTCTTGTGGCAACCAGCAACTCCCAAATGTTGAACCAGGACTTCAGCCAGCTTCCCCTTTCTCTTCACCCCAAAATATCTGCAGAATAAAATGGTGCTTGACTTTTTATTGTGGTTGTGAAACAGATGACAGGAAGGTTACGAATGAAGTGTGTGTGTTTGTGTGCACACGTGGATTCCCATGGAGGAGGAAGGACCACGGAGATGGATAAGTTGGCCTAAAATGAATTGAGTGTGCTGGTGATGGATGAGATGGCACCAATAAAATGACAGGAAACTGTTCCCTGGAAGTGAGTAAAATACTCCAAAATTTTTAAGAAAAACACAGAATCATGCAAAAACCACTGGTCTGGCATGTTACTGCCTACATTATTATAGAAAGACTTATTTACCAAATCTGGATATAATGTCTATTATATATGGGGGGATGGGGATGTGTGTATGTACACACACACACATACACACACACACACACACATGCATATATAGGAAGGAAATAAAACTGGGAAATTTTTTAATTTTTTAAAACTTTAAAAAGATATTCTGCTATTTCAATATATTAAAATAAACTCTCCATCTCAGCTTCAATATTCTGATTCTACACATCCGAGGTAACCATGGTGAAGAATTTTCTATTTTCAATTTCTATTTAAAATCCAGCTCTACATAACTAGCCTAAAGATTACCGTAGGCCAGGCACAGTGGCTCACGCCTGTAATCCCAGCATTTTGGGAGGCCAAGGCAGGCAGATCAGGAGGTCACGAGTTTGAGACCAACCTGGCCAACATGGTGAAACCCGTCTCTGCTAAAAATACAAAAAATTAGCAGGGCGTGGTGGTGCGCACCTGTAATCCCAGCAACTCGGGAGGCTAAGGCAGGAGAATTGCTTGAACCCAGGAGGTGGAGGTTGCAGTGAGCTGAGATCAAACCATTGCACTCCAGCCTGGGCGACAGAGCAAGACTCCATCTCAAAAAGAAAAGAAAAGAATACATTAAGAGATTTGATTCAAATAAGTATATCAAGGTTATCAGGGTTATAGGCAAACTAACGCAAGAACAGAAAACCAAACACTGCATGCTCTCACTTATAACTGAGAACTGAACATGGAGAACAAACACATGGAGACAGAGAAAAGAGCAACAGACACCAGGGCCCACTTGATGGTGGAGAGAGGTAGAAAGGAGAGAATCAAAAAATTACCTATAAAGTCCTACGTTTATTACATGGGAGATGAAATAACCTGAGCACCGAAGACCTTTGACACCCAATTTACCTATGTAATAAACCTGCGCGGGTACCCTGAGCCTAAAATAAAAGTTTTAAAATATATGTACATATATATCAAGGTTAGCATGTGACAACTGGAATCAAGTATTCATTCTGTCAACCTAAATGAGATAAGACTTTTAACACCACCCCCTTGTTAAATTGTGAAATCTAGCAGATTTTAGATTCCACTCACTATTTACACATGTTGAAGAAGACGAAAGTGCCAATTATCTTCCTTTTTTTTTTTTTTTTTT
>NW_016107581.1:1361216-1366181 GCF_001604975.1 Cebus imitator | reverse complement strand
TCTTTTTTTGAGACAGAGTCTCACTCTGTTGCCCAGACTGGAGTGCAGTGGTGCGATCTCGGCTCACTGCAACCTCCACCTCCCGGGTTTAAGCGATTCTACTGCCTCAGCCTCCTGAGTAGCTGGGATTACAGGCGGACACCACCATGATCAGCTAATTTTTGTAGTTTTTTTTTTTTCTAGTAGAGACGGGGTTTCATCATTTTGGTCAGGCTGGTCCCAAACTCCTGACCTCATGATCTGCCCACCTCGGCCTCCCAAAGTGCCTGGATGACAGGCGTGAGCCACCGTGCCCAGCCTATCTTTTGATTTGGTGGAGCAAACCCCAGGTATTTATCTTGTTTAGGAATGCAGAGATTGAATTACAACCAGCGGAGCAGAAGAACAAGTATGAAAAACAGAATGATAACTTTTTCTTCAAAGGCTGTTAACATAGGACAGAACAACCATTTCTAAAGACTTTTCAGTATTCCAGAACCTTTTGGTTCAAATTATATTTCCAAGGCTTTAATAATGGACAAGACAAATTGGTAACAGATATTAATATTATGATAAATCTCCTTGCATGGTAAAACAAAATGAGTGTTCTTAGGGTGTTCTCAATTAATAAGAAAGGAACTATTTAGTATAAATAAATGCTATGCTAAAAATTGGGGTAAGAAGGCCGGCGCAGTGGCTCACGCCTGTAATCCCAGCACTTTGGGAGGCCCGGGGGGCAGATCTCAAGGTCAGGAGTTCAAGACCAGCCTGGCCAACATGGCGAAACCCCATCTCTGCTAAAAATACAAAAATTAGCTGGGCACGGTGGCAGGGGCACCCGTAATCCCAGCTATTCAGGAGGCTGAGGGAGGAGAATCGCTTGAACCCGGGAGGTGGAGGCGGCAGTGAGCTGAGGTCATGCCACTGCAATCCAGCCTGGGTGATAGACTCCATGTCAAAAATTAATTAATTAATTAATTGATGAATTAACTAACTAAACAGAGATTCTAGGGGTAAGGGGAGTCCAGAGAATGGGACCTCCAGGATCAGGGATCACTTCTAGGAAGGGACATCATCCAGGCTGGGTCCCGATAGTTTAATGACAATTAGGCAGGTGCAGAAGTGAAGGAATAGACGTCCAGCTCAGGGGATGGCATGTCTAGAAGCCCCATGACCACACAGACACAGACACACAGAGACACACACACACAGACACATACATACACAGACACACACAGACACACAGACACACACACACAAAACCTCCACTCTTAAACCTATCCACATGAGTCATAATCTTCAATTTATCAACACACACCCAGCATCGTTAATTAAAAATGCCACAGACGTGGATGGAAAAACACAGAGTGTTTCATGTGTATGGCCTGAGTTACTTCTAAAAAGGTTTCAGAGTTTATACAGATAGATGTGGATGCCTAAATAGAAAGACACAGATAATCGACAGATAGATGTCAGCTCATATTTTAAAGTGTGTTCTTTCTATAGATTACGGTTAAAAAAAAGAAAGGAAACGTTGTCTTTGTGAACCCAGAAATCTCTTAATCTTTAACAAGAAATAGGAAATCTTTTGGAAAGAATAAGGCTGACTTGTTTTTCCGGTCTACGAATGCCAGCAGAAAGCAATGCTTTTGAAGTGGGTTTAAATGTTTCAGTGGAGACAGGCAGAGCCTGCTGTGACTGAGCCCAGGGGGTGGCAATTAATTCCGAAGAGGCTGAGTGATGCTGGTTATTGCACCAGACGACAGAGTATACTGTAGTTACTCATCAGGTCCTAGGGAATGGCTGATGGAAGAGAGACATCTAGTGGTGATAAATTTATCACAGATTTTTTTCACAAATGAATTCAACCGGCAGCTCACTAAAGACATTCCTTGCGCTGGGTGCAGTGGCTCATGCCTGTATTCCCAGCAATTTAGGAGGTCGAGGCGGGTGAATCACCTGAGGTCAGGAGTTCGAGACCAGCCTGGCCAACATAGTGAAATCCCGTCTCTACTAAAAATACAAAAATTAGCTGGGTGTGGTGATGCAAGCCTGTAAGGAGCTACTAAGGAGGCTGAGGCAGGAGAATGGCTTGAACCCGGAAGGTGGAGGTTGCAGAGAGCCGAAACCATGCCATTGCACACCAGCCTGGGTGACAGAGTGAGATTCCATCTCAAAAAAAAAAAAAAAAACAGTGCACAGAAGAGCCACAGTATAACGGCCAGACTGGACCCATCCATCTAGAGTCATGGCTTTTCTCCTGGTTCCAGGCACAAGTCAGTTCTCCAACTAAATGCCCCTGAGTGAAGGTAAGGCTGGGAAACCAGGAAGTCAGACACTGCTATCAGGCCATAGTGCAGACAAGTTAGAAAACACAAAGGAAAGGCAGGCGTGATTGCTCACGCCTGTAATCTCAGCACTTTGGGAGCAGAGCGGGGTGGATAACCTGAGGTCAGGTCAGGAGTTCGAGACCAGCCTGGCCAACACGGTGAAACCCTGTCTCTACTAAAAATACAAGATTAGCCAGGTGTGGTGGTGTGTGCCTGTAATCCCAACTATTTAGGAGGCTGAGGCAGGAAAATAGCTAGAGCCTGGGAGGCAGAGGTTGCAATGGGCCGAGATCATGACATTGCGTTCCAGCCTGGGTGACTAGAGCCTAATTCTGTCTCAAAAAGAAAGACGGAAAAAAAGAAAGGAAGGGAGGGAGGGAGGGGGGAAATACAAAGGAAAATACATAAACTTTCCAGAGCCTACTAAATACTGGTTTTGAGCAAAGATTAGTTTTCAAGGACTAGGAATGCCACTGATATCCAGTGATTAGAATGGAAAATTATAGGAACATGAGATAGAGTCCTGATTTAAGTTCACTTCTCTGTCTTAGCTCAGTATAATAACAAACACTTTCTGCAATTATTTCCACGGGGCCCAGGAGTAATACAGTTTGAAAAAAATATTTTCAGAAAGGTGTATGACTCACATGGGTTCCCAGAGCCATGGGCCCAGCTATGAAGACAGGGAAGTCACACAGGATGTCACTGTAGTTACCCTCCTACAAGGATGATGTGTGTAAAGAAATATTACGTTCCTTGGGAACCACGGAGCTTGGCGGCACCAACAGACTTGAAAGACTATTGTCAAACTCTATTCATTTTTCTAATGAGCCACTACAAAAAAAATGCTGAGGCTTAAACAATGACCATGATTTATTCTTATGTCAACCAAGTCAAGCGACTCCTTTTGTACCTGCTCTTCGACATTGATTTTATTCCCGGAGACTCTGGTCTAAGGTAAGCACCTGCTTAGAGTGTGTAGTTACATGCCCCGTCCAAATGCAGGAGAAGCTGATAAATACAGTGTAGCCAGGCAGCTAGGTAATCAGTTTCCATTGTGCTATTTTTTTTTTTTAGATGGAGTCTTGTAACCTTCGCCTCCTGCATTCAAGTGATTCTCCTGCCTCAGCCTCCAGAGTAACTGGGATTACAGGTGCCCGCCACCATGCCCAGCTCATTTTTGTATTTCTAGTAGAGACGGGGTTTCACCAGGTTGGCCAGGCTGGTCTCAAACTCCTGACCTCAAGTGATCCACCCGCCTTGGTATCCCAAAGTGCTGGGATTATAGGCGTGAGTCACTGCGCCCGGCTGCATGAGACATTTAATACTTACCCATCTTTAACACAGTCAGGTAAAAATTGTGCAGGATATTGCTACATGCTCAAAAGCTCTCAATGATTCAAAGAACACAAACTTGCTTACGAATGTTAAACCGCATAAAAGTTGGAAATTGAAAAAATTATCCTTTAGAAAATTTCAGTGTATTCTATTCCATTGATCTATGTAGCTGTCTTTATGCCACCCCGCACTGCTTTAATTACTGTGACTTTGTAGTAAGTTTGGAAATTAGGAAATGTGAAGCCTCCAACTTTGTTCTTATTTTTCAAGGTTGTTTTGGCTATTCTTTTTTTTTTTTTTAAGACAAAGTCTTGCTCTGTCACCCAGGCTGGAGTGCAGTGGCAAGAAGATCTCGGCTCACTGCCAACTCCACTTCCTGGGCTCAAGTGATTCTCCGGCCTCAGCCTCCCAAGTAACTGGGATTACAGGTGCCTGCCATCACATCTGGCTAATTTTTGTATTTTGTAACTCCTGGCCTCAGGTGATCCACCCCCCTTGGCCTCCCAAAGTGCTGGGATTACAGGGGTGAGCCACCACATCCAGCCTAGATCCATAAATCCTATTTTATGCCCATTAGGTATCCTAATTCTTACCTATTTGGGGCCCAATTTGATACATCTTATACTGAGAATGTTGTGCTAAAATCTCCTACTGCTGGAATGTTTGTGTCTCTTTGCATCCAACTCTGTAGTTTTTGCTTTACAAAAATGATCACTCTGTAATTCCAGGCAGAGATGCGTATAGCTCATACCCTCACTGCGAACAGCAACTTCCGACACTGAAAAGTGACCATCTTTGTCATGATTAATGCTTTTTGTCTTGAATTCAACCTTGATGCCAAGATTGCAAGCCCTGCTTTCTGTTTTTATTTATCTAGTATTGATATTCCGCCTAGCCTTTATTTTTTTAGTTGTCAACTTAAAATTATGCGTATTTATGGTGTAAAGCCTGATTTTTGATGCTCGTATAATGGCTAGATCAGTATTTGTTTACAGTTTATTCAAACCGCTGCATTATCATTGGCTTGCTTTTGAGGAGTTTGAGGCCAGCCTGATTATCTTGTTCCTTTAAAGTATGATTCTTTTTGTTTTGTTTTGAGGCTCTTAGGACTTTTTACATTTACTTCTGAAGTCTAATAATTATATTTGTTCAATGTCTAGAGGCTGAGGGTTTGAGTCTTCCGCGATTCGTAACTCAAGCGCGCCCTCTGCTGTCTATGTAGTGAAAGGCAGTTTTTTTAATGCATGGCTTTTTGTTGGCAAGGAGGGATAGGCAGTGGCCAGATTTTTCTTTTCTTTCCTTTTCTTTCCTTTTCTTT
>NW_016107581.1:1358536-1360236 GCF_001604975.1 Cebus imitator | reverse complement strand
TTTTTTTGAGACGGAGTCTCACTCTGTCCCCCAGGCTGCAGTGCAGTGACGCGATCTTGGCTCCCTGCAACCTCTGCCTCCCGGGTTCAAGCGATTCTCCTGCCCCAGCCTCCGAGTAGCTGGGACTACAGGAGCGCACCACGACACCCAGCTAATTTTTGTATTTTAAGTAGAGATGGGTTTCATCATGTTGGTCAGGCTGGTCTTGAACTCCTGACCCCATGATCCGCCCACCTCGGCCTCCCAAAGTGCTGGGATTACAGGCGTGAGCCGCCGTGCCCGGCCTAGACAGCGACTCTTACTGAAGCCTCAGTGCGCAGCCGCAGCAGAAGGATGGCGCCTCGCAGAGCAGGGCTGCCCCATTGGCAGTGTGTCCAGAGGAGCGGCTCAGGGGCAGCGCTGCTGTCCTATTTATACCCACTTTTGAAACTGTATGCAAATTAAGGGGTCGTTTACGCAGAAATTTCTAGAATGAGGCCGCGCATCCAGGTGTTGTCATGGCAATGGTGAACTGACGTGCACACTCGTGGGCGTGTCCTATGGGGAGGTGCTTCCGTCCTCAAATTGGTCCCGTGTCCAAGCCCTGCCTCTGGAGTCGAGTTCCACCTCCTGCCTCAAAGCATTCCCAGGCGCCACCTCAAGTTCAACGTGTCTAAGTTGGCTTTGTGACGTTGGTTCTCTGATTAACCGGGATTGTTTTTTAGCTTTTTCTCACTTAGAGTGTCATTTGTCCTCTGGGGGTGATTACTGCCCAATCTTAGAACTTTTGATCCTCGTTTCTCTCCTTCACGTGGCTTTTCTCCCCTTTGGGAAATCGCTCTGCTGGAAACGTATTGACTTTTCCTCATGAAAGAATGTTCTCGTGTGACTGGGCATGATGGCTCACACCTGTAATCCCAACCCTTTGGGAGGCCAAGATGGGAGGATCACTTGAGGCCAGGAGTTTGAGAGCAGCCTGAGCAACATAAGGAGACCCCGTCTCTCCCTGAACAAATACATAAATACATTTTTAAAAGAATTTTCTAAGGTTCTTAGATTTCTTTAGTTATGCTGAAGGTGTGAGGTTTGTGTGGTTTTTGTCTGTCTTGAGGATGTGTTGTCAAGAATGTGTGCAGTTTCTCATTTCGGTGTTTGCTGTGATTTCAGGCTCCACTTTCACCCATTTCTACCTCTAAGAGCCCATCATTGAAAAGGGCTGGCTGTAAGAACACACAGACATACTAGATCTCTCTTAACTCCCTCTCTTTCCCTTGCCCCCCTCTCTCCATACACACAGAGAAAATGCCTCATGAGAACACAGTGAAAAGGCAGAAGCCAGGAAGAGTCCTCACCCAAAACTGAGTTTGCCAGCACCTTGACCATGGACTTCCAGCCTTCAGAACTATGAGAAAACACCCCACAGTCTGTGGCATTGTTTGGCAGCCCTTCCAGGTGAATACACAGGGTTTCAGGAAGATCTGTGTGTCTTCACCACAATTATTCAACTCTTAAAAGCAACCGGCTGGATGTAGTGGCTCACGCCTGTAATCCCAGCACTTTGGGAGGCTGAGGCGAGTGGATCACCTGACGTCGAGAGTTCAAGACCTGGCTAACCAACATAGTGAAACGCCATCTCTACTAAAAACACAAAATTAGGGGCTGGGCGCAGTGGCTCACGCCTGTAATCCCAGCACTTTGGGAGGCCAAGGCGGGTGGATCAC
>NW_016107581.1:1354130-1355751 GCF_001604975.1 Cebus imitator | reverse complement strand
GACAGGAGAGAAAGAAGAGAAAGAAAGAAGAGAGAGACAGAGAAGGAAAGAAGGAAGGAAGGAGGGAAGGAAGGAAGGGCTTATGATGTGTTGCTGTGGGAAGTTCTTCAAGGTCTGTTGAGAGAGCAATTTACAAAATAAACAGTATATAGACTAAGCTATCTTTTTTGCTTTTTTAAAAAACGGAGTAAATGCTTGCTTGGATATTCAAAAAATCTGTCTAGATTTCACAAGATTACGTCAGTAACCAGCAGGGAATATAAGAGTGTGACTGAGGTCAGACAAATGGTTTAAAAATGAAAAGAAAGCCTTTGGAATGTTCAGAGTTCCTTGCCTGAATAAATGGGCTTTCAGGCTGGGTGGGGTGGCTCATGCCTCTAATCCCAGCACTTTGGGAGGCCAAGGCAGGAGGATCACTTGAGGTCACCAACCTGGCCAACATGGTGAAATCCCATCTTTACTAAAAATACAAATATTAGTCGGGTGTGGTGGTGGGTACCCATAATCCCAGCTACTGGGGAGGCTGAGGCACAAGAATCACTGAGACCCAGGAGGCGGAGGTTGCAGTGAGCCGAGATCATGCCATTGCACTCCATCCTGGACAACAGAGTGAGACTCCATCTCAAAAAGAAAAGGAATAAATGGGCTTTCATGGGTAGATGCACAATCTCCCAATTGGAAGTGTCCATGGGTAGGATATTGTAGGTGTTTACAAGATACGATGGTGCAGGTGTTTTACAAGAGAACGGTTGGCTGTGTGAATATTGAGATACTTTTCACAGCCCTTACTCTGGTAACAGAGTAACTTAGAAGGTGATCTAAATGTTACCCCTTTTTCTCGCTTTCAGAACTGATTGCACATTTGCACCTTCCGGCTCAAGGTAGGGAGACCATCTCTTAATTTTTTTAGCATCTCGCATGCTAGCCCCACCCCTTAGGCAACATTATATTCCTGAAGTCCCCTGCACTTTCTTGCCATCACTTCCTTCTCCAATTCTTGTGGCATGAAAGGCTCTTGGTTGCCAGGTATGGGGGCTCCCACCTGTAATCCCAGCACTTTACGAGGCCGAGGCGGGTGGATCACGAGGTCAAGAGATCGAGACCAGCCTGGCCAACATGGTGAAACCCCGTCTCTACTAAAAATACAAAAATTAGCTGGGCGTGGTGGCGTGCGCCTGTAGTCCCAACTACTTGGGAGGCCGAGGCAGGAGAATCGCTTGAACCCAGGAGGCGGAGGTTGCAGTGAGCCGAGATTATGCCACTGCACTCCAGCTTGGGTGACAGAGCAAGACTCTGTCTCAAAAAAAAAGAAAGAAAGAAAGAAAGAAAGAAAATTTGCTTTGTAAGCTGGCCCTCCACTCAGTGTCTTTTCTTTTCCAGTGATCTCCAGTGAACCCTGCGTCTTCCCGTTCACCTATCGCGGCGTCACGCACTACAGTTGTATCTCCATCCACAGTGACTTTGACTGGTGTTCCTTTGACAAGGAATTCCAGGGCAGGTGGCGCTACTGCACGAGGCTGGGTGAGTATCCCGGGTTGGGCTGTCCTAGATGCCCAGGACCCAGTAGTTAATAGCAGCTGGCTACATGGTTTCTGGTGTCAGACAGACCTGAGTTCAAATC
>NW_016107581.1:1346822-1352395 GCF_001604975.1 Cebus imitator | reverse complement strand
TGGAATTTTGCTCTTGTCACCCCAGCTGGAGTGCAATGGCGAGATCTTAGCTCACTGTAACCTCCACCTCCCAGGTCCAAGTGATTCTCCTGCTTCAGTAAATTTAGTACTGTAAATTTACTGTACTAAATTTATAGTAAGACAGCAAGGATTAGTGCTACCCAGGCTGTATATTGAGTCTGTGTGTTTGGATCAGAGCTTCCTACTGGCCAAATAAACAGGAACCCAGGCATTCCTCGGAGATATTGAGGATCTAGTTCCAGACCACCACAAGAAAGCAAAAATTGCAAAAAAGCAAGCCACATGAATTAATTGGTTTCCTGGTACATATCAAATTTATGTTTGGCTGGGTGAGGTGGCACACACCTGTAATCCCAATACTTTGGTGAGGTGGCTTACGCCTGCAATCCCAAGTAGCTGGGATTACAGGTGACCGCCACCACGCCTGCCTAATTTTGTGTTTTTAGTAGAGATGGGGTTTCACCATGTTGGCCAGGCTGGTCTTGAACTCTTGACCTCAGGTGATCCACCCACCTTGGCCTCCCAAAGTGCTGGGATTACAGGCGTGAGCCACCATATCCGGCTTTAGTTTTTTAAGTTTTTATTTCCCTAGGTTACTAGGGAACAGGTGGTGTTTGGTTACATGAGTAAGTTCTTCAGTGGTGATTTGTGAGATTTTGGTGTTATTACTCACCTGCTTCCCATCCTTTCCCCCTGAATCCTGTGAGGCATTGCATTCCCATCTAGCTCAGTGACTGCTTGTTCCTGTATGCACTGTGATTCTGGAAAGTGACTGCGTTCCCCTCTTTCGGGGGGACTCCAGAAACATCACAGCACTGTGAGGGGCCCAGGCCACCATGTTGTTTGCTACGTGCAAAAGGTCCCGTTTCCCCACCTCCTCCTGCCCTCTTACCTTACTGGCTTTGCTGAGCCTCTGAACATTTTCTGGAGTTTGGCCAGAAGTTAATGATCGCCAGGGCTGTCTGCAGCTTCATTCACTTCCTTAATAAGAGGCCAGGAAGCTGCGCAGGTTTCCACACCTGCTTTCGATCACCTGTGGCTCACCTGCAGCTTTTCCTTACCTTAGAGTATCGGTTGGTGCTTAGACATCGCCCTCCGATCCCACTGCTCATGGAGCTACTGTTTCCTCAGGGCTTTTCAAGTCCCTGAAACCTTGCACGAGCTTCTGCATGAGAAGACCATCTCAGTGCAATTCCAGTGAGTTTTCCTTTGTTTGTTTGTTTGTTGTTTTGGGACGGAGTCTCACTCTGTCTCCCAGCCTGGAGTGCAGTGGCGCCATCTCGGCTCACTGCAACCTCCACCTCCCAGGTTCAAGCAATTCTCCTGCCTCTGCCTCCCAAGTAGCTGGGATTACGGGCACAGGCCACCACACCCAGCTAATTCTTGTATTTTTGGTGGTGACAGGATTTCACCATGTTGGCCAGGATGGTCTCGACCTTCTGACCTCATGATCTGCCCCACCTCAGCCTCCCAAAGTGCTGGGATTACAGGCGTGAGCCACCATGCTGGGCCAGGGGCAGTTTCAACAGACCATCATCTTGCCCAAAAATCTATCCATTCTCCAACTAACACCTGTGATGGAGGTCCTTGCTGCCGTCACAGGGTAGGAGTGACCCAGCTGCAAATCCCGGTCTGATGCCCTGATTTCTTGTACCATTCTCTGCACTGTCACAGGCTGGATCCTTAGAAATAAATATCTCGGGCCGGGCGCGGTGGCTCACACCTGTAATCCTAACACTTTGGGAGGCCAAGGTGGGTGGATCACCTGAGGTCAGGAGTTCAAGACCAGTCTGGCCATCATGGTGAAACCCCATCTTAAAAATAATAAATACATAAAAATAAAAAAAGAAAAAGAAATATTTCAACTCTCCCTTCTTTCTCCCCTCTTTTCTTCTTGTTTTTTTTTAACTGCCTTGGTCCAAAAAGTTTAAAACATGTAATCAAAATAATTAGCTTTACAGTCATAAAATGACTAAAGTCAAGGAAAATTTACAGTAATACAGCAAGGATTAGGGCTACCCAGGCTGTATATTGAGTCTGTGTGTTTGGATCTGAGCTTCCTAGTGACCAAGTAAACAGGAACCCAGGAATTCCTTGGAGATATTGAGGATCTAGTTCCAGACCACCACAAGAAAGCAAAAATTGCAATAAAGCAAGCCATATGAATTAATTGGTTTCCCAGTGCATATCAAAGTTATGTTCGGCCGGGTGAGATGGCTCACGCCTGTAATCCCAACACTTTGGGAAGCCAAGGTGGGTAAATCACGTGAGGTCAGGAGTTCGAGACCAGCCTGACCAACATGGTGAAACCCCGTCTCTACTAAAATGCAAAAAATCAGCTGGGCATGGTGGCTCGCGCCTGTAATCCCAGCTACTTGAGAGGCTGAGGTAAGAGAATCGCTTGAACCCGGGAGACAGAAGTTGCAGTGAACCGAGATCATGCCACTGCACTCCAGCCCGGTGACAGAGTAAGGCTCCATCTCAATAAATAAATAAATAAATAAATAATACTCTCCACTTTGTCCTGAGACTTGATCTTCATTTAATATGCTTTATGGGCATTTTCTATGTGAATGTATAAATATATCTTATTTTTATGACCTTGTTACCACATTTCATAATATGGATATACCATTCCTATATTAGAGAATGATTTGATTGTCAAATATTTTGATACAACCAGGACCAAGTGAATACCTTCCATATTCAGCTTTGAGGAAGTGTTTGAGTTGGTGGTTTTTTGTTTGTTTGTTTTACTCCCATGGGAATAGCTGAGTAAAATTACTGAGTCAAAAGATAGGTACATGTTAATTGTACGTATGTGTGTTTGTGTGTATGTTAAATTTTAAGTTATGCCAAGTTATCCTCCATCAACTTTAGAAGACTGCCTTTTTTTTACATTTATTTTTAGAGACAGCATCTCACTCTGTCACCCAGGCTGGAGTGCAGTGGCATAATCATAGCTCACTGCAGCTTCGAACTCCTGGGCTCAAGTGATCCTCCTGCCTCAGCCTCTCAAAGCACTAGAATTAGAGGAATGAGCCACTGTGTCCAGCTGGGAGACTGTCCTTTTTTTTTTTTTTTTTTTNTTTGACACAGATGCTCCATCACCCAGGCTGGAGTGCAATGGTGCGATCTTGGCTCACTGCAACCTCCACCTCCCAGGTCCAAGCAATTCTCCTGCCTTAGTCTCCCAAGTAGCTGGGGTTACAGGCACCCACCACCACGCCCAGCTAATTTTTTGTATTTTTAGTAGAGACGGGGTTTCACCATGTTGGCCAGGCTGGTCTCGAAGTCTTGACCTCGGGTGATCCACCCACCTCGGCCTCTCAAAGTGCTGGGATTATGGGCACTGAGCCACCATACCCAGCGGAGACTGTCCATTTTATTTTATTTTTTTTTAAGATGGAGTTTCACCATATTGGTCAGGCTGATCTCTAACTCCTGACCTCAGGTGATCTGGCTGCCTCAGCCTCCCAAAGTGCTAGGATTACAGGCGTGAACCACTGCGCCCAGCAGAGACTGTCCATTTTTAACAACTTTCTTAACATTGAAAATAATCAATTTGCTAAGTTTGCTTTCAAATAATAGATAGCAATGCGGTCATTAAAATAATCTATAATCACATATTTGAAAGTGAAGAAGAAATACACCCTTCTGAGGCCACTAATCTTTCATGTTCCTCCATCCTTCTCCTGACCCACTTACCCATGCTGTTTAGTTCTTGGGGGTAGACCAGATCTCCCATTAGGCAAGAAAAACAATTTCCATCGGGGTGACGGACTGTGACACGGATCTTTGGAGGGTGAAGAACTATGACATCATTCTAACATCTCTTTTTCCTCCACAGTACTTAGATATACTTGGTGTTCTTGAAGAGACAGAAGTCACACATTCATCAGCTGCTTCTCAAAATACAATTCTATCCTTTCCAATCCTGACCATTCCGATCAATAAAGATTTGATCTCTTTTCCATGTGGATTACTCCTTTTATTGAAAAAAGGCACAGCCATGGCTAGGTGCAGTGGCTCACGCCTGTTATCCCGGCACTTTGAGAGGCTGTGGTGGTAGATCACTTGAGGTCAGGAGTTCAAGACCAGCCTGGCCAACATGATGAAACCCCATCTCTACTAAAAATACAAAAATTGGCCAGGCATGGTGGCACACCCCTATAGTCCCAGCTCTTCAGGGGGCTGAGGCAGGAGAATCATTTGAACCTGGGAGGTGGACGTTGCAGTGAGTCGAGATCGCACCACTACACAACACTCCAACCCGGGTGACAGAGCAAGATTCCATCTCAAAAACAAACAAAAGAAGCCAGGTACAGTGGCTCACGCCTTTAATCCCAGCACTTTGAGAGGCTGAGGCGAGTAGATCACTTGAGGTCAGGAGTTCGAGACCAGCCTGGCCAACGTGGTGAAACCCCATCTCTACTAAAAATACAAAAATTAGCCAGGTGTGGTGGCAGGAGCCTGTAATCACAGCTACTAGGAAGGCTGAGGCAGGAGAATTGCTTGAACCCAGGTGGCAGAGGTTGCAGTGGGCAGAGATCGTGCCAGTGCACTCCAGCCTGGGTGACAGAGCAAGAGTTCGTTTCAAAATCTAAAAAAAATAAAAAGAAAGAAAGAAAAAAAAGAAAAAGATGCAGCCAAAGCTGAGAGGTGATTAAGACAACACTGGCAGGGATGGGGTGGGCATTTGTGGGGAAGAACTTGCATTTCGATATAGACCCTGAAGACAAATAGTAATTGCATGTATTTGTGGGGTATATCATGGTGTTTTGCTATATATTTACAATGTGGTATCATTCAATCAATACAGTTATCCAGCTCATAACCTCTGGTGCCATTTAAAAACAAGATCCCCGTGAATTACGAACACTCTAATCTTCGGCAAGTTGACTGAATTCTCAGAGAACTTCAGGCTTCCCCTCAGACAATTTTAAACTGTTTAAACTAGAGTGGAATATGCATTTTAAATTTAAGTCCACATAAAATGCAATTAACTACTTTGAAATAAACAAGTCAGTGGCATTTAGTACACAGTGTTGTGCAACCAACCCCTCTAGTTCCGAAACCTCATCATGACGGCGTATTAGGCGACAAATAAGCAGATGGCCTTTTGGAGAAGCATGCTGTCTCTGAGTGCTTGTTTCTCTGCTCTGCAAGCCTCGTGAGTCGCTGAGATTGCACATGCGCACCACCGCAGAGAAGTGGTCTTGTTGGCCAGGCACAGTGGCTCACACCTGTAATCCCAGCACTTTGGGAGTTTAAGGCGGGAGGATCGCTTGAGTCCAGAACTTTGAGAGCAGCCTGGCTAACATGGCGAAACCCCATTTCTACTAAAAATATGAAAATTAGTTGGGCGTGATGTCAGGTGCCAGAAATCCCAGCTACCTGGGAGTCTGAGGCAGGAGAATCGCTTGAACCCAGGAGGCAGAGGTTGCAGTGAGCCGAGATTGTACCACTGCACCCCAACCTGAGTGACAGAATGGGACTCTGCTCTGTCTCAAAAAAAAAAAAAAAAAAAAAAAAAAAAAAAAAAAAAAAAA
>NW_016107581.1:1339818-1346736 GCF_001604975.1 Cebus imitator | reverse complement strand
CTGCTCTGTCTCAAAAAAAAAAAAAAAAAAAAAAAGAGAGAGAGAGGACAAGAGGACTCTCTTTCCTAAGAGAGGAGGCTCCCACAAGTTGGGGTCGGGGGTTCAGAGCAAAGCCTTTGGACTCCCACCTCTGCATTCTGGCTGTGAGACGTCCTTTCCCTGAATCTCAGTTTCCTCATCTATAAAATGGGCATAAGCATGCCTGTCTCAGACAGAAATGGGCCCAGAGCTTCCAGCAGGGTAAGATTGGGCCATGGTTTTCTGAAAGTCACATAATGACACATGTGATGCTGCTAAGAGCTGGGACTTGCATAACACTTAGTATGTACTAGTCCCTGTACGACATCTCTATGTTTTTGTTTCTGTTTTTTTTTTTTGAGATGGAGTCTCTGTCACCCAGGCTGGAGTGCTGTGACTCAGTCTCAGCTCACTGCAACCTCTGCCTCCCAGGCTCAAGTGATTCTTGTGCCTCAGCCTCATGAGTAGCTGAGACTGCAGATGCACACCACCACACCCAGCTAATTTCTGTATTTTTACAAACATTAGCCTGGTGTGGTGGCGGGCACCTGTAGAGATGAGGTTTCACCATGTTGGCCAGGCTGGTATCGAACTCCTGACCTCAGGTGATCCACCTGCCTTGGTCTCCCAAAGAGCTGGGATTATAGGCATGAAACACCACGCCCAGCCAGGAATATTCTTTACCCCTCACAGTAAATTCAGGCAACCAAACAGTTAAGTCACGAAAGCGGCAGACCCTTTGGAAAACAACAATTTCTCAGAAAGGTAAACATCGTGTTACTCTATGACCCAGCAATCCCACTCTTACACCCAAGAGAAATGATACATCCACACAAAAACCTGTACACAAATGTTCATAGCGGTATTATACATCATAGCCACACAGCAGAAACAACCCAGTGTTCAAAGTCGGCCTTAGCCATCCAGCAGCATCACTCAGTCACGGAAAGGAATGCAGCTCTGCCGCCTGCCACCTGACGGATGAGCCGGAAAACGTCCCGCCGAGTGAAGGAAGCCAGACACGAAAGCCACGGAGCGCATGATTCCACTCACGTGCAGTGTCCAGAGCAGACACATACACAGACAGAAAGGAGACTCGTGGCTGCTGGGGGCAGGGGCACGGAGAGTGACTGCTAATGGGTGGGGAGGTTTTCAGGGGGAGATGGTGAAAATGTTCTGGAATTAGACAGTCAATTAGATAGTGGTGACATTAGGTGGGGTGTGGTGGCTCACGCCTGACCCAGCACTTTGGGAGGCTGAGGTGGGCAGATCACTTGAGGCCAGGGGTTCGAGACCAGCCTGGCCAACATGGTGAAACCCTGTCTTTACTAAAAATACAAAAATTAGCTTGGCAGGGTGGTGTACATCTGTAGTCCCAGCTACTCAGGAGGCTGAGGCAGGAGAATCGCTTGACTCTGGGAGGCAGAGGTTGCAGTGAGCTGAGATCGCAGCACTGCACTCCAGCCTGGGCAACTGAGAGGGACCCCATCTCAAAAAAAAAAGTACAAAAATTAGCTGATGTGTTGGTACACACCTGTAATCCCAGCTACTTGGGTGGCTGAGACAGGAGAATTGCTTGAACCTGGGAGGTGGAGGTTGCAGTGAGCCAAGATCATGACTGAGTGAGACTTTGTTTCAAAAAAAAAAAACAAAATTGCATTAAATGTTGCTTGCAAGGTGCAGGGACGAAGGGAGAGGGACGTGCTGTTTGTGGCAGCCAGGAAGGGATTGTTGGAGAATCCCTGTGAGGAAGCAGAGGACCTTTGTCCCTGGAAGATTCACATAGCTACTACCTAATGCTGCAGACAAGACGCCTATAAATTTGGTGAGACAATAGTAAAATAACCTTTTGGATCTCAAAAACCTCTAGGACTCTGTGGATGGATGGGAATTGTCTGAATGTCATTAAAGTTAATGATGTGAAGAACAGAGTCCAGCGCTTTGTTCTGTCTCTCCGGTGCTCGAACATTCTGTTCAAAGCAGAAATGGGACTAGATCTGCAAGTGCCGTTAAATGGAGCGTCACTGGTCTCCTGGGGTGAAGAACGTCCCCATGACTGCTTTTCCTTCCTCCCGTCCCCTGCTGAAATGTTCACACTTGCTGCTGCTTCTCCAGTAAGAATATCTGCAGAATCTGCAGCTTTTCTGGCAAGGTTGATGAACGTGATAGAAATATCAATGAAAATGGGCCGGGCTTAATGGCTCACGCCTGTAATCCCAGCACTTTGGGAGGCCGAGTCGGGTGGATCATTTGATGCCAGAAGTTTGAGACCAGCCTAGCCAACATAGTGAAACCCCATCTCCACTAAAAATACAAAAATGAGCTGGGCGTGGTGGTGCACACCTGTAATCCCAGCTACTTGGGAGGCTGAGGCAGGAGGATCAATGCAACCCGGGAGGTGAAGGTTGCAGTGAGTGGAGATCACACCATTGTATTCCAGCCTGGGCAACAAAGCCAGACTCTGTCTCAAAAAAAAAAAAAAAACCATGGTAAAACCTTGTCTCTACTAATGATACAAAACTTAGCCAGGTACAGTGGCAGATGCCTGTAGTCCCAGCTACTTGAGAGGCTGAGGCAGGAGAATCACTTGAGCCCAGGAGGCGAAGGTTGCAGTGAGCTGAGATCATGCCATTGCACTCCAGCCTGGGTGATAGAGTGAGACTCCACCTCAAAAAACAAGAAAAAAATTTAAAAAACAATCAATGAAAATGACACAAAAGTCTCCAGATTTCTTTCTTTCTTTTTTTTTTTTTCTGAGTCTCGCTCTGTCTCATAGGCTGGAGTGCAGTGGCACAATCTCTGCTCACTGCAATCTCCACCTCCTGGGTTCAAGTGATTCTCCTGCCTCAGCCTCCCAAGTAGCTGGGACCACAGGCGCCCACCACCATGCCTGGCTAATTTTTTTTGTATTTTTAGTAGACACGGGGTTTCTCCATGTTGGTCAGGCTGGTCTGAAACTCCTGACCTCGTGATCTGCCTGCTTCGGCCTCCCAAAGTGCTGGGATTACAGGCGTGAGCCACAGCGCCCAGCCTCCAGCGTTCTTTCAGATGCAAATGTTTTGCATGTTAATTTTTATTTATCTGGTTAGAGGAGGGTACAAAATGGGAGAGAAGTTATGGATTCTGTGTTAAAAACTCACTGTCAGCTGAGCACACTGGCTCATACCTGTAATCCCAGCACTTTGGGAGGCTGAGGTGAGTGGATCACAAGGTTAGGAATTCAAGACCAACCTGGCCACCATGGTGAAAGTCCGTCTCTACTAAAAATACAAACATTAGCTGGGCATAGTGGTGTGCACCTGTAATCCCAGCTCCTCAAGAGGCTGAGGCAGAGAATTGCTTGAACCCGGGAGGCGGAGTTTGCAGTGAGCTGAGATGGCACCACTGCACGCCAGCCTGGGCGACAGAGCAAGACTCCATCTCAAAAAAAAAAAAAAAAGTAATTGCAATTTCTTAAACGCAATTACTTTTGCACCAACCTAATGGAAGTAGCTCCTGGAACCCTGCCCAGGCATGCTGTTTTTGTGGAGGCAGAAAGGGCAAAGGTCCCAGGGAGATAACTAGATATCATGAAGCCTTGATCTCAGCTCTTCGTCAGCTTGTGATGGGTAGATTAAGCATTAAGCATATTTAGCAGAAACTCAAGGGCACACTGCCCCTGCTGTACAGCAAACACACACATCTGTGTGGTCCCTGACAGATGTCAGGGACTCCTGACTTGACATAACGTGCAGATGGAAAATGGGGTGAAAGTCCTTCCTCCAGAGTCTAAAGTTGACCCGTGAGCTATCTGAAGCCAGCGGGCCTGGCCAGGGTTGAACACGTCCTCCCATAAATGCACATGTTATCCGGACTATTTACCTCTCAGCCTGCATATCAACTCTCCACTCTGTGTGGTCTTCAACAGTAAGCCCCCAGAAATATATCAAATCACCACTATTCTTACAGTCAGAGTGAATTATTTTAAATTCATTTTTACTTTTAAGTTTGGGGGTACCTATGCAGGTTTGTAATATAGGTAAATTCATATCACAGGGTTTATTGTACAAATTATTTCCTCACCCAGGTACTAAGCCTAGTACCCAATAGTTACTTTTTCTGCCCCCTCCCTCCTTCCACCCCACCCCCTCAATGTGTCTGTTGTTCCTTTTTTTTTNCACACAGATAGGGCCATAATTTGTGGTTTTGGAAATGTCTTCATGTGCTGCTGTTAATTTTTTTTTTCAATTTTAATTGCATTGAAATCCCATTGCTGCTTTGTAGACTAACACTCAAAAATGCTCAATTTACTTTTACAAGGAAGTATCCAGGATTTGACCCTTAGATGCCTTTTCCATTTGTAGCAGGCAGTGCACATTTGATTATCCTAGCCCACCCAGTGAGGTAGGAAAAAAAAATTCATAAATGTTTTTCTGTCTATGAAAAAGAAATGAACATAAAAAGTAGGTGTTCCAATTCCTCACATAACTCTTTAGATGATACAATATACCTAATTTTTAAAAGTTGTAATCAATCTGTTTTTAAAAAATAAAGCAAATCTATTCATTGATTTCATAGCAACTGCTGTATTTTCTTTATTATAAGAGTTGAATCTAAATTATAATGAAGGTTATTTTTCAATCTATTCTGTCTTAATAAATTCACCCACTACTCTTTTTCATATTGTTTTAATCAACGACTACTTTATAGCATCTTTACTTGAAAATGTATGTCACTAAAACAAGATGAAGAGTGAAAAACTCACAGAATCGTGCTAGCAAATGTTCAAACCTGGACTAGCCTTTATCTGGATGGGGTAGGTAAAACTGGGCTTTATATGTTCCTGCCTTTCTTTCTCTGAATTTCTATTCTAACTCCTCATCTCTGAACCAAAAAGCTCCATGTCAGTCTCTGCAGCTCTCTACATGCAGGGCTGCCTTCCTGCAGATGTGGCCCTTGTTCTAAAATTGCCTTTTCCTCTCCCCTTCTTAAAAGGAACATCAGGAAAGGCCAGATCTTAAGTGAAGTTAAACATGTTACAGTAAATTCTTAGGCAGTGATATATGTTAATATTTGCTGTAAACATTAGGTATTTTGAAATTATGGAATCATCCTGCCAACTAGTATGTTAGAATTTTCTTTAACCCTGAATAGTTGATCTCCAAGATGGGGGTCCCATCCATGCCCAGTCTGTACAGCACTGCAGAATGCTGAGAAGAAAGGGTACAGCCCAAGGCAACAATGACTTCTCACCTAAAGTTCCCTTTCAGCCTTTTACCACATCCTCCCCCTATTGCTGCTCTCATAGAAGGGATAAGATGGAGGAACTCTGAGCATCTGTTCAAGAAAAAGATGAGAAACTGCACCCATAGTCAAAATCAGCCAGACATTGGCAGAACTTTTCACTATGTTGGTGCCACACAGATAGGGTCATAATTCCTGGTTTTGGAAATGTCTTCACATGCTGTTGTTCCTTTTTTTTTTTTTTTTTTTTCAAATTGTACTTTATGTTCTGGAGTACATATTCAGATCATGCAGGGCTGTTGCATAGGTACCTACATGGGAAGGTGGTTTGCTGCCTCTATCCCCCATCACCTATATCTGGCATTTCTCCCTGTGTTATCCCTCCCAACCTCCCCAACCCCACTATCCCTCCCCTAGTCCTCCTCAACAGACCCCAGTGTGTGATGCTCCCCTCCCTGTGTCCATGTGTTCTCATTGTTCAATACCCTCCTATGCATGAGAACATGTGGTGTTTGATTTTCTGTTCTTGTGTCAGTTTGCTGAGAATGATGGTTTCCAGATTCACCCATGTCCCTACAAAGGACATCAATAACATTCTCTTCGGATTTCTGCAGTAAACCATCTACCAAAGGGAGGGTATAAGACCTTCTGCTATGAACAGTTATCACATAAAGTTATGTATTTCCATCCTGGCCATTTTATTTGGGTTTGTGTCATCTTTACTGGGCCACAAGAATATCAGCATCTGGAAGTCAGCAAGTTTTCTGAAAAAGCAAACTGGTGGCTTGTTGCCAAAGATGGTACCCAAAGAGCTATCTATCCGGTATTTATTCCCTGTGTAGTCCCTTCCCCTTGAATCAGAACTGGACCTATGACGAGATTTTAACCAATAGAAGAAAGCAGAAAAGATGCCTGTGACTCCTAAAGTCAGATCCTAAGAAATACTGAAAGTATCACCCTAAGTCTCTTGAGGCATCCTCACTGGGAGACAGCCATGTTGTAAGGAAGCCCAAGCTAGTCACGTGGAGAGGCATATTTTAATTTGGGATTTTTGTTTTGTTTTTGTTTTTTTTAGAAATTGGAATGGGGGGGAAATGGAATAGGAATATGAGAGACATCTTTAAGATACAGATGCCCAACCAGCCCCAAGCTGTTCCAACATTCAGAGCCCAGGTGCAAGGCATGTGAGTGAAGAAGTCTTCAGACAATTTCAGCCCCAGACATTATCTGACTGCAATGTCATGATGGACTCCAAATTTGAACCACTCAGCTGAGCCCAGTAAAGCCCTAGAACCACATAACTGTGTTTTAAGCCAGGAGTCAGCAAACCACCATATACAAACCAAATCTGGCCCACTATGTTGTTTTGTAATCAAAGTTTTATTGGCACACAGTCACACTATAATGCTTTCATGCTATAATGGCAGAGTAGAAGAAACATAGCCATCAACATTGAAAATATTCATTCTCGGCCGGGCGCGGTGGCTCACGCCTGTAATCCCAGCACTTTGGGAGGCCGAGGCGGGATCACGAGGTCAAGAGATCGAGACCATCCTGGTCAACATGGTGAAACCCGTCTCTGCTAAAAATACAAAAAATTAGCTGGGCATGGTGGCGCGTGCCTGTAATCCCAGCTACTCAGGAGGCTGAGGCAGGAGAATTGCCTGAACCCAGGAG
>NW_016107581.1:1331762-1339070 GCF_001604975.1 Cebus imitator | reverse complement strand
TTTTTTTTTCCTTTTTTTGAGACAGAGTCTTACCCTGTGCCCAGGCTGGAGTGCAGTGGCTCGATCTCGGTTCACTGCAACCTCCACCTCCCGGGTTCAAGCAATTTTCCTGCCTCAGCCTCCCGAGTAGCTGGGACTACAGGCATGCGCCACCACGCCTGGCTAATTTTTTGTATTTTTAGTGGACACAGGGTTTCACCATGTTGGCCAGCTGGTCTCAAACTCTTGACCTCAGGTGATCTGCCCACCTTGGCCTCCCAAAGTGCTGGGATTATAAGCATGAGCCTCCATGCCAGGCCACAACTGGGTCACTTTCTAACTCTGTAACCAAAGGATGAGTTAACTAATCATTATTTTTTTCCTGCTAGAGAAAAAGTGAGCCTCACAGGCTTGTGATTAAGAGTGCATGTTCTGGTTTCAAATCTCGGGTGGGAACTTGTTTGCTGTGTGTTCTTGAGCCAACAGCCTAACCTCTCTGTGGCTCCATTCCTGCATCTATAAAATGAGGAAAATAAAATTAACTGCTTCATAGAGTTCTCAGGAACATTCAAATCGTTTAATGTTTTGCAAAGTGCTTAGAGTGCCTGGCACAAAAATAATCTTCATCTAAATTTTTAGGGATGAAGAAATACTGACTTTAGGCCGGGGGTGGTAGCTCACGCCTATAATCCCAGCACTTTGGGAGGCCAAGGTGGGCAGATCATCTGAGGTCAGGAGTTCAAGACCAGCCTGGCCATACAGTGAAACCCCATCTCCACTAAAAATACAAAAATTAGCCAGGCATGGTGGTGGGGGCCTGTAATCCCAGCTACTCGGGAGACTGAGGCACGAGAATAGTTTGAACCAAGAGGTAGAGGTTGCCGTGAGCCAAGATCACGCCACTGCACCCCAGTCTGGTCAACAGAGTAAGACTCTGTCTCAAAAAAAAAAAAAGAAATACTGACTTTAAAAGTTCAAAAGCATCATTTAAGATCTGTGTGTCTCGGTTTCATCATCTGCAAAATAAAGTAAAATAATTTCTCACCCTTCCAATGGTCATTGTGAAGACTACATAACATAATCTTGTTGTTGGCAGTATTATAATAATTGCCATTATAATACATGATTGCTTATAATACATTATTGCTTTCAGAATTGTATAATCTAGTTCTTTTAGAAAGAATGAATGTGAAATGGAATCTGAGCCCATGGGATGAACTCTGCACTTCTCTCTGCTGACACCAGCATTCACCCGTCCTCTTTGTCTGAATAACTAGTACACATCCCTGAGATCATCAGCTTTTGCATCTAAGACAGTAGTTCTCAACCTGGGCAAATTTTCTTGTTTGTTTGTTTTTGAGATGGAGTCTTGCTCTGTCACCCGGCTGGAGTGCAGGGTCGCAATCTCAGCTCACTGCAACCTCCACCTCCCAGGTTCAAGCAATTCTCTGCCTCAGCCTCCCAAGTAGCTGGGATTACAGGTGCACACCACCATGCCTGGCTAATTGTTTTTTTTTTTTTTTTTAGTAGAGATGGGTTTCATCATCTTGGCCAGGCTGTCCTTGAAAGACTGACCGCATGACCCACCTGCCTCAGCCTCCCAGAGTGCTGGGATAGAAGGTGTGAGTCACTGCACCTGGCCAATTTTTTTAATTTTTTTGAGACAGGGTCTCACTCTGTCACCCAGGCTGGAGTACAGTGGCACGATCTCTGCTCACCACAACCACCACCTCCCAGGTTCAAGTGATTCTTCTGCCTCAGCCTCCCAGAGTGCTGGGATTACAGGCGTGAGCCACCGCACCCAGCCAACCAGCGGCAATTTTGAATTTTTTGGGTTGTCACAACTGGAGGCGGAGGTGCTGGTGGCATCTGGTGGGTAGAAGACAGGGATGCTGCTAACCAGCCTACAGTGCCCAGGACAGCCCCCCACAAGAATCGCCCGGCCCCCAGCGTCCACAGCGTTGAGACTGAGATAGAGGATTGGGCCTAGAACACACACTGTCTCCTAGGCTTGGCTGGGGTGTCCTCCTTGAGCTTCCTCCAGTCGTTCCATGTCCTCATCCACTACTTTGAAACAGCCTGGGTTTTCATCTGTCTCCCCAGGAAGTTTGGGGGCTGGGGGCTCAGGGACTGGGTCTGTTTTTATGCCTCTGTCTCAGCAGCACACTAGGTTTTAACCAATAGGATAAAGCATGCCTTAGCAAACCAACACAGGAACAGAAAACCAAACGCCGCATGTTCTCACTTCGCAGTGGGAGCTGAACTATGAGAACACGTGGACACAGGGAGGGGAACATCACACACTGAGGCCTGTGAAGCGGGCGCGAGAGCATCAGGATTAATAGCTAATGCATGCTGGGCTTAATACCTAGGTGTTGGGTTGACAGGTGCAGCAAACCGCTGTGACACACATTTCCCTGTTTCACAAACCTGCACATCCTGCACATGTACCCCAGAACTTAAAATAAATAAGAATAAAACTGCATGGACCCTTTTCACAAGACGGTGTCAAAAGCGAAAGAAGCTCCTAGCCCCTCCTAAAACCCGAGCCAAAGCAAAGGCTTTGAAGGCCAAGAAGGCAGTGTTGAAAGATGTCCACAGCCACAAAAAAAAAAAAGAAGATCTGCGTGTCACCCACCTTCCAGCGGCCCAAGACACCGCAACTCCAAAGAGCGCCCCCAGGAGAAAAAAGCTTGGCTACGACGCTATCGTCAAGTTTCCGCCAACCACTGAGGCTGCTGTGAAGAAGGCGGAAGACAGCGACACGCTTCCCTTCACTGTGGATTTTTTTTTTTCTTTTTTTTTGAGACGGAGTTTTGCTGTTGTTGCCCAGGCTGGAGTGCAAATGATGTGATCTCGGCTCACCGCAACCTTCACCTCCCAGGTTCAAACAATTCCCCTGCCTCAGCCTCCCAAGTAGCTGGGATTACAGGTGTGCGCCACCACGCCCAGCTAATTTTTGTATTTTTAGTAGAGATGGGGTTTCACCACGTTGGTCAGGTTGGTCTCGAACTCCCAACTTCAGATGATCCGCCCGCCTCAGCTGCCCAAAGTGCAGGGATTACAGGCATGAGCTGCCGTGCCGGCTCCCTTTATGGATGTTAAAGCCAGCAAGCACCAGACCAAACAGGCCATGAAGAAGCTCTGTGACGTTGATGTGGCCAAGGTCAACACCCGGATTCGGCCTGATGGAGAGGAGAAGGCACATGTTCGATTGACTCCTGGTTATGATGTTTTGGATATTGCCAACAAAAATTGGGATCATCTAAACTGAATCCAGCTGGCTAATTCCAAATATATGTATATCTTTTCACCATAAAAAAAAAAAAAAAGGCCGGACACCCCGTGGCTCACACCTGTAATCCCAACACTTTGGGAGGCCTAGGTGGGTGGATCACGAGGTCAGGTGTTGAAGACCAGCCTGGCCAAGATGGTGAAATCCCGTCTCTTCTAAAAATACAAAAATTAGCCGGGCATGGTGGAGGCTAATTCCAGCTAATTGGAATTAGCTGTAATTCCAGCTAATTGGGAAGCTGAGGCAGAGAATTGCTTGAACCCAGGTGGCGGAGGTTGCAGTGAGCCAAGATCGCACCACTGCACGCCAGCCTGGGCAACAAAGCGAGACTCTGTGTCGGAAAAGAAAGAAAGAAAGAAGACCAGGCATGGTGGCTCACGCCCGTAATCATAGCACTTTGAGAGCCCAAGGCAGGTGGATCATGAGGTCAGGAGTTCAAGACCAGCCTGGCCAAGATGGTGAAACCCCATCTCTACTAAAAATACAAAAATTAGCCAGGCATGGTGCTAGATGCCTGTAATCCCAACTACTCAAGAGGCTGAGGCAGAAAAATCACCTGAACCCAGGAGGTGGAGGTTGTAGTGAGCCGAGATCATGCCATGGCACTCCAGCCTGAGCGACAGAGCAAGACTCTGTCTCAAAAAAAAAAGAAAGGGAGATAAAGGAAAGAAATGCCGATGCGAAGAGCAGCTTCACACATAAACGCTTGGCTATCTGGCATGTGTTTCTCTGGCGAACGGTTTCCACATCGGTTCCTGTTCACTATCCCATTAATGGGGCCAAATATGTCCACTCCCCATTCACTGCTCCTAGATATTATCTGACCTTTTAACTCAGTGAGACTCTCTCTACCTACACCTGTGTTTATTTCCACGTATTATTTCCTGTGCTATTTCAAGGTTGTTATTGAGGTAGAGGTTAACACTACTGCTTTGTGAATGTTCCATTTCTACTGAGCAACTATTATAAGTTGAATTGTGTCCCCCAAAGTATATATCTAAGGCCTGAGTAAACCCAGGTATTCGTGAAAATGACCTTATCTGCGGAAAGAGAATTAGCAGAAGCGATTGACTTAAGAGGAGGTCATTGGTGTGGGCCCTAATCCAACTTGGCTGGTGTCCTTATATGAAGAAAAGAGGCACAGAGACAGACACACAGAAAGACCACAGAATGACAGAGACAGAGATTGGAATGACCCATCTACAAGTCCAGGAACAGAAAGGATTGTCAGCAACACCAGAAGCCAGGAGAAAGGCATAGAACAGATCTTCCCCTCCAGATTTCAGAGAGAGCACAGCCCTGGTGACATCCTGATGTCGGACATGTGGCCCCCAGAACTGTGAGAGAAAAAATTTGCATGGCTTGAGCCACCTTGTTGGTGGGTCTTTGTGACAGTCTCAGTGGAAAATGAATACAGCAACCCTCTAAGCTGCAGAGCGTCTTTCAGACGGTCAGAGAACAACGGATTAGTAAACCCGACTTTTTAATTCTTTCTTGAGATGGAGTTTCGCTTTTGTTACCCAGGCTGGAGTGCAATGGCGCGATCTCGGCTCACCGCAACCTCCGCCTCCTGGGTTCAGGCAATTCTCCTGCCTCAGCCTCCTGAGTCGCTGGGATTACAGGCATGCGCCACCATGCCCAGCTAATTTTTTGTATTTTTTTAGTGGAGACGGGGTTTCACCATGTTGACCAGGATGGTCTCGATCTCTTGACCTCGTGATCCACCCGCCTCGGCCTGCCAAAGTGCTGGGATTACAGGCTTGAGCCACCGTGCCCGGCCCCGACTTTTTAATTCTTGAAGCAGATGGATTATCACTAAGAAAATAGAAGAGCCTTTTCTCTATTCCAAAATTTCCCTCGCCCAGTGCTGAAGGCAGTGACTGGTTTTCAGCATCTCCTATTGGGCCGGCTTTTTCACTCCTGAAGTTCAGCGGGTGGGAGGGAGTGTTACAGCTCTTTTGCTCCCACCACCAGCAAGGTTCTTGTCGCACAGCCAAGAATAATAAGGCACACGGACACCAGAGATTGTGTAAGGCAGAGTGGGATTTATAAAGCGAAAGCCATTGAAATGCTCTCAGCAAGGAGAGGGACCCGACCAAAAGTTGCTGGCTGCAGGGCTAAGTTCAGAGCTTTTATGGACTGGGAAGGGGCAGGAGTGTGCTGACTGGTCTGTGGGCCACTCAGAAAGACACACACAGTGAAAACAACCAATTAGAGGCTGAGGTGAAGGCTTGGCCTGCAACCAATCAGGGGCTGAAGTGATGTTACTCCAGCCAATCACAGAAAGATAGGTAAATGTAACATAGGTAAAAGGTAAGGACCAATCCGGATGAGGCATGTGAAATGAGACAAAGGCACATCAAAGGGAGGAAAAATGTGTCCAGAAAAGGAGTGAAATTTGTTCATCTAGGTTCACAGAGTAAGCATTTCCATTCAAGGACACGGCCTCTTTCTTATCTGGGGCCTGCAGCGTGTTCTTGGTTTGAAGGAGTTTTACCAAGGACGCACCCTAACTGCCTAGCTCATCACTTTCTTTCTATCTCCTCTCTCACTATCCAAGGCCCTAGCTAGTCCCAGCCTCATGGGGACATTGACATCTTCTCTCAGGTCAGCTCCTAAGAGGCCTCACTGTGGGCCTCAGTGAAGTGATTCTTCCAGCTCCAGAGATTCCTGCCAGACATGGAAAAAACCCAAACCAGATGTTGGAGATAAGCTCTCAGGAGCTCATCCCAGCCAATCTGCCAGTGCCCATGTGGAGCTATGTTTGACTTTTATCTATTTGTTTTATTGTGAAATGTCTCGCCCATAGAGAAAAGCATGAAAACAGACTGGGTGTGGTGGGTCAGACCTGTAATCCCAGCACTTTTGGAGGCTGAGGTGAGCAGATCACTTGAGGTCAGGGGTTTGAGACCAGCCTGGCCAACATGGCAAAACTCCATCCCTACTAAAAATACAAAAATTAGCCAGGTGTGGTGGCATGTGCCTGTGATCCCAGCCACAAGGAGGCTGAGGCAGGAGAATCACTTGAACCTGGGAGGCAGAGGTTGCGGTGAGCTGAGATCCGGCCATTGCACTCCAGCCTGAGCAACTGAGCGAGACTCTGTCTCAAAAAGAAAAAAAAAAGCATGTCAACAAAACTCCTTCTGGCTATCATTTTGCCCTGTGTCTTCAGACAAAGACTCCAGTGAGAAAGCCAAAACGCAGGCAAGGCTTCTTCTGAGGTCTTTCCTGAGTCTGTTGCTCTGACTCCCTTTCCAGAGGTGAGACTGTTCTGAAACTCCCTGCCCATGGTGTTTACAATCATGGTACCTCTCCCCACTGTTCTGTGCCTGTGAGCACTGCCTGAGCACCACCTCTCTGTAATTAGAAATCTGCCTGTTCCTCTAACATTGTGGTGAGTGTGTGCAGGCTGAGAGATATACGTCCCATTCATTCATTCATTCATTCAACTATACGGTCATAGTCCACATATTCTACAACTCATCCTGTGTTTTAAATTAATCATTCATTCCCAAATTCAATTTGTTTCCCATTCTTCACAGTTGCAATGTTGAAATACACATTTTTTTTTCTGGTTTCCTTGTGCATGTATGAAAATGTCTCCAAGGGATGTATATCTCTGCAAGTTTCAACTCCAGTCATTTTTTGAAACCGTCCTCCAATACCACCGTGCAAATAGACAGAGACACCACATTCCAACAGCCTATAAGAAGTGACAAGCCACATACATTACTGTGATTTTGATTTGTATTTCCCGGATTGCAGGTATGATTAATAATCAATTGTGTGGCTTCATGGTCCTTTTATTTCCCTTTTCTGTCAAACATGATATCCTTTGCCTTTTTAAAAAAGATTTAAGTATGGCCGGGCATGGTGGCTCCTGCCTGCAATTCCTCGGGAGGCCGAGACAGGCGGATCACTTCAGGTCAGGAGTTCAAGACCAGTAGTGAAACCTCACCTCTACTAAAAATACAAAAATCAGCTGGGCATGGTGGCGCACGCTTGTAACCCCAGCTACTCAGGAGGCTGAGGTG
>NW_016107581.1:1330156-1331292 GCF_001604975.1 Cebus imitator | reverse complement strand
CCCGCCTTGGCCTCCCAAAGTGCTGGGATTACAGGCCTGAGCCACCGCGCCCGGCCTAAATCTAAAATATTATCTCTAAGCAGTGATTTGTCTGTGTTCCACAAATTTTGATACGTTGTGTTTTTATTTTTTTTATTTTTTTGAGACGGAGTTTTGCTCGTTCCCCAGGCTGGAGTGCAATGGCGCGATCTTGGCTCACCGCAACCTCCGCCTCCTGGGTTCAGGCAATTCTCCTGCCTCAGCCTCCTGAGTAGCTGGGACTACAGGCGCACGCCACCATGCCCAGCTAATTTTTTGTATTTTTAGTAAAGACGGGGTTTCACCATGTTGACCAGGATGGTCTCGATCTCTTGACCTTGTGATCTCTTGGCCTCTCAAAGTGCTGGGATTACAGGCGTAAGCCACCACGCCTGGCCCGTGTTTTTATTTTTATTCAGTTTAAAACTCTCCTTATTTCTAATTACTTCTTTGACCCACGGGTTATTCAGATATGTGTTGTTTAAAGTATTTGGAGTTGGTCACAGTGGTTCACACCTATAGTCTCAGCACTTTGAGTGGCCAAGGCAGCTGGATCACTTGAGGCCAGGAGTTTGAGACCAGCCTAGCCAACATGGTGAAACTCCGCCTCTACTAAAAATACAAAAATTAGCTGGACATGATGGCACACACCTATAGTCCCAGCTACTTGGGAGGCTGAAGCAGAGGAA
Organism: Cebus imitator; assembly: GCF_001604975.1. Taxonomy (NCBI): domain Eukaryota; kingdom Metazoa; phylum Chordata; class Mammalia; order Primates; family Cebidae; genus Cebus; species Cebus imitator. The sequence continues at coordinate 1,330,585 of NW_016107581.1, read as the reverse complement.
TCACTGTAACCCAGGAGGCGGAGGTTGCAGTGAGCCAAGATTGCACCATTGCACTCCAGCCTAGTGACATAGCGAGACTTCGTCTAGGAAAAAAAAAAAAAAAAAAAAAAAAAAAAAAAAAAAAAAAAAAAAAAAAAAAAAAAAAAAAAAAAAAAAAAAAAAAAAAAAAGAGGTAGATGAAGGAAATAACTATGCTCGTGAGGTCAATAATGGCCAAATAGCAAACAAGACTGGATCCTGTAGTCCAGGACCCAGTTATAGTTAAATACAAATCCACCCTCCATCTGTGTGCCAAAAGCAAGTTCTTGATCTTTGTACTCAAAGAGGATGCAGTCTACAGTTTCTCAATTTCCTTCCAGCTTGCTATAGTTACAGGATACATTTTATATTAAAATATCTTCAGATACCTGTTAGAGACATCTACCCAAG
>NW_016107581.1:1321524-1329976 GCF_001604975.1 Cebus imitator | reverse complement strand
TTTTTTGAGATGGAGTCTTGCTCTGTCACCCAGGCTGGAGTGCAGTGGCACGATCTTGGCTCACTGCAACCTCCACCTCCCAGGTTCAAGCAATTCTCCCTGCCTCAGCCTCCCAAGTAGCTGGGATTACAGGCACCCGCCGCCACGCCCGGCCAATTTTTTGTATTTTTAGTAGAGATGGGGTTTTACCTTGCTGCCCAGGCTGGTCTTGAACTCCTGACCTCAGGTGATCCACCTGCCTCGGCCTCCCAAAGTGCTGGGATTACAGGCGTGAGCCACCGCGCCCGGCCGATATAGGTCAAGAGATCAAGACCATCCTGGTCAACATGGTGAAACCCCGTCTCTACTAAAAATAGAAAAAATTAGCTGGGCATGGTGGCGCATGCCCGTAATCCCAGCTACTCAGGAGGCTGAGGTAGGAGAATTGCCTGAACCCAGGAGGCGGAGGTTGCGGTGAGCCGAGATCGCGCCATTGCACTCCAGCCTGGGTAACAAGAGCGAAACTCCGTCTCAAAAAAAAATAATAAAATAAATAAATAAATAAATAAATAAATATCTATGTTGCATATTCAAATGTGGCCAAATTTCCCAACAATAAAGTTATAGTGTGTTTGTGTGTGTGCGGTCTAAGGTTCACATTGTACTTAGTTTACATGTCCCTTTAATCTGGAACACGTTGTACTCAGCTTTTGTTTGTTTTTTTTCACAAGAATTTCCCAGTTTAAAGAGTACAGGCCTGTTATTTTGTAGACTGTCCTTCAGCTGGGGTTCATGTGATGGTAGCTTATGAATATATTCAGGCCTAGAGTTTATGTTTAAAATACAGCCACATAGAAAGGGAAGAGGGAGAAAAGTTAAGTGGCCTCTGATGGCCAAGGTCAACATCATTTGTGCCAGGCCCTGTGGGTAGTAAGTCCCGCTGATGGTGTGTGATGATCATGGTATTTTACCTCTGTGACCTTCCTCTCCAAAACCCATGAATCCATTTGTTGGATGAGAAAACATGCAATAAATCCCAGTGCAAGGGCATTGTCCAAAATATCTGACTAGTGTCCTTCAAAACCATCAAGGTCAACAAAAACAAGGGAAGTCGGCTGGGCACAATGGCTCACCCATGTAATCCCAGCACTCTGGGAGGCCAAGGTAGGCACATGACTTGAGGTCAGGAGTTCAAGACCAGCCTGGACAACACGGTGAAATCCCATCTTGCAATTTTTGTAAAAATACAAAACTTAGGTGGGCTTGGTGGTGGATGCCTGTAATCCCAGCTACTCAGGAAGCTGAGGCAGGAGAATCACTTGAACTCGGGGGGCAGAGGTTGCAGTGAGCTGAGACTGTGCCACTGCACTCCAGCCTGGGCGACAGAGCGAGAGTGCCAGCTCAAAAAAAAAAAAAAAAAAAAAGAAAAGTCTAAGAAAGTGTCACAGCCAAGAGGAGCCCAAGGAGACATGATGAGTGTATGTCATGCAGTCTCCAGGATGGGATTTTGGAGCAAAAAAAAGAGTGGCGTGAGATAAAAACTAAGGAAATCCAAATTAAGTACGGAGTATGGGAATTCTCTGTACTCTCTCTACAATTTTTCTGTAAGTCTCAAACTGCTCTAAAAAACGAAGCATATTAAAAATATTTGTCCTTCTGTTCGTTGTTGAATGTGCAGTTCGCTCCCATGAACTCAGACTCAGATAACCCCTAAAATGGTCTCACAATTCGTTCAGGATTGCTCAACATCTTCAATCTTTTGAATATGGGTCACACTACTGCTCTCCTTATCAGCAAAGAAACTTCACAATAGACACGTGGCACGCCAGGGCAAGGTTAAAGATCGTTTTATCCTTGCTGTAAAAGCTGATCTCCCTGTAGCTGCCACAGCCTCTACTGGTGGCCACAGCTGAAACCCAACACCAGGCAGGAATTGCTCAGCATCATGTCGGATGATTTCCTCTGGTTTGAAGGCATACCTTTCCCTAATACTGGTCTACAACCTGAAATCCTAAGAAAACTTCATGATGAGTTCGTGATAAAGGATGAAGATGTAATAACTGTGACTTACCCCAAATCAGGTAAGGAGGCAGAATCGTGGACAGAAGAGGGCTGTGGTTGGGTTCCTCACCCATTCAGTAGATGGCTGGAGTGCTTTCTCTATGCCGGACAACGAACATTGCTTTGTGGAGAAGGGAGGAACGCCTGATACCATTGACAATCGGAGAAAAGGATTTAGTTAGGAAATTACACAGTAAGATGAGTGCTCAGAGGGCTAATCTAAGGTGTTAGGAGAATCTACAGGAGTGAATCCTAAGGCAGATTCAGGTGTTTGTTTAGTGTCGGTGGGAAGGAGGATGGCTGAGGATGAACAGCCCTAAGAGAAGAAACGCCATTTAGATTGAAATAGAAAGAATGAGTGTGAAATTGCTTGGTGGGAAGGGGATATTTTCATATAGGAGCATCGTCATGGACAGTGGCCAGGAATTGGAAAAGAACCTGACAAGCTCAAGAGGCTGAAAGATGAGGATCGTGTCTAAGGGAGTGGGGCTGTGGGGCGGGGGGCGGTAAGAGCACTACAGGCGGGATGAGGATTGAGGCTGAAGACATTGGAAGTGGCATGAGCCTGAGAGACCAAGAGCAATGGGAACTTATTAAAAGGATTTCAACAAGTAGCCAAAAGGTGGAAGCAACCCAGACATCCACCGACAGGTGAGTGGTTAGACAAGATGTGATATGTAGATACAGTGGAATGTGATTCATCCTTGAGAAGGAGGGAAATTCTGGCGCATGCTGCAACACGGATAAACATCTGGGACATTATGCTAAATGAAATAAGCCAGTCACAAAAATACGAGTGCCGTGTGATTCCACTTACTTAAGGTACCTAGGGCCATCAGAGTTCATAGAAACAGGAAATACAGTGGTGAATGCCAGGGGTTGAAGAGAAGGGCAAATGGAGGGTTGATCCTGGTTCTGCACAGAGTTTCAGTTTTGCAAAAGTCCTCTGCAGATTGGTTGAGCAACAGTGGGAATATACTTGACACTGCAAAACTGTAGCCTTAGAAGTGGTTGAGAGGCGGGGCATGGTGTCTCACACCTGTAATCCCAGCACGTTGGGAGGCCAAGGCAGGCGGATCACCTGAGGTCAGGAGTTTGAGACCAGTCTGGCCAACATGATGAAACCCCGTCTCTAACAAAATACAAAAATTAGCCAGGCGTGGTGTCTCGTGCCTGTAGTCCCAGCTACTTGGGATGTTGAGGAAGGAGAATCACTTGAACCCAGGAGGTGGAGGTTGCAATGAGCCAAGATCACGCCATTGCACTCCAGCCTGTGCACAGAGCAACACTCTGTCTCAAAAAAAAAGGGGGGACAGTTGAGAGCTGGCCACAGTGGCTCACGCCTGCAATCCCAGGGCTTTGAGAGGCCAAGGCAGGAAGATGGCTTGAGGTCAAGAGTTCAAGACCAGCCTGGGAAACATAGCAAGGCCTGGTCTCTATAATAAAATTTTTTTAAAAAAATTAGTCCAGTGCAACGGCGCATGCCTGAGGTCTCAACTACTTGGGAGGCTGAAGCAGGAGGCCAAGGTATTAGGATCACTTGAGCCCCAGAGTTCAAGGCTGCAGTGGGCTATAATTACACCGCTACACTCTAGCCTGGGCTACAGAGGGACACCCCATCTCAAAAAATACATATATATCAAAAAATAGGCTGGGCGTGGTGGCTCATGCCTATAATCCCAGCACTTTGGGAGGCCAAGGTGGGTGGATCACGAAGTCAAGAGATCAAGACCATCCTGGTCAACATGATGAAACCCCGTCTCTACTAAAAATACAATAATTAGCTGGGCGTGGCAGCATGTGCCTGCAGTCCCAGCTACTCGGGAGGCTGAGGCAGGAGAATTGCTTGAACCCGGGAGGCGGAGGTTGCAGTGAGCCAAGATCACACCATTGCACTCCAGCCTGGGTAACAAAAGCGACACTCCATCTCAAAAATAATAATTTAAGATTGAGAGTGTACATTTTATATACATATACATATATATATATCTTACTGTAATTTTTTTCCTTCTTTTTCCAGGAACAAACTGGTTGATTGAGATTCTCTGCCTGATTCACTCCAAGGGGGATCCCAAGTGGATCCAATCTGTGCCCATCTGGGAGCGCTCGCCCTGGGTAGAGACTAACATTGGGTATAAAATTCTAAGTGAGAAGGAGGGCCCACGTTTCATCAGCTCCCACCTGCCCATCCAGTTATTCCCCAAGTCTGCCTTCAGTTCCAAGGCCAAGGTCAGTGCGTAATGGTTCAGACGTGTTGGATCAATGCCCTTTCAAATGCTCATATGCCTGTAGGTGACCTGGAGATCCTGCTGAAATGCTTTCTCCTTCAGCAGGTCTGTGTTGTTGGGACCTGAGATTCCATATTAGGTGACACCTGTGTGGCTGTTCCAAGAACTGTCCTGGAGTTCAAGGGTGTAGAGCATTCCACAGGTTATCCCAGCCAGATTTAAACCAGGGACAGGGTGAAGCAATAATGCTAGAATCTTAGAAAACCAGGTTCTAAGCCCAGTCAAAATGGATAGCCATATCATATACTATGTAACTGCCTTTTTTTGCCCTAAAAAACAGCCAATCTGAACTCACCAAGAACCTCCTGCCACTTAAAAGACATAGAGGTGTTCTTATAAGAAGGAGCCCATTCGGCCGGGTGTGGTGGCTCACACCTGTAATCCCAGCACTTCGAGAGACCAGCCTTGCCAGCATAGTGAAACCCCAACAGCACAGACCTGCTGTAGGTCTAATATCCATTCTTGCCCTAAAATAAGTAGTGTGTGGAAAGAGAATCAGAGAAGCAAGTTGATGCGGGCTGGGTATGGTGGCTCATGCCTATAATCCCAGCACTTTGGGAGGCCCAGGCAGGTGGATTGCCTGAGGTCAGGAGTTCAAGACCAGCCTGACCAACATGGAGAAACCCCAGCTCTACTAAAAATACAAAATTAGCTGAGCACGGTTGCTTATGCCTGTAATCCCAGCTACTTAGGAGGCTGAGGCAGGAGACTCGCTTGAATCCGGGAGGCAGAGGTTGAGGTAAGCCGAGATCATGCCATTGCACTCCAGCCTGGGCAACAAGAGCAAAATTCCATCTCAAAAAAAAAAAGAAGCAGCATATTCGTCAACCAATGCCTGTATCCAGGCTGACTGCTCCGGTGCCACGTCTGGGCGCTGTTCCCACTGCATCTCACTGTGTGTAGCTGTGTGTTGATATCAGCAGCCACACGCATCTCCCATGGGGCTGAGGGGTGATCATGAGAGGGACAAGGTATGTCCAGAACTTTGCATGGCTCAGATCGTTTCTAGAATCATACTTTCCTGGAAGGTGTTTATTGGTGTGTGAGCTTTTAAACATTTTTTTTTGCAGCTGGGCATGGTGGTTCATGCCTGTAATCCCAGCACTTTGGGAGGCTGAGGCAGGTGGATCACAAGGTCAGGAGCTCGAGACTAGCCTGGCCAACATGGTGAAACCCCATCTCTACTAAAATACAAAAATTAGCTGGGCGTGGTGGTGGACACCTGTAATCCCAGCTACTTGGGAGGCTGGGGCAGGAGAATCACTTGAATCTGGGAGGCAGAGGTTGCAGTGACCCAAGATCATGCCACTGCACTCCAGCCTGGGCGACAGAGTGAGACACCATCCTGGAACCAAAAAAAAGGGGGGGGGGGGTTTGCTTAAGTTAAATGGAGAAACTTAGAATAATATTCTCCTCTCTTGGAAATCATACAAGGTATAGCCGCACCATGAATTTGTTACAGTACACCTATGTACATGGGTCTTACTGGTGTTTCATTAAACCCCTGGCTGGCAAAACCGAAGCCTCAAGAGAGACGAGGCCTAGAATAACGTCACAAAGAGTTGATGCAGAATCCACAGTCAAATTCAGATGTTCAGATGCGGGTCATCTTGCATGTGTGCATACGTGTGCATGTGTGTATGTGTGTGTGTGAACGTGTGTGCAAGTGTGTGCCCGTGTGTTTGCAGTAATCTTAAGGATTTTTTTTTGAGATGGAGTTTCGCTCTTGTTGCCCAGGCTGGAGTGCAGTGGTGCAATCTCGGCTCATTGCAACCTCTACCCCCCAGGTTCAAGCGATTCTCCTGCCTCAGCCTCCTGAGTAGCTGGAATTACAGGCGTGCAGCACCATGCCCAGCTAATTTTGTATTTTTAGTAGAGCCGGGGTTTCTCTGTGTTGGTCAGGCTGGTCTCGAACTCCTGACCTCAGGTGACCCACCAACCTTGGCCTCCCAAAGTGCTGGGATTACAGGCGTGAGCCACCATGGCTGGCAGTAATCTTAAGCATTAGTATAATGAATATTTCTATGTATATACACTGAACAACCACCATCTAGATACAAATTTAGAACACTTTCCCTCCCTCATATCCCCTTCCCAATCAGTGCCCACCCACAGAGGCAGACACTCCCCTGATTTACAGCTGTAGATGAGTTTGGCTTGTTGAATTTCATACAAATGGACTCACACTTTATGAGGTATTGGAAATTTAGCTTCTTTTTTTTGAGATGGAGTGTCACTCTGTTGCCAGGCTGGAGTGCAGTGGTACAATCTCGGCTCACTGCAACCTCCGCCTCCCAGGTTCAAGTGATTCTCCTGCCTCAGCCTCTCGAATAGCTGAGACTAGAGGTGTGTGTCACCATGCCTGGCTAATTTTTGTATTTTTAGTAAACACACAGGGTTTCACTCTGTTGGCCAGGCTGGTCTCGAACTCCTGACCTTCAGTGATTCAGCTTCCCAAAGTGCTGGGATTACAGGCATGAGCCACCATGCCCGGCCAAAGTCTGGCTTCTTTCACCCAAAGTAATGTCCGTGAGATGTATCCATGATCTTGGGCGTTGTATATGGATCTGTATTGCTATATATGCATGAATGTAGCTTAATTTATGAATTCCTTGTCCTGTTAATGATCCTTAAGCCACAGTGCACAAAAATACACCACTCACTTTTGGAAACCTTCCATTCGCTTTCCATTGTGAGTAAATCGTAACATCCCAGAGGAAAGGGACGATGCTCCCTTCTTCCAAGGCTATATTCCCAGCACAGTGGCTATTTCATAGGCACTTTAAATTTGATTAATGAATGCGGTAAGTAATTTATTAAAATAATCCATTGATATTATTAGGGATTGGCTGGGCATGGTGGCTCACGCCTGTAATCCTAGCACTTTGGGAGGCCGAGGTGGGTGGATCACCTGAGGTCAGGAGTTCAAGACCAGCCTGGCCATCACGGTGAAACCCCACCTTAAAAAAAAAAAAAGAAAATAAAATAAAAAGAAATTTTAAAAGATATTATTAGGGATTATCCAGGAATTGGCTTATCCTCCACATTTATAAAGATCAGAAATAATGAAGAACGACTGTATTGATTTTTTCTTTCTCCCGCTTTTCCATTTAAGATGATTTATCTCCTCAGAAATCCCAGAGATGTTCTTGTGTCTGGTTATTTTTTCTGGAAACAAATGACGTTTGTTAAGAAACCAAAGTCATGGGAAGAATATTTTGAATGGTTCTGTCAAGGACACGGTGAGTGTTTTGCAAAATATGGAAGGTGGGGGTGCTCAGAGTCCTCCACTGAACCTCATTTGACACCCAGCCTCACATCTCTACCGCTCACCAGCCCACGGGTCGAAGGCTCCACCACCCTGGAGGCCACATCTGCTAAATTTGCCTACTCTCTCACACAGCAGCAGAGCTCTAGCCAGCGCCTCAGCTTGCCCCGTTATAAAGCACCCTAGCTATTTTCTGAGTCTCTGGAACCTCCAATACCAGCAGAGGCAACTTACAGTCTCTCCTCTCTCAATGTGCAGATTTCTGGAAGGTAGCTTTTCACTGGCTTGCTGCACAACACAACCCTGACCTTCCGCTATTTTTTTTCTGTTGCCTCTTTCCAAAACTCCCTGAATGCTCTTTTTCTATCTGTCTCAAGCCTGTCTGCATGGCACTAGGATCTCTACACATTTACTTATGCAGAATTTCTGGGCTTTTTCAGCACTTTCCATTTTCCCATTGATCTCAAAATTCTCTGAGTCTGTGTCCCAGCCGCCCCAGCAATACAGCAGCCACAGATATCTCCATTAGAGGCCTCTAATTCAGTACACTCAAATTTGAACACCTTTCTGGCTGGGTGCAGTGGCTCACGCCTGTAATCCCAGCACTTCGGGAGGCCGAGGCCAGCGGATCACCTGAGATCAGGAGTTCGAGACTAGGCTGGCCAACATGATGAAACCCTGTCTCCACTAAAAATACAAAAAATTAGCTGGATGTGGTGGCGGATGGCTGTAATCCCAGCTACTAGGGAGTCTGAGGCATAAGAATCGCGTGAACCCAGGAGGCAGAGGTGGCAGTGAGCCAAGATCTAGTCACTGCAATCCACCCTGGGCAAGAAAATTGAAACTCCGTCTCAAA
>NW_016107581.1:1315831-1319999 GCF_001604975.1 Cebus imitator | reverse complement strand
TGAACCCAGGAGGCGGAGGTTGCGGTGAGCCGAGATCGCGCCATTGCACTCCAGCCTGGGTAACATGAGTGAAACTCCGTCTAAAAAAAAAAAAAAAAAAATTTTAATTTTTTAATTTTTTCATAGAGCTGGGGTCTTGCTATGTTGCCCAGGCTGATCTGAAACTCCTAGCCTCAACAATCCTCCTGCCTAGTCTTCCCGCATAGCTGGGATTACAGCTGTGAGCCACTGCACCCAACCTATTCGATATGCCTTTTTTAGATACTAAATGTCCATTTTCCACCACTTCCACTGACACTTGGTTAACCAGACCCACTGTTCAATCTCACCTAGATTAACATAATACATTCATCACCAGCATCCTCACTTTACATGCTCTTTGGTCCTTCTCGGCTACATTGCAATGATCTGCCACAGACTGTAAAGCTCATTCTCTGTCTAAACCATTCCTCAATGATTTACTCTTGGTATAAAGTCCAGTCTTCAAAGCCTGGTCATAGTTCCTATTGGGCTGATCCCAGCTGAGCTCTTCAGCCCTATCTCCTTCCTTGGTCCAGGTTAGACTTTCAGAAAAAGGTCAACAGTGAGAACATATAATAGAAGCCCAGACATGAGGAGAAAAATCCCTTAACAATGCCAGATTTGACTTTGCTATCTGGTTTATAAAGAGGTCTGGACTGGGTGCTTCAGCTGTCACCAGGAATCTTGGAAAATCTAATCAATAGCGGTGGATCAAGAAATCACATCCTGTAAACCTCCTCACTGTCCCAACATCTTGCCTATCTGTGCTTTAAACACAGGCCAGGCACGATGGCTCACACCTGTAATCCCAGCACTTTGGGAGGCTGAGGCGGGAGGATCACGGGAGGTCAGGGGTTCCAGACAAGACTTGCCAACATCGTAAAACCCCGTCTCTACTAAAAATACAAAAATTAGCCAGGCGTGGTGGTGCACACCTGCAATCCCAGCTACTCGGCAGGCTGAGGCACGAGAATCACTTAAACCCAGGAGGCAGAGACTGCAATGAGCCAAGATTACACCACTGCACTCCAGCCTGGGCGACAGAGCAAGACTCTGCCTCAAAAGTGATCATCATAATAATAACAATGTATCCCATATTTGACAATTGCCAAGAGAGACCATCTTCAATGTTCTCGTCACCCACTGAAAACAGTCAATGTGTGAGGAAATGAATATGTTAATTAGCTTGATTCCATCTGATATGGTTTGGCTGTGTGCCCACCCAAATCTCATCTTGAATTGTAATCCTCATAATCCCCACGTGTCATAGGAGGGACCCAGTGGGAAGTGATTGCATCATGGTGGCAGTCTCCCCCGTGCTATTCTCGTGATAGTGAGTTCTCACGAGGTCCGATGGTTTCATCAGGGTCTGGCATTTCCCCTGCTGTCACTCACTTCACCCTCTTTTGTAAATTACCCAGTCTTGGGCAGTTCTTCATAGCAGTGTGAAAACTGACTAATACACTGTCATTTCACAATGTATGCATATATCAAAACATCATGTTATATACTTTAAAGGGCATTTGTACCCTTTGACCAAGTTTCATTCTAGTTTTGTTTGTGGATTATACTTTTAACAAGCCGGTGGGAAAGTGAACGTAATAGATTGGATCCCTGCTCTTATAAAGTTTATAACCCAACACTCTTTCTGCCACCCCATGCAGTGATATATGGGTCATGGTTTGACCAAATTCATGGCTGGATGTCCGTGAGACAGAAGAAAAACTTCCTGTTACTAAGTTATGAGGAGCTGAAAAAGGTAATGCTTTTCAGTGGAGCCTGGTGAAGAATCACAGAGTGGGATTAACTCCCTGGGCTTCATTGCCCTGTTTCTGGTTGATCCTTGTCCAAGCTTCACGCTCCTTATTTCATCTTAAAACATCTAAGCCAGTCACGGTGGCTCACACCTGCAACCCCAGCACTTTGAGAGGCTGAGGCGGGTGGATCACGAGGTCAGGAGTTTGAGACCAGCCTGGTGAAGATGGCAAAACCCTGTCTCTACTAAAAATACAAAAATTAGCCTGACTTGGTGATGGGCACCTATAGTCTCAGGTACTCAGGAGGCTGAGGTGGGAGAATTGTTTGAACCCGGGAGGCGGAGATTGCAGTGAGCCGAGATCATGCCATTGCACTCCAGCCTGGGCAACAGAGTGAGACTCTGTCTCAAAAAAAAAAAAAAAGAAGAAGAAGACCAGGCAGGGTGGCTCACACCTGTAATCCCAGAACTTTGGGAGGCCGAGGTTGGTGGATCACTTGAGGTCAGGAGTTGGAGACCAGCCTGGCCAACATGGTGAAACCCGTCTCTACCAAAAACATAAAAAATTAGCCAGGGCCAGGCGCAGTGGCTCACGCCTGTAATCCCAGCACTTTGGGAGTCCCAGGTGGGCGGATCACAAGGTCAAGAGATCAAGACCATCCTGGCCAATATGGTGAAACCCCGTCTCTACTAAAAATACAAAAATTAGCTGGGCGTAGTGGCACGCAACTGTGGTCCCAGCTACTCGGGAGGCTGAGGTGGAAGAATTGCTTGAACCCAGGTGGAGGCGGAGGTTGCAGTGAGCTGAGATTGCGCCACTGCACTCCAGCCTGGCGACAGAGCAATACTCCATCTAAAAAAAAAAAATTAGCCAGGTGTGGTGGTAGACACCTCCTCAGCTACTGAGGAGGCTGAGGCAGGAGAATTGCTTGAACACGGGAGGCAGAGGTTGCAGTGAGCTGAGATCATGCCACCGCACTCCAGCCTGGGCAACAGAGTGAGAGCTTGTCTCTAAATAAATATGTAGATAAATAAATAAAAAACTATGCTCTTATCTTAATCTCCCAGGATCATGACCCTAGTCCTAATTATTGAGATCAAATGTAAGAAGATTTTTTTTTTTTTCTTTTTTTTGAGACGGAGTTTCACTCTTGTTACCCAGGCTGGAGTGCAATGGCGCGATCTCGGCTCACCGCAACCTCCGCCTCCTGGGTTCAGGCAATTCTCCTGTCTCAGCCTCCTGAGTAGCTGGGATTACAGGCACGCACCACCATGCCCAGCTAATGTTTTTGTAGTTTTAGTAGAGACGGGGTTTCACTGTGTTGACCAGGATGGTCTCGATCTCTTGACCTCGTGATCCACCCGCCTCGGCCTCCCAAAGTGCTGGGATTACAGGCTTGAGCCACCGCGCCCGGCCAATAAGAAGATATTGTAATACTCTGTGTGTTATTCAAAAGCTAGTTATGGGGCACAGTGCTATGAGCACAGCAGGCTTTGAAATCAAGCCCTTACCTCCATCAGGTTCTCCCTGAACCTCTCCTTGCTAATCCTGTGACTGTCTAGAAGCTGCTCTAAACATCTCTGAGGAAACGCAAGGCTCTGTGTTTTATGGTTTGGTTTGGTTTGTTTGAAACAGAGTCTCACTCTGTCGCCCAGGCTGAAGTGCAGTGGCACGATCTCGGCTCACAGCAACCTCCGCCTTCCAGGTTCAAGCGATCCTCCTGCCTCAGCCCCCTACTAGCTGGGACTACAGGCGCCCACCACCATGCCTGGCTAAGTTTTGTATCTTTAGTAGAGACAGGGTTTCGCCATGTTGACCAGGCTGGTCTCAAACCCCGGACCTCAGGTGATCCACCCACCTAGGCCTCCCAAAGTGCTGGGATTACAGGCGTGAGCCACCACGCCTGGAGTGTTTTACTGTTAAGTTGTCCTAAACTCTACGACACAGGAAAATTCACAATGTTCCTTGCATCTTTTGTGATTTTTTTTTTTTTTTGGTTGGTTGGTTTGGTTTGGTTTTTGCTTTGTTTTGTATTTGAGGCAGGGTCTCACTCCGACGCCCAGGCTGGAGTACAGTGATGCAATCACAGCTCACTGCAGCCCCAACTTCCTGGGTTCAGGAGATCCTCCCACTATATTGCCCAGGCTGGTCGCAGACTCCTGGACTCAAGTGACGCAGCCGCCTCAGCCTCCCAAAGTGCTGGGATTACAGGCGTGCGCCACCGCGCCCAGCCGACCCTGCATGTTTACATACTGCATGCCCTCTCTCCTTCACCTCATTCTTTTCTCACAGTTGCATTCAACTCAATCCCTTCTCACCTCTGCGTGTCATTCCTCTCTTTTCCTCCTCCTCCTTCTGCCGTTTCCTCCTTCTCCTGTTATTTTTTTCTC
>NW_016107581.1:1312154-1315640 GCF_001604975.1 Cebus imitator | reverse complement strand
TTTTATGATAAGGTCTTGCTCTGTCACTCAGGCTGGAGTGCAGTGGTGCGAACTTGGCTCACCACAACCTCCACCTCCTGGCCTAAGCGATTCTCCTGCCCCAGCCTCCTGAGTAGCTGGGATTACAGGCGCCCACCATCACACCCTGCTAATTTTTGTATTTTTAGTAGAGACAGGTGTCTGGCCATGTTGGTCAGGCTGGTCTCGAACTCCTGATCTCAAGTGATCTGCCAGCCTCAGCCTCCCAGAGTGCTGGGATTACAGGCGTGAACCACCGTACCCAGCCTCGCCTTTCTCTTTCATGGCCTCTGTCTTGTTTTTTCTTTTTTAGGACACAAAAAGAACTGTGGAGAAAATCTGTCAATTCCTGGGAAAGACACTAGAACCCGAAGAACTGAACTCAGTCCTCAAGAACAGCTCCTTTCAGGCCATGAGAGAAAACGCGATGTCCAATTACTCCCTCCTGAGGGTTCATTCTGTGGTGGATGTTCCACAGCTTTTGAGAAAAGGTAAAAGAAAATGCCTTGGTTTCCAAATATACCAGAATACATGGCATGCTCGCCTGTGGTCACAGCTAGGTGCTAACAGTTGAGATGAAAGAGGGCTTGGATTTTGCTAGCGCAGAGAAGGCTAAAGAAAAAAAATAAAGTAAAAAAAAAAAAAAAAGACTGCTTGAATTAATCAGCTTTGGTTTTTTCTTTTTGTTTTCTTGTTTGTTTTGTGAGGCAGAGTCTTGCTCTGTCACCCAGGCTGGAGGGCAGTGCCACGATCTTGATCTCGGCTCACTGCAACCTCTGCCTCCTGAATTCAAGTGATTCTCCTGCCTCAGCCTCCCGAGCAGCTGGGATTACAGGCACCTGCCACCATGCCTGGCTAATTTTTGTATTTTTAGTAGAGACAGGGTTTCAGCATCTTGGCCAGGCTGGTCTTGAACTCCTGACCTCATGAGTCACCCGTCTCGGCCTTGTTTTTGTTTGAGATGAAGTCTGGCTCTATCACCCAGGTTGGAGCGCAGTGGTATGATCTCGGCTCACTGCAACCTCCGTCTCTCAGGTTCAAGCGATTCTCCTGCCTCGCCCTCCTGAGCAGCTGGGATTACAGGCACCCGCCAACATGCCTGGCTAATTTTTGTATTTTTAGTAGGGACAGGATTTCACCATGTTGGCCAGGATGGTCTCAGACTCCCAACCTCGTGATCCACCCGCCTCAGCCTCCCGAAGTGCTGGGATTACAGGTGTGAACCACCACGCCCGGCCAATGTATCAGCTTTAATTGCTCAGCACCCGGAACACTTCTCCCGTGGCCTCATCGGGGAGCCTCTTCTCGTGGTCCTGATGTGGGCTGCAGGCACGTGGGGAGAGTTGATTTCACGTGGGAGGGTTATCTGACTTACCTGAGGCCGTTCAGATTCTGTCTCCTCAGAGTGTGGCATGGGCATTACGCGTTCCACAGACAGTGACCAGGCTCACTTGCTGCTCTTGCCAGACCTGCGAGCTGTGATTCACCTGAGAAATAAGGACAAGGACGGGGTTGGAGGTGGCCACAGTGGGGCTGCCCCACTGGCGACTTACTGTAGAGATCTGTCCCGGACAAAGAAATGTAGAGAGGAGGCCGGGCACCGTGGCTCCCGCCTGTAATCCCAGCACTTTGGGAGGCCGAGGCTGGCAGAACATGAGGACAAGAGATCGAGACCATCCTGGCCAACATGGTGAAACCTGTCTCTACTAAAAATACAAATATTAGCCGGGCGTGGTGGTGCTCACCTGTTAGTCCCAGCTACTCGGGAGGCTGAAGCAGGAGAATCGCTTGAACCCAGGAGGCGGAGGTTGCAGTGAGTCGAGATCGTGCCATTGCACTCCAGCCTGGGTGACAGAGCAAGACTCTATCTGAAAAAACAAAAAAACAAAGACCCATCCCTCGATCTGACCTGAGTCTCTGTTTCATGTTTCCAGGCACACCTGGAGACTGGAAAAACCACCTCACAGTGGCCCAATCGGAAGCCTTCGATGAACTGTTCCAGGAGAAGATGGCAGACCTCCCTCGAGAGCTGTTCCCATGGGAATAGTGTCCGAAACACTCTGGGACTTACTTATATGGATGCTGACATGTGTCCCCCTATCGTGTACAAGTGCCTGATTGGGGGTCATTGCCTAAGACTTACTGTTTAATCCTGAATCCATAAATATCAAACCTCTGCATCTCTGATCCCTTCGTTGTTAAAAGTTAGCAGGGTGCTCACACCTATAAACCTAGCACTTCGGGAGGCTGAGGTGGGTGGATCACAAAATCAGGAGTTGAAGAGCAACCTGGCCAAGCTGGTGAAATCCTGTCTCTACTAAAACTACAAAAATGAGCCAGGTGCTGTGGCAGGTCCCTGTCATCCCAGCTACTCGGGAGGCTAAGGCAGGAGAATCACTTGAACCCAGGGGGCGAAGGTTGCAGTGAGCTGAGATTTCACCACAGCATTCCAGCCTGGGCAACAGAGAGAGACTCCATCTCAAAAAAAAAAAAAAAAAAAAAAAGTTACCAGGGTTCCCTCCGCCCAAGAATACAGAGGTTGCAGTGAGCTGAGTCAGAACACCCCAGAGTCTCTTCGATATTTGCAATGTGTCCAATTTACAGAATGCTACAGAAATAGTGTACGTACTACCTAAAAGGATGTCCAAGCATACTTTTCTAAAAATAAGAAATAGCAGCCAGGCGCGGTGACTCACACCTGTCATCCCAGCCCTTTGAGAGGCTGCGGCCGGCACATCATGAGGTCAGGATCATGGTTCGAGACCATCCTGGCCAACATGGTGAAACCCCGTCTCTACTAAAAATACAAATATTAGCCAGGCACGGTGGCACGCACCTGTTAGTCCCAGCTACTCAGGAGGCTGAAGCAGGAGAATCGCTTGAACCCGGGAGGTGGAGGTTGCAGTGAGCCGAGATCACGCCACTGCACTCCAGCCTGGCAACAGAGGGAGACTCCATTTCAAAAAAAAAAAAAAGAAGAAAGAAGTAGCTACAGTGACAGATTTTAGAGCAAAAATTAGTAACAAAAATAAGAAACAATATTACAGATCAATTAAACTTTAATTTCTTTTCATCACATGACCACAATTTATTCTTACTCTGTCCTCAAGGAGTGTAACTCCCAATCTAGTTTTATTCTCTAACTCTCTGTTGTTCAACCATAGAATAGTATTTACGGAGGCTTTTAAAACTTACAAAAGCCCAAGTGAGGTGGCTCACACCTGTAATCCCAAC
Organism: Cebus imitator; assembly: GCF_001604975.1. NCBI lineage: Eukaryota > Metazoa > Chordata > Mammalia > Primates > Cebidae > Cebus > Cebus imitator. Next base: position 1,312,388 of record NW_016107581.1, on the reverse strand, counting down.
ACTGGGACACTGAGGAGGGTGGATCGCTTGAGGTCAGCAGTTTGAGACCTGCCTGGCCAACATGGTGAAACCCTGTCTCTACTAAAAATACAGTAAATTAGCCAGGCGTGGTGCGGACACCTGTAATCCCAGCTACTCAGGAGGCTGAGGCAAGAGAACCGCTTGAACCCGGGAGGCGGAGGCTGCAGTGAGTTATGACCGCACCGCCGCACTCCAGATGGGTGACAGAGCCAG
>NW_016107581.1:1309576-1310314 GCF_001604975.1 Cebus imitator | reverse complement strand
AATAGCTACAGTGACAGATTTTAGAGCAAAAACCAGTAATAAAAATAAGAAATAAAATTACAGATCAATTGAGCTTCCATTTCCTTTCATCACATCACCACAATTTATTCTTACTCTGTCCTTCAGGAGTGTAACTCCCAATCTAGTTTTATTCTCTTACTCTCTGTTGTTCAACCACATACAATGAATAGTATTTACGGAGGCTTTTAAAACTTACAAAAGGCCGGGTGAGGTGGCTCACACCTGTAATCCCAACACTGGGAGGCTGAAGAGGGTGGATCGCTTGAGGTCAGGAGTTTGAGAACTGCCTGGCCAACATAGTGAAACCCTGTCTCTACTAAAATACAAAAATTAACTAAGCATGATGGCGGTTGCCTGTAATCCCAGCTACTCAGGAGGCTAAGGCACGAGAATTACTTGAACCTGGGAGGTGGAGGTTGCAGTGGGCTGAGATCATGCCATGTCACCCCAGCCTGGGTGACAGAGGGAGACTCCATCTCTAAAGAAAAAAAAAAACAAAACACTAAAACTTTGTTCCACAAAAGAACCAAAGAACGTATAAAGAGAATGAAAAGATAGGCGGAGTGGAGGCTTTTAAAACTCACAAAAGGCCAGGTGAGGTGGCTCACACCTGTAATCCCAGCACTTTGGGAGGCCGAGGAGGGTGAATCGCTTGAGGTCAGGAGTTTGAGACCTGCCTGGCCAACATAGTGAAACCCTGTCTCTACTAAAAATACA
>NW_016107581.1:1306318-1308996 GCF_001604975.1 Cebus imitator | reverse complement strand
AGCCTCCTGAGTCGCTGGGATTACAGGCACGCGCCACCATGCCCAGCTAATTTTTTGTATTTTTAGTAGAGACGGGGGTTTCACCATGTTGACCAGGATGGTCTCGATCTCTTGACCTTCTGATCCACCCGCCTCGGCCTCCCAAAGTGCTGGGATTACAGGCGTGAGCCACCGCGCCCGGCCGGATTTTCAGTTTTCTTTTAGTAAAGTCTTTTATTTGTTTGTTTGTTTGAGACAGAGTCTCGCTCTGCCACCCAGGCTGGAGTGCAGTGACACAATCTTGGCTCACTGAAGCCTCTGCCTCCCTATTTCAAGTCATCCTCATGCCTCAGCCTCCCAAGTAGCTGGGATTATAGGGACCTGCCACCATGCCTGGCTAATTTTTGTATTTTTAGTAGAGAGGGGGTTTCACCATGTTGGCCAGGCTGATCTCAAATCCCTGACCTCAGGTATTCAGCCCACCTCAGCCTCCCCAAGTGCTGGGATTACAGGCATGAACCACGGTGCCTGGCTTTGGTGTCTCTTTTTGTTTTTTTGAGATGGAGTCTAGCTCTGTTGCCCGGGCTGGAGTGCAGTGGTGTAATCTCGGCTCACTGCAACCCCTGCCTCCCAGTTTCAAGTAATTCTCCTGCTTCAGCCTCCCAAGTAGCTGCGATTACAGGTGCACACCACCATGCCTAGCTAATTTGTGTATTGTTTTTTAGTAGACACAGGATTTCACCATGTTGGCCAGGCTGGTCTTGAACTCCTGACCTTGTCATTTACCCATCTCAGCTTCCCAAATTGCTGGAATTACAGGCATAAGCCACCGCTCCCGGCCCCCTGGTGTCTTCTTAATAATGACAGACATCAACTCCCTGGAGACTGTCTACTCTACGGCAGGGATCTGAGAAGAGCAGCACTCAAACTTTGCACATAGCAATTGCCTCAGAGTTTTAAAACATCCTGGTGCCCCACCCCACCTATCTCACTTTTTTTTTTTTTTAAGAGATGGGGCAGGCCAGGCACCTTGGCTCAAACCTATAATCCCAATGCTTTAGGAAGCGGAGATGGGAGGATCACTTGGGCCCAGGAGTTCAAGACCAGCCTAGACAACATACCGAGATCCCCAACTCTACAGGAAACAATTAAAATTAGCCTGGCTTGGTGGCACATGGCTGTAGCCATACCTACCAGGGAGGCTGGGGTGGGAAGACGGCTTGAGCTCAAGAGATGAGGGCTGCAGTGAGCTTTGATCACACCACTGCACACCAGCCTCGGCGACACAGTGAGAGTCTGTCTCAAACAAACAAAAGAAAATCAGAAACTAGATCCAGGGACCTAGGATGAAGCGGGGTGTTAAAGCAGTAGGTTTGGCTGGGCTCGGCGGCTCATGCGCTTTGCAATCCCAGCAGTTTGGGAAGCTGAGGCAGGAGGATCACATGAGGTCAAGAGTTCGAAACTAGCCTGGGAAGTATGGTGAACCCCCATCTCTACAAAATACACAAAAATTGGCCAGGCGTGGTGGCTTACACCAGTAATCCCAGCAGGTTGGGAGGCCGAGGCAGGCAGATCACCAGGTCAGGAGTTTGAGACCATCCTGACCAACATGGTGAACCCCTGTCTCTACTAATAGAAAAAATAGCTGAGCGTGGTGGGGCATGCCTGTAATCCCAGCTACTCAGGAGGCTGAGGCAAGAGAACCGCTTGAACCCGGGAGGCGGAGGCTGCAGTGAGTTATGACCGCACCGCCGCACTCCAGATGGGTGACAGAGCCAGGCTCCATCTCCAAAAAACAGTATTCTATTTTCTAGTTGTTTGGCTTTAGCTTAAATTACACAAGTGGGAAGAAATATGTTGCCTCTGTGCCCGTTCCATGCTTTTCTCCCCCTTGAATGTGGGGTGTCTCTCCCCGATCCCACCCGGAGGTCTCCTGTATGGAACCAGCAGGTCTAGGTGGCTCCGGGGACACCCCAGGACCAAGCTCTCCCTGGCCGCTCCCTTGGCTGGAACAGTGGTGTGTTGTTGCCCCCTGGTGGCCATGGCGCGTCACAACAGGAATGTGGAAGCTGAGGACTCTCCGAGTTCTGGGGGGTGCCGCTGAATGAACCCCGTCTCTGATCTGACTGTGTCTCTAGGGACACAACTGCATCTCCAAATAACCACTATAAAAGCCCATAAAATCCTTTAGTCATTTCCTGTCAGGCATTTTCTTTAGAAGAATTTCAGAGCAGTCTGGGGTTTTTTTTCTTTTTTTGGTTATTTTTTTTGAGATGGAATCTTGCTCTGTCACCCAAGCTGGAGGGCAATTCTCAGCCTCTGAGTGGCTGGGATCACAGGTTCGCGCCACCGTACCAGCTAATTTTTGTATTTTTAGTAAAGACAGGGTTTCCCCATGTTGCCCAGGCCAGTCTTGAACTCCTGGGTTAAATCCATCCTTCTGCCTCAGCTTCCCAAAGCTCTGGGATTTGAAAGCGTGAGCCACCTCGCCTGGCCCTGACAACCTTTTTTAACTAATGAAATTACTGGTGGCTACAGTATTCATTTGCTATAAAAATAATGACCATCCACAACTTTCTCTTTATGGCACTTGATTTTATCTCGGTGGATTTCTGTGAAACAGACAATCAGATAAGGCAATTTTGAGTTTTCTTTTACTAAAGTCTTTTTTGAGACAGAGTCTCGCTGTAACACCCAGG
>NW_016107581.1:1292666-1305423 GCF_001604975.1 Cebus imitator | reverse complement strand
TAATCCCAGCACTTTGGGAGGCCGAGACTGGCGGAACATGAGGTCAAGAGATCGAGACCATCCTGGCCAACATGGTGAAACCCCGTCTCTACTAAAAATACAAATATTAGCCAGGCACGGTGGCGCGCACCTGTTAGTCCCAGCTACTCAGGAGGCTGAAGCAGGAGAATCGCTTGAACCCGGGACGTGGAGGTTGCAGTGAGCTGAGATCACGCCACTGCACTCCAGCCTGGCAACAGAGGGAGACTCCATTTCAAAAAAAAGAAAAAAGAAAGAAATAGCTACAGTGACAGATTTTAGAGCAAAAACCAGTAATAAAAATAAGAAATAAAATTACAGATCAATTGAGCTTCCATTTCCTTTCATCACATGACCACAATTTATTCTTACTCTGTCCTTCAGGAGAGTAACTCCCAATCTAGTTTTATTCTCTTACTCTCTGTTGTTCAACCACATACAATGAATAGTATTTACGGAGGCTTTTTAAACTTACAAAAGGCCAGGTGAGGTGGCTCACACCTGTAATCCCAACACTGGGAGGCTGAGGAGGGTGGATCGCTTGTGGTCAGGAGTTTGAGACCTGCCTGGCCAACATGGTATAACCCTGTCTCTACTAAAATACAAAAATTAACTAAGCATGATGGCGGGTGCCTGTAATCCCAGCTACACAGGAGGCTGAGGCATGAGAATTACTTGAACCTGGGAGGTGGAGGTTGCAGTGAGCTGAGATCATGCCATGTCACTCCAGCCTGGGCGACAGAGCGAGACTTCGTCTCAAAACAACAACGACAACAACAAAAACTAAAATTTTGTTCCACAAAAGAACCGAAGAACCTACAAAGAGAATGAAAAGATCAGCGGAGCACAGTGGCTCACACCTGTAATCCCAGCACTTTGGGAAGCCACGGTGGTTGGATAATCTGAGATCGGGAGTTCAAGACCAGCCTGGCCAACATAGTGAAACCCTGTCTCTACTAATAATACAATAAATTATTATGGCTGAGGCAGGAGAATCCCTTGAACCCAGAAGTCGGAGGTTGCAGTGAGCCAAGATCATGCATGCTACCACACTCCAACCTGGGCGACAGAGCGAGACTCTGTCTCAAAAAAAAAAAAAAAAAAAATAGTTGGGCATGGTGGCACAAGCCTGTAATCCAAGCTGCTCAGAAGACTGAGGCATGAGAATGTCCTGAGCCTGGGTGGTGGAGGTTGCAGTGAGCCATGATTGTGCCACTGCACTCTGACCTGGGTGACAGAGCCAGACCCTGTCTCCAAAAAAAAGAATTGAGGAGATGAAAGAGAGGGAAATTCTGTTCTACTTAATCCTTTCACTTTCTATTCAGCTAATCAGGGCACGTGCAAACTCCACCTTCATTCATTAATAAACTAATCTTTTTCCCATTCACTGATATGGCTGGAGGGTCCAGGAGCACCACCCTCCCTCCCCCATCCCCAGGATGTGATTCTGAATCCACAGTCAGACTGGACCACCTCTCCCTCCTGCCCCCAGGATTCCCTCACCTGCAATAGATGGATTAGATTCCTCCCTACTCTTCCCACAGTGTCAGAGTCTGAATCTGACTGGTGTGGAGTTTCGGTGTTTTTGTGTGTATTTTCCTACCAGGGTCTGCTAGATAAGGAGGAGCTTTCATGATATCCTAAAAGTCTCTCCCCACCACACACACACACACACACACACACACACACGGCCGTCCTCCCTTCCCCCCACATCTGATCTAATTCTCTCTCTGCTCTGCTGAGGCTGGCCTGGCCTAAGAGGATTAGAGCATTTGCTAAACCGGACCAGGACAGGGTCACAGAATCCGCTGTGTTGGTGGGGGCAGGGACCCAGGGCCAGGACGGCCACCGGGGAGCGGCAGAGGAAGCCAGACGCAGAGACAGGTGTGGAGCACGGAGGAGGGGGCACTCCCTGGATTAGCAAAAAACAACGTCCACGGGGTAACCAGGAACTACATTCATTTTCAAAATTTACAACGTCCAGATAATTTATTAGAATTCAAAAGAATTGAGTGAGATTCCCACAAACAAAATAAATAGATCAACTGAATCCTCTGTACAAGACGAATGTGTTTTTTAACAATAAGAAATACCATGTAAAATATCACACAATAATGTAAAATATTGAAATACTATGTAATAAGAAATACCATGTAAAATATTAGACAAAATATTTTAACAATAAGAAATACTATGTAAAATATCAGACAATAATGAAAATGAAGTGCAAGAAATAAATCTACAGAAAGATGCATGCAAGATCTCTGTGGTTAAACAACATTTTGGCCTGGCACAGTGGCTGGAAGCCTATAATCTCAACACTTTGGGCACCTATAATCTCAGCACTTTGGGAGGTGGAGGCAGGAGAATCACTTGAACCTGGGAGGTGGAGTTTGCAGTGAGCTAAAATCACACCACTGCATTCCAGCCTGGGTGACAGAGCAAGACTCTGACTCAAAAAAAAAAAAAAAAAAGAAAGAAAATATTTGTAAAGAAATCGACTACAAAAAATGGGCCCAAAAGACCATGAATAGTCACCATTTAAACAAAAATAAGAAAAACATGTTTTTAAAAGTCACTACTTGAAGATTCCTAACGCCCATGAGAATTTCTCAACCTTTCAATCATCAGGTAAATGGATATTACAACTGCAAGAAAGCCGTAAGTCATTGGATGGACAAATATTAAAAAGTCTCACAATCCTCAGTGTTGGGGAAGATGTGGACCACCAGGAGTGCAGGGGAAAGCCCTTTACAAAGCTCTCAAGCAGCGTCCTCTAGTGCCAGACATCCCAGTGAGCCAGCACTCCAGTCCCAGCAGAGACATGCTCAGGCTCAACTCAAACGAGAGGCAGGGACACTCACAGCAGAGCTTACATGAAATGGCCACACAGTGAAGACAGCAAATGCCCACCTGCAGCCAGGTGGGTAAAGGGTGCTGCATTCACTGTAGAAAGTCACCAGCAGTGGACCAGTCACTCCAGGCCCACTGGAATCTGAAGGCCTTGCAGGCACAGGCCCCCTATAAATCCAGAAACCCCCGGGGCAATGAGGGATTTTCGTCCACAGAGCCATCCTTCTCTTCGTACTGAGACATCTGGGTGGAGACTGAGGAGTCCTCAAAGGCGTCTAGGGGTGCTAACAGCTCCGGCAAGTCGGAGAATAACTGAGTGTCTGGCCAGAAGCTGGAGGCATAGGGGCTCTGAGGCCACATGGAGTCTGGGGCCGGGGCTGGGAGTGAGGCTGGACCTGGTGGCATCAAGCATCCGCCTCGGACTGGGTCTGGGATTGGGCCAGGCCCTGAGACTGGACCTGGGACTGGACCTGGGTTGGAGGCTGGGCCTAGCATTGACCCTGAGAATGGGCCTGAAGTTGGGCCTGGGTGCGGGCCTGGCACCTGGGCTGGGCCAGGGAGTGGGGCTGGGATCGGGCAGGGACCTGGACCCGGGCCAGCCAGGAAGCCACCCTGCGCGCCTCGCCCGGGACCGCCCCAGGCGTGGTGGAGGCTGTAGGTCGTGGGTTTTGCTGCTGGGAGGATTCCCGAGGGGCCCGGCTGAGGGGACATCCAGGAATCCCAGCCCTGCGGGAACTCAGGACCCCCAGGGGCGGAGGCAGCGCCTGCAGGGTCTGGGGGCGCAGCCCGGGCTCCGCGGCCTCTCGGTCCTGGGCCGCTCTGGGGCTGCTTCTGGAGCCGCCGCTCCCGGGCTAGTTTGGCGCGACGATTCTTGAACCACACCTAGGGGGAGAGGGGACAGGGAGGGGGTGTGAAGGAGAGGTTCGTGCACCACCTCGGCCCAGGTGAGCGGCTGGGGGGGGAGGGCTGGCCTCAAGCCTCGCCCTGAGCTCACCCCCCCACTGTCCCTCAATCCCCAAACCCCCTTCAAAGCTCCCACCTCCCCAACCCCCTGCCCCCCACCTTCCACCTTACCCGGGCCTCCAAGGCCGGGAGAAGGGAGGAGAGAGTGAGAGAAAAGGAGGGGGTGGCGCGTGGGGTGGGAGGGGAGGAGCGGGGACTGCAGCCCAGGAGCCCGGGGCCAGGGAGGGTTCAAGAGCAGGGACTCTGGGGGTGCTCAGGGGGCCTGGGGTCTGGACACCGGGAGACCCCGTGGGACACAGCCTGGGCTGATCACGTGGGCAGGTTTGAGCCCGCACAGAGTTGGAGCAGGACTCCGGGTGCAGCCCTGGTCTACACTGGTGTAACCCCCGGCGTAGCAGGGCAGGAGGTGGCCGGGTGGACCGGGCCCCAGTGACAGCGGTGGGGAGGCCTTTTGGGGTGATGATGGAGGCGGGGCAGGGTGGGGCTGGGGTCAGACCTGCAGTTGCTGCTCCCTGAGGTCGAGTTTCTGCGCCAGCTCCAGTCGCTCGTCAAAGTTCGGGTACTGCTTCTCCTGAAAGTAAGCTTCTAGCTGTTCCTGCTGGCTGCGAGTGTAGACCGTGCGCTCCTGCCGCTGTCTCCTTGGAGGGTTTTGGTTCAGGGGACGGCCCTGGGCCGGGGGAGGTCCTGGGGGCAGGAGGGAAACAGGGTCAGAGAAGCCCCCAGGCAGCCCGCCACACCCCTCAGCCCCTCCAGCACCCCCCCCACAAACCCGGTCCCCTGCGCCCGGCGAGGAGCCCAGGCGGTCTGGCTGGGGCAGCGCTGGGATAGCAGCCTGAGGTCCGGACCAGACCTTGCACCACTCTGGGCCTCAGGGTCCACATCTTGGCAATGGGCGTGATAGCAGCCCCTGTATTATTCGGGACACCACAGAGGGGAAGGCAAGCAGCCTGGGTGCCTCACCCGGAGCAGAGGGGCTGCCTCCGGCCTGCTCAGCCCTCCCCAGCTGCCCGTCTCCTCCCACCCAAGGGCTCTAGGGACCCTGACAGCCGAAGGCCACCGCCACCTGCCCCATCCTCTGCTCCACTCAGTTGCACGATTTAATTTCTTTCCTTCGGTCTTTTTTCTGGAGAGGGGATCTTGTTCTGTCACCCAGGCTGGAGTGCAGTGACGTGACCACAGGTCAAGGCAGCCTCCACCTCCTGGGCTCAAGCAATCCCCGGGCTCAGCCTCCCGAGTAGCTGGGACCACGGGTGTGCACCATCACCCCTGGGTAATTTTTGTATTTTTGGTAGAGACGGGTCTCACTCTGTTGGCCAGGCTGGTTTCAGAATCCTGGGCTCAAGTGATCCTCCCGCCTTGGCCTCCTAAAGAGCTGGGGTCACTGGCGTGAGCTGCTGCTCCCGGCTGCACCATTTGATTCCATTTCCCAAAGGCCATGAAGTCCTCCTCCATCTGCAGGGCAGGAAGCCACCCGCACAGCCCCAGCCCTTCTCTGGCTGCCCAGATCTGCACTCTGCAGCCCCTGACACAGGATCGGCCCAGGCCCCTCACAGCACTGTCCCGGCTCACCTTGGGGATCCCTAGGGTCTTGCATCCTGAGTCCTGCTCTGTTCCCAAACACAAGTGTGCACTGACATAAGTCTGGCTGTTAAATCACTTCTATGCTGTGCCCATCCTGCCCTGCCCCGCCCTGCTGGGACCCTCCCTTCCCACCCTGCCCTGCAGTCCCGCCTCCTGGAGGAGTTGAATGACAGATTAATTTTTCTTTTCTTCTTTAGATGGAGTCTTGCTGTGTTGCCCAGGCTGGAGTGCAATGGTGTGGTCTCAACTCACTGCAACCTCCATCTCCTGGGTTCAAGCCTCCTGCCTCAGCTTTCCAAGTAACTGGGATTACAGGTGCCCACCACCATGCTGGGATAATTTTTTGTATTTTTAGTAGAGGTGGGGGTTTCACCAGGTTGGCCAGGCTGGTCTTGAACTCCTGACCTTGTGATCCACCCGCCTCGGACTCCCAAAATGCTGGGATTACAGGCGTGAGCCACCACAACCGGCTGGATTAACTTTTCATCACTGATCAGGTACTGCCTGCTGAGCTGGGCTGGGAGCTGGGGAACCTCAGTGGCCGACACTGCCTTGGCTTCACCCCCCCACGGGCCCTAGCCCAGGCGAGAGGGCATTCCACACGGGGTGGGGGGAATCAGCATCATGACCCGTGGTTGGGGTCCCCATCTCAGGAGAGGCACCACCAGCCACCCAGCCCCCAGGAGTCATCCTGGTTCCTTCCCAGGGCCGGGGCCCCACAGGACCAATGCCAGCGAGTCTACCCACTCTCCTGGCTCCCAGGCTGCCCGCTTTGCCCGCCACCATCCTTCCCTCCTGGATGACCCCACAGCCTCCTCTTTGGTCCCTCGAGGCCACCCTGGCCATGACTATCCATTCAAAAAATTGTCCCCAGGTGCCTGGGCGTCAGGACAGCTCAGTACACACCGGCCCTGCTGATATGGGTTGGTTTCTCTAGTGGATTTGCCCATGGGGCGAAGGTCTGATGGGCATTCACACAGACCTGTGCTGGTTTCTCCTGCTGAGTAAATCACCTCGGTGCTGGTTTATTCCAGTTTATGTAAGGGGCTGGTGAGCTGGGTTCACATGATCCCAGCCTCTCCGAGCTGCACAGACCTGTATCAGGAGAGGGCACAGGTCTGATGGACGTTCCTGTGGGCCGCTGTTGATCTGCCCTTGTGAGTGAATGAACCCGCTGCTGATGACACAGGGGACCCATGACCTTGGTCCACACAAGTCGGGTCCCTCAGAGATGCATCTTCTCTGTCAGACACCTGGCTGCCCTCGTCTCTCCGTGGCGGGACCCACGTGGGTTCAGGGGCCAGAGAGATTGACAAAGCTCACAGTGCAGGGAACTAGAAATGGCTGGTGCAATCAATTTCAAAACTCAATCAAATGAAGACATTGTTCCCATAGCCTTGCTCATTGTCTTCACCTGCTGCTTAGAGTTCTGTCATAGAAATCCTCATCCCCAGCAACGACTCCCCATTGCGCAGCTGTCCCGCTTCACCCACAGGATGTGCTGGGAACACAATGGTTTCCACAGAGATTTTGCACCGTGGCTCTTTCTTTGGTCAATAAAGGCAGAAACAGATGAACAAGCTCACTGGTACTATTTTTGTGAAGATAGACATTTAAATATAAGCCAGTTCACAGCAGGATGATTCATGATCGCCCAAAGGGAAAAAACACCAAAACCTGGATCTGCCGATGCAGCGCCAGCCAGCCAGCCCCCAGGAGTCAGCCTCACTCCTTCCCAGGGCTGGGGCCCCACGTGACCAATACCAGCGAGTCTGCTCACCCCTCGCGGCTCCCCGGATGCCCACCTTGTCCCGCCACCATCCTTCCTGGATGGCTTTACAGCCTCCTCTTTGGTCCTTGAGGCCACTGTGGCCCCTACTGTCCATTCAAGCAGTGCCCCCCAGGTGCCTGGGCGTCAGAAGAGCACCGTACACTTGGCCCTGCCGATATGGGTTGCTTTCTGTACTGGATTTGTTCGTGGGTCCAAGATCTGATGGGCATTCACGTAGACCTCTGATGGTTTCTCCTGGTGCGTAAAGGACCTCGGTGCTGGTTTATTCCAGTTTATATGTCAGTCTCACGAGCCGGGTTCACATGAGCGCGGCCTCTCCGTGCTGCATAGACCTGCATGTAAACATCAGACTGGACCCCTCGTTTATAACAGAGCCTGCTGGGGCCTCTTGGATCAAAGAGAACAGGATTACTATGTTCATTCCTCGGGGAACTTTTATTGTAATCAATGGAAGATGAACGTTAAATAGGGAATCAAATATAAACTGAAACGAAACGAACAGTGGCTAGGCATGTTGGCTCATGCATGTAATCCCAGGGCTTTGGGAGCCAAGGCAGGAGGATCACTCAAGGCCAGAAGTTCGAGACCAGCCTGGGCAAATAGCGAGATCTCATCTCAACTATATATATATTTTGTTTGTTTGTTTCTTTGAGACGGAGTCTCACTCTGTCACCCAGGCTGGAGTGCAGTGGCACAATCTCGGCTCACTGCAATCTCTGCCTCCTGGATTCTAGCAACTCTCTGCCTCAGCCTCCCGAGTAGCTGGGATTACAGGAGCCCGTCACATGCCTTGCTGATTTTTTTGTATTTTTAGTAGAGATGGGGTTTCACCACGTTGGCCAAGCTGATGTTGAACTCCTGACCTCATGATACACCTGCCTCGGCCTCCCAAAGTGCTGGGATTACAGGCATCTGCCACCATGCCCAGCCTTGAAAGGAGCGATGGTATGCCCCTGTAGTCCCAGCTACTTGGGAGGCTGAGACAGGAGGGTCGCTTGAGGCCCGGAATTCGAGGCTGCAGTGAGCCATGATCAAACCACTGCACTCCAGCCTGGGTGATGGGGCCAAGACCCTGTCTTGAACATAAATAAATAAATATATTTATTTATTTTTAGAGATGGGGGTCTCACTACGTCCCCCAGGCTGGAGTGCAGTGGCTATTTACAGGGGCGATCCCACTACTGCTCAGCACGGGAGTTTTGACCTGCTCTGTTTCATACCTGGGTCGGTTCACCCCTCCTTAGGCAACGTGGTGGTCCTCCACTCCCGGGAGGTCACCATATTGATGCCAAACTTAGTGCAGACACCCGATCGGCACAGCGCACGACAGCCCAGAACTCCTGGGCTCAAGCGATCCTCCAGCCTCAGCCTCCCGAGTAGCTGGGACTGCAGGCACGCGCCACCGCGCCCGGCATAAATAAACAAATCTTAAAACAAGTAGATGGTATGTTTAGCAGTTTTGCTGCACTCTCTTAAATGGTTGCTTAGTATCTCAGAGCGGCCTCTTTCCATCGCCGGCTCTATATGCTGCTTCCTTTCTGGAAACATTTGGCCATCGCTGCACATTGAGTTCCACTTTTAGGTGGCAGGGAGCACATTATTCACCAAGGCAGATGATGGCCCTGCTGTCAGCAGAAACGATCCGGCAGTTTTCTTGGTCTGTAACATGTGAGTAGATGGCTCTCCCTCTCTACAATTTCTAAAAGAAATTAAATGTGGAACTTTGCATATTCGATTGGCAAAGATGAAGACAAGGGGGCCGGGCGCAGTGGTTCACGCCTGTAATTCCAGCGCTTTGGGGGGCCGAGGTGGGCAGATCATGAGGTCGGGAGTTTGAGACCAGCCTGACCAAAATAGTGAAACCCCATCTCTACTAAAAATACAAACATTAACCAGGCACAGTGGCAGGCGCCTGTAATCCCAGCTACCTGGGAGGTTGAGGCAGGAGAATTGCTTGAACCCAGCAGGCAAAGGTTACGGTGAGCTGAGATTGCGCCACTGCATTCCCAGCCTGAGTGACAGAGCCAGACTCTGTCTCAGAAAAAAAAAAAAAAAGAAGGAAGGAAGGAAAGAAGGAAGGAATGAATTGAAATCAGGGAAGTGAACAAATATTTGTGCACTAATGTTCATGGCAGCATCTTTTACAACAGCCAAAAGACTAAAACGACCCAAATGTCTATCAAAGAACTGAACAAAACGTCATCTCTCCATGCAATGGAACATTCTTCAGCCTTCGGAATAAACCCCAACACAGTCTTGGCAAAAGATAAAAGAAAAGAAAAAGCAACATTCTTCAGCCTTAAGAAACACAGTCTAACGCAGGCTACGACCTCCACAAACCTAGAAAGTATTTATGCTAAATGAAATAAGCCCGGACAAATATTTTGTGGTTCCACCCCCAAGAAATATCTAAAACAGACAAATTCATAGAGACAGAAAATAAGCTAGAATTTCCAAGGGATCCAAAACCTAAAATGCAATAAAATAAATAAAAAAAAAAAAAAAAAAAAAAAAAAAAGAATTCCCAAGGGCTGGGGAAGGGAGGAGTTTAATGTTGGATACGTACAAAGTTTCAGTTTCAGGCTGGGTGCAGTGGCTCATGCCTGTAATCCCAGCACTTTGGGAGGCTGAGGCAGGTGGATTGCTTGAGCCCAGGAGTTCCAGACCAACCTGGGCATCATGCTGAAACCCCATCTCTACTAAAAATACAAAAACGATCCAGGCATGGTGGCGGGCACCTGGAATCCCAGCTACTCAGGAGGCTGAGGGAGGAGAACCGCTTGAACCCAGGAGGCAGAAGTTGCAGTGAGGCGAGATCGCACCACTGCACTCCAGGCTGGGGGACACAGCGAGATACTGCCTCTAAAAACATCAAAGTTAGTTAATTAATTAAATATTAGGATGGTAAGTTGTATGTTATGCCTATTTGACTGCAGTTTTAACAAATAAGAACAGTGGCTTTTCTCTGGGTTTGATATTGTTGAGAAAGGAGGGTCATTCTGATTCTCTTATCTTGAAGGCGAGGAGGATGGGGAGTGGCCAGAACTAGGGTTTTTGTATAGAAACGGTGTCGCTTGTACTCCACAGAATAGAAGGACATAGATCTCTTTTGCGGTTTGGACAAATGCATTGCCGTCTGTGTTTACACATGACTGCAGGGGCTCAGGGCAACACAAAGAATGACCTTGCGTGTTTGTTTCCTTGTTTTAATCCTGCCCTTGCACCGTGCATTTGTGTTTTATGAAATCCTTTCTTTTAAAGAAAAAAAAAATTTATTTATTTATTGAGACGGAATCTCTCTCTTGTCCCCCAGGCTGGAGTGCAATGGTGTGATCTCCGCTCACTGCAACCTCTGTCTCCCGGGTTCAAGTGATTCTCCCGCCTCAGCCTCCCGAGTAGCTGGGATTACAGGCGCTCCACGCCACTGTGCCCAGCTAATTTTTGTTATGTTTAGTAGAGATAGGGTTTCACCATGTTGGCCAGGCGGGTCTCAAACTCCCAACCTCAGGTGATCCGCCCGCCTCGGCCTCCCAGAGTGCTGGGATTACAGGCGTAAGCCACCACACCCACCCTGAAATCCTTTCTTTCCAAAGAAAGAACATGGAGGCCTGGCTGTGAGTGTGAGGCCAGCTCCTGGTCACTGGAGGCTGCTTGTCTCCTTCTGGTATTTAGCCAACTCCCTTGTACTCCACATTCCAGACGTGGGGCCTCAGAGCCGGCTAAGAAGCCCTGGAGGTCCTTATCATTATCAGCTGCCTGACCTTGGGTTTGAGCAAAAGACTTCCTCCCTCCAGGATCAGTTTCCCACACACAATGGGCGTGTGTGAATTACGGCATCTCTTATCATGACATCTGCTCCGGAGGTGACCTGGCACAGAAAACCCTCCCTGAGCCCTCCCTTGACCCCCCTGGTTTGGAGAATCCTCCCCAGTCCCTGCAAGTTTGCCCCCAGGGCAATGTCACTGGCAGAGCTGCCTCACCTCCCCTCCAACCTGCAAAAGATACTGATCAAACATTGTCACCTTGAAAAGCAGCCTCCTCCCCACCAGGGCACCAAGTTTAAGCCAGCAATTTTCTTTTCCTTTTGTCTTCTGGGTTTTTTTTGGGGGGGGGGTTTGAGAAGGAGTCTCCCTCTGCTGCCCAGGCTGCAGCGCAATGGCGTGATCTTGGCTCACCGAAACCTCCGCCTCCTGCGTTCAAGCCATTCTCCTGGCCTCAGCCTCCTGAGAACCTGGGATTCCAGCCACTCACCACCACGCCCAGCTAATTTTTGTATTTTAGTAGAGACCGGGTTTCACCACTTTGGCCAGGCTGGTGACCTCAGGTGATCCGCCTGCCTTGGCCTCCCAAAGTGCTGGGGTTACAGGAGTGAGCCACCAAGCCCGGCCATAAGCCAGCAAGTTTCAAGGTCTAGTTGGCATCAGAATCCCCTGAAGAGCTCCTTAAAACCCAGATTCCTGGGTCTCACCCCTAGAGTTCCAGTTTCTGATTAGCAGGTGGCACTGACGCCGGTGGTACGCAGCAGGAAACATACTTGGAAAACGGCTGTTATTGGCGGGGCGCGGTGGCTCCTGCCTGTCATGCCAGCACCCTGGGAGGCCGAGGCAGGCGGATCATGAGTTCGAGAGTCTGAGAACAGCTTAACCATACCCTTTCTCTACTAAAAATACAAAAATTAGCCGGGCTTGGTGGCCTGAGCCTGTAGTCCCAGCTACTAGGGAGGCTGAGGCAGGAGAATCACTTGAACCCGGGAGGCAGAGGTTGCAGTGAGCCGAGAGAGCGCCATTGCGCTCCAGCCTGGGTGACAGAGCAAGACTCTGTCTTGGGGGGGATAAAAAATGGCTGTTGTCAGCTCCGCGGCAAGCCTCTCTAGCCACCTCAGCCCCCACACCAGCCTCTGTCTCAGAGCTGGCCTTGTTTAGGGACAGGAAGAGGCCGGCAAGGCAGGGAAGGAAGGATGGAGACTTAAGCTGGGCCGGATGGAGGGGCTCAAATGTTATTCCCAGAAAATAGAAAGTACGAGAGAGGTGCAGAAGCAGAAGATGTCATACACTTGGGAAGCCAGGCAGGGAAGAAGAAAAAAAAAAAAAAGAAATAGGAAGACAGACAGATATAAGAAATGGAGGCCGGGCACGGAGGCTCACGCCTGGAATCCCAGCACTTTGGGAGGCAGAGGTAGGCAGATCACAAGGTCAGGAGTTCGAGACCAGCCTGGTCAACATGGTGAAACCCCGTCTCTACCAAAAATACAAAAATGAGTCTGGCGTGGTGGCGGGTGCCTGTAGTCCCATCTCTACTAAAAATACAAACACTAGCTGAGTGTGATGGTGCGTGCCTATAGTCCCAGCTACTCAGGAGGCTGAAGTGGGAAGACCATTTGAGCTTGGGAGGTCGGGGCTGCAGTGAGCTGTGATGGCATCAATGCACCCCAGCCTGGGCAGCCCAGCAAGTACCTGCCTCAAAAAATTAAAAAATAGGCCGGGCGTGGTGGCTCACGCCTGTAATCCCAGCACTTTGGGAGGCCAAGGCGGGCGGATCACGAGGTCAAGA
>NW_016107581.1:1284511-1292288 GCF_001604975.1 Cebus imitator | reverse complement strand
AGAGTGAGACTCCATCTCAAAAAAAAAAAAAGCAAGTAAAATAAAATAAGGTCTATTCTGTGTTTAGAAAATTGGTTCCTTTCTCTGACTTCTCTAGACCACATTCCCTTCCTCTTGGGAATGGAGTTTCGTTTCCCAAATTCATGGAAAACAGCCCCTTTTCCATCTACTGCTCGGCCTCGGGTTTTCCCTGGAAAACGTCTCCTTTCCGGCCCACCTGTGGGGTGGTGTTTCTTCATCTTTAACCTGAGAAGTACCAGCAAGGCTGAGTTGGATCCCATTTGCATTAGGAAAGTTAATTAACCTCTCCTGATCCTCAAAACCAGGAGGGGGACGGCTCCTCCCTCAGGGAGCGGCACTGATGTTTCCACAGTGACGGGGCAGTGCCTGGCACGTGGAGGCCCTCCGTGAAGAGTTGAGCTGTGACTTTATCATCATAGGGTGCCGGGGCACGAGTGCTTTTCCATGGAGGGGATAGGAGTGCAGGAGGAGGGGGCATCGTTTCGTTAAAACTCCCCGGAGCCCCCTCCCCTCCACATCATGTGTCTGAACCTAATCCTCCATAATTCCCCTGCCATTCTGCTGAGGCTGGGCCGTGGCAGTAAGAGGATTGGAGCATTTGCTAAATTAGTCCTGGTCAGGGGCAGAGGAAACAGCTGAGGGGAGGGAGGGACAGAGACATATGGGGGTGAGGGAAGAGATGGAGAGAGGGAACGAGGAGAGAGAAGCACTCACAGCTGAGACCTGGGGTGGGGGAGGTCTTACCAAGAATCCCAGCGCTTTGAGAGGCCGAGGCAGGAGGATCATTTAGAGTCCAGGAGCTCAAGGCCAGACTGGGCAACATAGCAAGACCCCATCTCTACAAATGCATAAATAAAAATTCAAGAACAGGAATAAAATGAGGATAGAACATGGAAGGGACAGAGACCAGCAAGGAGGCCCGGCAACCTGACGAGATGAATATCAAGCCTGGGTCCACCCCTCCTAGCCTGGGACTTCGGGCAGGTCAGCCAGCCGCCCTCTGCCTCAGTTTCCTCATCTGTGAAATAGGGATCATAATGATCATATCAGCCAGGCATGGTGGCTCATGCCTGTAATCTCAGCACTTTGGGAGTCCCAGGTGGGCAGATCACCTGAGGTCTGGAGTTCGAGACCAGCCTGACCAACATGGAGAAACCCCATCTCTACTAAAAATACAAAAAAAAAAAAAAAAAATTAGCTGGGCATGGTGGCTCATGCCTGTAATCTCAGCACTTTGGGAGTCCCAGGTGGGCAGATCACCTGAGGTCTGGAGTTCGAGACCAGCCTGACCAACATGGAGAAACCCCATCTCTACTAAAAATACAAAAAAAAAAAAAAAAAATTAGCTGGGCATGGTGGCTCATGCCTGTAATCTCAGCACTTTGGGAGTCCCAGGTGGGCAGATCACCTGAGGTCTGGAGTTCGAGACCAGCCTGACCAACATGGAGAAACCCCATCTCTACTAAAAATACAAAAAAAAAAAAAAAAAATTAGCTGGGCATGGTGGCTCATGCCTGTAATCTCAGCACTTTGGGAGTCCCAGGTGGGCAGATCACCTGAGGTCTGGAGTTCGAGACCAGCCTGACCAACATGGAGAAACCCCATCTCTACTAAAAATACAAAAAAAAAAAAAAAAAATTAGCTGGGCATGGTGGCTCATGCCTGTAATCTCAGCACTTTGGGAGTCCCAGGTGGGCAGATCACCTGAGGTCTGGAGTTCGAGACCAGCCTGACCAACATGGAGAAACCCCATCTCTACTAAAAATACAAAAAAAAAAAAAAAAAATTAGCTGGGCATGGTGGCTCATGCCTGTAATCTCAGCACTTTGGGAGTCCCAGGTGGGCAGATCACCTGAGGTCTGGAGTTCGAGACCAGCCTGACCAACATGGAGAAACCCCATCTCTACTAAAAATACAAAAAAAAAAAAAAAAAATTAGCTGGGCATGGTGGCTCATGCCTGTAATCTCAGCACTTTGGGAGTCCCAGGTGGGCAGATCACCTGAGGTCTGGAGTTCGAGACCAGCCTGACCAACATGGAGAAACCCCATCTCTACTAAAAATACAAAAAAAAAAAAAAAAAATTAGCTGGGCATGGTGGCTCATGCCTGTAATCTCAGCACTTTGGGAGTCCCAGGTGGGCAGATCACCTGAGGTCTGGAGTTCGAGACCAGCCTGACCAACATGGAGAAACCCCATCTCTACTAAAAATACAAAAAAAAAAAAAAAAAATTAGCTGGGCATGGTGGCTCATGCCTGTAATCTCAGCACTTTGGGAGTCCCAGGTGGGCAGATCACCTGAGGTCTGGAGTTCGAGACCAGCCTGACCAACATGGAGAAACCCCATCTCTACTAAAAATACAAAAAAAAAAAAAAAAAATTAGCTGGGCATGGTGGCTCATGCCTGTAATCTCAGCACTTTGGGAGTCCCAGGTGGGCAGATCACCTGAGGTCTGGAGTTCGAGACCAGCCTGACCAACATGGAGAAACCCCATCTCTACTAAAAATACAAAAAAAAAAAAAAAAAATTAGCTGGGCATGGTGGCTCATGCCTGTAATCTCAGCACTTTGGGAGTCCCAGGTGGGCAGATCACCTGAGGTCTGGAGTTCGAGACCAGCCTGACCAACATGGAGAAACCCCATCTCTACTAAAAATACAAAAAAAAAAAAAAAAAATTAGCTGGGCATGGTGGCTCATGCCTGTAATCTCAGCACTTTGGGAGTCCCAGGTGGGCAGATCACCTGAGGTCTGGAGTTCGAGACCAGCCTGACCAACATGGAGAAACCCCATCTCTACTAAAAATACAAAAAAAAAAAAAAAAAATTAGCTGGGCATGGTGGCTCATGCCTGTAATCTCAGCACTTTGGGAGTCCCAGGTGGGCAGATCACCTGAGGTCTGGAGTTCGAGACCAGCCTGACCAACATGGAGAAACCCCATCTCTACTAAAAATACAAAAAAAAAAAAAAAAAATTAGCTGGGCATGGTGGCTCATGCCTGTAATCTCAGCACTTTGGGAGTCCCAGGTGGGCAGATCACCTGAGGTCTGGAGTTCGAGACCAGCCTGACCAACATGGAGAAACCCCATCTCTACTAAAAATACAAAAAAAAAAAAAAAAAATTAGCTGGGCATGGTGGCTCATGCCTGTAATCTCAGCACTTTGGGAGTCCCAGGTGGGCAGATCACCTGAGGTCTGGAGTTCGAGACCAGCCTGACCAACATGGAGAAACCCCATCTCTACTAAAAATACAAAAAAAAAAAAAAAAAATTAGCTGGGCATGGTGGCTCATGCCTGTAATCTCAGCACTTTGGGAGTCCCAGGTGGGCAGATCACCTGAGGTCTGGAGTTCGAGACCAGCCTGACCAACATGGAGAAACCCCATCTCTACTAAAAATACAAAAAAAAAAAAAAAAAATTAGCTGGGCATGGTGGCTCATGCCTGTAATCTCAGCACTTTGGGAGTCCCAGGTGGGCAGATCACCTGAGGTCTGGAGTTCGAGACCAGCCTGACCAACATGGAGAAACCCCATCTCTACTAAAAATACAAAAAAAAAAAAAAAAAATTAGCTGGGCATGGTGGCTCATGCCTGTAATCTCAGCACTTTGGGAGTCCCAGGTGGGCAGATCACCTGAGGTCTGGAGTTCGAGACCAGCCTGACCAACATGGAGAAACCCCATCTCTACTAAAAATACAAAAAAAAAAAAAAAAAATTAGCTGGGCATGGTGGCTCATGCCTGTAATCTCAGCACTTTGGGAGTCCCAGGTGGGCAGATCACCTGAGGTCTGGAGTTCGAGACCAGCCTGACCAACATGGAGAAACCCCATCTCTACTAAAAATACAAAAAAAAAAAAAAAAAATTAGCTGGGCATGGTGGCTCATGCCTGTAATCTCAGCACTTTGGGAGTCCCAGGTGGGCAGATCACCTGAGGTCTGGAGTTCGAGACCAGCCTGACCAACATGGAGAAACCCCATCTCTACTAAAAATACAAAAAAAAAAAAAAAAAATTAGCTGGGCATGGTGGCTCATGCCTGTAATCTCAGCACTTTGGGAGTCCCAGGTGGGCAGATCACCTGAGGTCTGGAGTTCGAGACCAGCCTGACCAACATGGAGAAACCCCATCTCTACTAAAAATACAAAAAAAAAAAAAAAAAATTAGCTGGGCATGGTGGCTCATGCCTGTAATCTCAGCACTTTGGGAGTCCCAGGTGGGCAGATCACCTGAGGTCTGGAGTTCGAGACCAGCCTGACCAACATGGAGAAACCCCATCTCTACTAAAAATACAAAAAAAAAAAAAAAAAATTAGCTGGGCATGGTGGCTCATGCCTGTAATCTCAGCACTTTGGGAGTCCCAGGTGGGCAGATCACCTGAGGTCTGGAGTTCGAGACCAGCCTGACCAACATGGAGAAACCCCATCTCTACTAAAAATACAAAAAAAAAAAAAAAAAATTAGCTGGGCATGGTGGCTCATGCCTGTAATCTCAGCACTTTGGGAGTCCCAGGTGGGCAGATCACCTGAGGTCTGGAGTTCGAGACCAGCCTGACCAACATGGAGAAACCCCATCTCTACTAAAAATACAAAAAAAAAAAAAAAAAATTAGCTGGGCATGGTGGCTCATGCCTGTAATCTCAGCACTTTGGGAGTCCCAGGTGGGCAGATCACCTGAGGTCTGGAGTTCGAGACCAGCCTGACCAACATGGAGAAACCCCATCTCTACTAAAAATACAAAAAAAAAAAAAAAAAATTAGCTGGGCATGGTGGCTCATGCCTGTAATCTCAGCACTTTGGGAGTCCCAGGTGGGCAGATCACCTGAGGTCTGGAGTTCGAGACCAGCCTGACCAACATGGAGAAACCCCATCTCTACTAAAAATACAAAAAAAAAAAAAAAAAATTAGCTGGGCATGGTGGCTCATGCCTGTAATCTCAGCACTTTGGGAGTCCCAGGTGGGCAGATCACCTGAGGTCTGGAGTTCGAGACCAGCCTGACCAACATGGAGAAACCCCATCTCTACTAAAAATACAAAAAAAAAAAAAAAAAATTAGCTGGGCATGGTGGCTCATGCCTGTAATCTCAGCACTTTGGGAGTCCCAGGTGGGCAGATCACCTGAGGTCTGGAGTTCGAGACCAGCCTGACCAACATGGAGAAACCCCATCTCTACTAAAAATACAAAAAAAAAAAAAAAAAATTAGCTGGGCATGGTGGCTCATGCCTGTAATCTCAGCACTTTGGGAGTCCCAGGTGGGCAGATCACCTGAGGTCTGGAGTTCGAGACCAGCCTGACCAACATGGAGAAACCCCATCTCTACTAAAAATACAAAAAAAAAAAAAAAAAATTAGCTGGGCATGGTGGCTCATGCCTGTAATCTCAGCACTTTGGGAGTCCCAGGTGGGCAGATCACCTGAGGTCTGGAGTTCGAGACCAGCCTGACCAACATGGAGAAACCCCATCTCTACTAAAAATACAAAAAAAAAAAAAAAAAATTAGCTGGGCATGGTGGCTCATGCCTGTAATCTCAGCACTTTGGGAGTCCCAGGTGGGCAGATCACCTGAGGTCTGGAGTTCGAGACCAGCCTGACCAACATGGAGAAACCCCATCTCTACTAAAAATACAAAAAAAAAAAAAAAAAATTAGCTGGGCATGGTGGCTCATGCCTGTAATCTCAGCACTTTGGGAGTCCCAGGTGGGCAGATCACCTGAGGTCTGGAGTTCGAGACCAGCCTGACCAACATGGAGAAACCCCATCTCTACTAAAAATACAAAAAAAAAAAAAAAAAATTAGCTGGGCATGGTGGCTCATGCCTGTAATCTCAGCACTTTGGGAGTCCCAGGTGGGCAGATCACCTGAGGTCTGGAGTTCGAGACCAGCCTGACCAACATGGAGAAACCCCATCTCTACTAAAAATACAAAAAAAAAAAAAAAAAATTAGCTGGGCATGGTGGCTCATGCCTGTAATCCCAGCTACTCGGGAGGCTGAGGCTGGAGAATTGCTTGAACCCAGGAGACTGAGGTTTCGGTGAGCTGAGATCCTGCCATTGAACTCCTATCTGGACAAAAGAGCAAGACTGTGTCAAAAAATAAACAAATAATCATAATAATAATAGTGTCTATCTGATAGACTGTTCTGAGAATTAAGAGTTAGAACTTTTTGATTTTTTTGAGACGGGGTTTCACCATGTGGGTCAGGCTTGTCTCGGACTCCTGACCTCAGGTGATCCACCCACCCTGGCCTCCCAAAATGCTGGGGCTACAGGTGTGAGCCACTGTGCCCAGCCTGGATTTAAAGTGGCTTACACCACTGCCTGCTCAATAATTTTATTTTCTTTTCCTTCTGATTTACTAAGGTATAATTTATGTCCTATAAAATCCATTCTGTTTTTTCCCAACTTTTTTTTTTTTTTTGAGACAGACTCTCAGTGTCACCCAGGCTGGAGTGCAGTGGCTCAGTCTTGGCTCACTGCAACCTCTGCCTCCCAGGTTCAAGTGATTCTCCCACCTCTGCCCTCTAAGTAGCTGCGATTACAGGCACCCGGGACCAAATCCAGCTAATTTTTATATTTTTAGTAGAGACGGGGTTTCACCATGTCGTCCGGGCTGGTCTCGAACTCCAGCCCTCAGATGATCCGCCCACCTGGTTCTCCCAGCGAGCTGGGATTACAGGCTGAGCCACCGCACCCGACAAGATAGGGAACATTTCTAACACCCCCAAAAGATCCTCATTTGTTCCTTTGCTGGTGAGTAAATCTCACCAGCTGCTCTCTAGGTCCTGGCAAGCTCTCTGCCTGGTATAGCTTTGTCTTTTCTCGACTCTCATAGGCATGGAATTATATAGTATGTGCTTCTTTGCTC
This sequence comes from Cebus imitator, assembly GCF_001604975.1. NCBI lineage: Eukaryota > Metazoa > Chordata > Mammalia > Primates > Cebidae > Cebus > Cebus imitator. Next base: position 1,285,413 of record NW_016107581.1, on the reverse strand, counting down.
CTGGTTTTTTGGGGTTTTGTTTGGTTTTGGTTTTGGTTTTGGTTTTGAGACAGGGTTTCACGATGTTGGTCAGGCTGGTCTCGAACTCCCAACCTCAGGTGTTCTGCCCGCCTCGGCCTCCCAAAGTGCTGGGGTTACAGGCGTGAGCCACCTCGCCCAGCCGGATTTGCCTGTTCTGAATATTTCATATAAATAGGAAAATACAATATGTGGTCTTTGTGTGTGGCTTCTTCTATGACTGTATTCAATGCCACTGCATTAAGTACCTTAAAATGAAAAAAGTGAATTAAGAATCAGGCAATGGAAAAAATGCTACATTTTATAGTATGTGTGTTTTACCACAAAAATAAATAAATGTTTATTGAGCTCTTACCATGGACCCGGCTTCAGGACCAAGTAATTAATAGAATAACATCATTCCGTTCTCTTGAGGTGGGTCTTCTTAGATGCTCCATGCTACAGGTGGGGAAACTGAGGCTGGGAGAGATGAATCACCTGAGGTCAGACAACCAGAAGAGGCTGAGCTTGGCTCAGACAGCAAGTCTGCCTGACCTCCATCCTGTATGTAACTCCCATCATCCCCCAACAAAAGTCTTAACCTGGGATTCAGCAATTGAGAGGAATACAGGCAGAGAGAGATGACCTAGAGGCCCCGTGCGGTGGCTCACGCCTGTAATCCCAGCACTTTGGGAGGCTGAGGTGGGTGGATCGCTTGAGGTCAGGAGCTCCAGACCAGCCTGGCCAACATGGTGAAACGCCGTCTCTACTAAAAATACAAAAAGTAGCCGGGCACGGTGGTGGATGCCTGTAGTCCCAGCTACTTGGGAGGCTGAGGCAGGAGAATCGCTTGAACCCCGGAGGGGGAGGCTGCAATGAACTGAGATCTTGCCACTGCACTCCAG
>NW_016107581.1:1276414-1283899 GCF_001604975.1 Cebus imitator | reverse complement strand
AAGAGAGGAGGGGAGGGGAGGGGAGGGGAGAGGAGGGAAGGGGAGGGGAGGAGAGGGGAGGGAAGGGGAGGAAAGGAGAGGGAGGGGAGGAAAGGAGAGGGAGGGAGGAAGGAAGGAAGGAGAAAAAGAAGAGAGAAAGAAAGAAAAAGGTGAAAATCCATCCAAATGAAACAAAGACCTGGGAGTCTGAAAGACAAGAAGCAGAAAGGAAAGAGAGAGAAGAGATGAGAGAGAAAGGGGGAGATTGAGAAGCTGAAAAGGAAAAGGGGTGGAAGAGATGAAGCTGCAGAGGCTGGGTGTGGCTCTAAATGCCGGCGATAATCTTCACAACCTGCCACTGAGGCAGGGAGCGTTCTCATCACCCCCGGTTCTTTCCAGAGGCGCACTAGAAGGTCACAGATGGGTGAGGCTGGGGCTGGTCCTGGGGACCCCTATTCTTCCTTCTATGTTGTTTTTTTTTAAGAGACAGGATCTCTTCTCCTCTTCTGTCTCCCAGGCTGGAGGGCAGTGGGCAGTCACAGCTCCCTGCAGCCTCGAACTCCTGGACCCAAGCAATCCACTCCTCTCAGCCTCCCGAGTGGCAGGGATCGCAGGCACACATTACCACATCCGGCTAATGTTTTAAACTTTTTGTAGAGACAGAGGTCTCGCTATGTTGCCCAGGCTGGTCTCAAACTCCTGGCCTTCATCAATCATCCCTCCTCAGCTTCTCAAAGCATCGGATTACAGGCATGAGCCACCGCACCCAGCCCCTGATCCTTCGTACGTTGGCTTTAGGGAGATGTCAAGGAAAGGACCGTGATGAGACAGGAAACACAGAATGGACCCATGCCCCACAGACAGAAGGAATGGAGCAGGTCCTGTTTCTACCTGCCCCTCCCAGAAAAAAAAAAAACAAACACGGAAATTAAAGAATCAACCCAGACTTTAAATGAGATACATTTTAATCGGTTTCGTTCTGTAGGTGGCCAAAGAAGGGGGACCCGGAGGCCAGGGTGTGGGGAAGAGGAGGACAGAGAAAGTGACACCTTCTCGGGGGGCTCCCGGCTTCTTCCTTCTGCCCCCACCTGCCTTGTCACTCTTCCTGGCTTTAGGGCAGAGAACGTTTGACATCCTCCGTGCACAGATTGAAGAATCAGCACTCAGGAGCCCTCCCCAGGAGAAGCCCCTTGTAACCTCCTACTCAGATTCAGCTCTCTGCCCTCTCTGACTCCCAGCAAAATCTCAGAAGACCCCCAGGATCACGCTCTCTGGAAGTCCTACCCCGTCGGCCTGTGATGGGCACCCCCCCCCATGCCTCCCCGACTTCTCACTCTTTCCCAGAATGTTGTGTCCATCCTTCAGTCCCACCCAACACCCATCAAGTTTCTATGACTTGTTTGCACAAGACACAGCCTCCCCCATGAATAAGGAGAAAGATTCTCGTCCACGCCCGAGTCCCGGGCTCCAGCGCAGAGCGTCACTGTCTCTGAAGAATGTGACTGATAGGTGATTCTGGTCCTAACGTTCGCACAGACCCAGGGCACAATGTCACCTCATCCCTGCCCCTCCCGTGTGAGTTTTGTCTGGCTCCCCCAGCCTCCCCAGTGACACACGTTGTCTTCTTCTGTTTATATTTTCATCCCACACTGGACACCTGAGCCATCCCTGGGCTTTTTTCATTGTTGTTATGTTTGAAACGGAATTTCGTTCTTGGTCGCCCAGACTGGAGTGCAGTGGCGCGATCTCTGCTAACTGCAACCTCTGCCTCCCGAGTTCCAGCGATTCTCCTGCCTCAGCCTCCCGAGTAGCTGGGATTACAGGCACCCACCACCACACCTGGCTTAATTTTTGTATTAGTAGAGACAGGCTTTCATCGTGTTGGCCAGGCTGGTCTCGATCTCCTGACCTCAGGCGATCCGCCCGCCTCGGCTGGGACTACAGGCATGAGCCACCGCACCTGGCCCACTCCTGGGCTTAATGTCCCAGAACCCAGCATGACTGGCGCCCATGAGAGATGAACATGTTTTATGTTGAATAAAAGCTTGTTTCTGGGCTCTGGAGATCAGGGTGTGCCCCTCAGGGGATCTGGGGCTGGAAACATCTGATACCTCCCGGCCTCTCTTCACACCCGGCCTTTCTCCTAACATTGGGGTGCTGCTGACAGCGTGCACCTGCTCGTAAGCACAGATGGTGCCCTATCTCTTCCCAGCTCTTAGTCCAGTGGCCTCAGGTTGCTAGCTTGAAGTCAGCCGGCGGGACTATTTACACCATGGAAACTGACAAACGCTGCAACACTAACCTTTTCTTCTTCCTTGGAGAGCCCGTTGTTAGACCTCTACCAGCACACCACTGCCTTCCTGCCTTACTTTCTTTGGGTACCTTGCCTCCTGACCTCCACTGATGAAGGGCTCTCGGATCCTGCCTCCCCATCCAAAAATGAAAGGAGAACTCAGGCTGAGGACGCAGGTGCCCAGCACCCAACTTCTGAGCATTCAACGACCTCAGTCCGTCTTAAAGTTCTCACAAGGGCTTGCCTCTGTCACCATGAGTAAAATTCTATTTCAAGAACTCATGGTGCCACCCCTGGAAAACGTCCTCAAGCCAAGCTCTAGTTTTCAATCCCACCATCGAAACTGAAAAACAAAAACAAGAAAATCTAAAAAAGGGAATGTATGTTTGAAATGTAGGGCTGCTCCTCCAAATCTATTTCCCCCTCTTCCTGTCTCTTATTTACAGATGGAAAACTCCAGCTGCTTCTCTGTGAAATAGCCACAACTACGGGTGGTTCGTCCCATGCAACTACCCCGATTCCACCAGCATCTGGATGAAATTCACCTTTAGAAAATCCTAAAACAAAAGAAAAAAAGGAGTAGAGATGGAACAGGCAAGTTGCCTTTTATTCCCTACCAAATCAACACATTCCCAATGTGCTAATGAGAGAATGTGTGATAAAATGTCTTTAAAAAGAAACTAAAAAGTACATATATGTGTATCTACATATATGAATGTAGCTCTTTCTCTCACACACAGCCCCCTACCCCTACCACGTAAGCCTGATATTTGTGAAGTCTGTCAAATTTCCAGATAATTTCTTTTTAACGTAACTGCATCATTGGCCTAAGGTTTCCCGATGGGGCTTCTTACAGTCTGTCTTTGGAATTTCTAGAAGGGTCCCTAACCATACGCTAAAGAAATGTCCATGTGTAGGGCCTGGAGTGACAGCTCACACCTGTAATTCCAGCACTCTGGCAGGCCGAGGTGGGCAGATCACTTGAGGTCAGAAGTTTGAGACCAGCCTGGCCAATATGCTGAAAACCCGTTTCTACTAAAAATACAAAAATTAGCCGGGCATGGTGGGGCACACCTGTAATCCCAGCTACTCAGGAGGCTGAGGCAGGAGCATCACTTGAACCCGAGACATGGAGGTTGCAGTGAGCTGAGATCACACCACTGCACTCCAGACTGGGTGACAGTGAGACTCCATCTCAAAAAAAAAAAAAAAAATGTGCATGTGGAAAGCTAACGAGTCGAGCCCCCCTACCTGCTTGTTCAAGGGCACGGTGATTCTGACCTACATATGACCCCAAATCGACTTTTGGTTTGATTTCTTCTTGGAGCAAGTTCTCAGCAACAGTTTCTGAAGCCTGGAGCTCGTGACGTGACGTACTTCAGGGGTCACAATCGTGCCAGATGGTGTTGGGGTCGAAAGAATCACTAGGACCTGTGAGCTGTCCCAGGAGAGGGAGGAGCCTCTCCCCGTGGAGGAAATGGGTGGGCTCTCTGGAGCTAAGCTGGACCCAGAGCTGCAGAGGCCACGATCTTGGGAAGGACCGCTGGCTCCGGCTGCTTTCTCAGGGATGCCGTCCAGGATCTAAGCTGCAGGGAAGCAGATTCAGACGAGGGAGGGTCCCGAGGCCCGACAGAGAGAGATGGAGACTGTGTCCTCTACAAGATCTGAAACTTCCAGGCACTCTGATCCTTGTAGTCCAGAGGGTCCATGGGATTGTAGGTGAATTTCCAGGTACCCGTGGGGTCCTTGAATTCCAAGCTATCCACAGGGCTGTAGGCGCCATAGCTCTGGCCTGATAGGGACGTGGGGGACTGGGCCAGGGAGGGCCCCACGGAGGGGCCAGAGAGGGGGCTAAGAGCCGGGCCCCCTAGCTGGGGCACCATGGGAGAAAGGTAGGGGTCTAGGCCGCTGAAATAGGAGCTTGGAGACCCATAGGCGGAGGGGGAAGAGCAGAAAGCGGAGGCCGGGGCGTAGGTCATGGCATAGGGGGCCGAGGTCAGAGATGGTGCGGAGGCCACCAGCCCAGCCCGCTGCGCCTCAGGCAAAGGGGACTCTGAGGCCGGGCTCCAGATGGACACAGTGGCCACGGCCGTGCTGGGGGAGCCTGAGGGGCCGGGCAGAGGGGGGCTGTAAGAATCTGAGATGCCCAGGGGGTCTGGACACACATCCGTGGAGGGTCTTGGGGACGTGCCCGCCTTCCTCTTGGCAGGCCGGGCCTTGGCCTGACTCCCTGGGGGCTGCTGCTGCTGTTTCTGCTGCTGTCGCTGCTGTCTGCATTTAGCCCTGCGGTTCTTGAACCACACCTGGGGAGCAAGAGGGGAGACAGAGGTGGGTAAGTGGGGAAGAGGCCCAGGAGAGCCGCAGGGATCCCAGGAATGAGGATGCTCATTAGTGAGAGATGCCAGGGTCACATCTCTCTACTTTGCATCCAGCTGTGGGGCATCTATTCATCCATCCATCCATCCACTCATACATGTGCGTGCCTGTGAACACACACACACATCACACCTACATCCATCCATCCACTCATACATGTGTGTGAACACACACATACATCACACCTACATCCATCCATCCAATCATACATGTGTGTGAACACACACACACATCACACCTACATCCATCCATCCAATCATACATGCATGTGTACATGAACACACACATACATCACACCTACATCCATCCATCCACTCATACATGCATGTGCCTGTGAACACACACATACACCACACCTACATCCATCCATCCAATCATACATGCATGTGTACATGAACACACACACACATACATCACACCTACATCCATCCATCCAATACAAACATACACACATACAATTATACACGCACCATACACACACCACGCATACATTTACCCATCTACCTTATACATACATACATTGTACATATATTCATCCATCTGATCAAACATACAAATATGCAATTACAGACACATACATTGTACACATATACATCATTCATAGCTGCACTTTATCTAATCATACATACATACAACACACATATTTCATTGATCGATCCAATTATACATACATGTGCACACGTACATATTTACATCATACAAAATACATACATGCAATTGTACATATGCCATACACACATTCATTATGCATGCATTCATCTGAGCATACATGCATACCTCATACGTGTATATGTCATACACACATTCACCAGTCCATCTGATCACACATACATTACACAGACGCTTACCCATCTGATGATATGTACAAGTGTACACACATACATCATACATAGATTCATTCATCCATCTTATACATACAATTATATGTACATACATCATACACACATACATCATACATGCATTAATGGTCTAATTATACATGCATACATCATATGCACATTCATCATACATCTGATCATACAAGCAAATATATAATTATACACACATACATCATTCACATTAATCCATCCAATCACACATATATACACGCCTACAAACACACATTTTGTCCAATCATATACACATGCATACACTCATAAATACACCCATCCATCCAATCATGCATGCATACATACAACTGTACATGTGTACATACGTCATATATACCTACATCATGCACGCATACATTCAACCATCTTATCATACCTATGTGCACTCATGCAAACACACATATATACATGTATCCATCCCATCATACACACAGATACTCATGTATGCACACACATACACTCATCCATGCTTCCAATCATACATACACACACACACATATCAGTCACACATACATACATTCATCTATACATTCATCTATGCACCCACCCACCCATCCATCCACCCGTCAGTTCATAAACATGCATTAACCGTCTTCTGCTACTCTGAGGGACCATCCATGGAACTGACATTCTAGTTGGGAGAGACAGAGTCTAAATAAACAGTAAGTACGTAAATCAGGTGGTATCTTGGCAATAAATATTGCGGAAGAAACAACTGAGCTGGGTAAGGGGCAGCAGCGGAGTCAGGGTCGTGGGGAAACACTGCAGGCTGAAATGCTGTGGTCAGTGTGGGTCTCATTGATCGATAAGCAAAGACTCAAACAAGGCGATGGGGCCTGCCACATGGTTATCTGGAAAACGAGCATTCCAGAGAGAGGACACTGAGTGCAAAGGCCCCCAGGTAGGGGGTTTCCCGCAGGCAGGTCAGAGGCCAGCGTGGCTGGAGAGGAGCGGAGGGCGGTAAGAGCAGTAAGAGGCGGGGAATCGGCGGGATGGGGGGGAGGAATTACTGTCCCCTTTATAACGGTGGCTGTAACCCTGTGATCTCTCCCTCCTCCCATCACTCTGGGTCCAGGGAGGGCCCATGGAAGGTCACAGGAGGGGTCCGGCGACCTGCCACCATACCTGAACCCTGGACTCGGGCAGATTGATCTTCAGAGCCACCTCCTCGCGGGCATAGACGTCTGGGTACTGGGTCTTGGCAAACAGTGCCTCCAGCTCCTCCAGTTGGCTCCGGGTGAAGGTGGTCCGCTCCCGCCGCTGCTTCCTGGGGGCGCCTGGGGCGGGATGGGAAACAGGACCCTCAGGTCATCCACATCTGCTGGTGTGAGGAAGCCCTGAGGCTGGTGGGATGCCAAGAATTCCATCCTGGGTGCCGTGTGCTGAACTAGGAGTGGAATACACGTTCCCTGCCCCTCTATGCCTCTCCCTATCCTGGCCTCCTGTGGCTCATGCCTGACCCCGAGGGGAACTGGCTTTAGCCCTACAAGGTGATGTGAGTCATTTTCCCTCTTCCAAACTCTCTTATGCACGGTCTAAGACATATCCAGTTGAAGTAATACAGCGACCATTTCTAGCCTATGTCCACACTGCTCAACTTAGTGGGAAAAAAAAAATACTAACTAAAGAATAATGATACAAATAAATGAGTGCTCACTCCGCTCAGAAATAAGGATCTATAAAAATTAGCCGGGTGTGGTGGCTGGTGCCTGTAATCCCATCTACTTAGGAGGCTGAGGCAGGAGAATCACTTGAACCCAGGAGGTGGAGGTTGCAGTGAGCCGAGATGGCACCATTGCACTCCAGCCTGGGCTCCAGGAGCGAAACTCTGTCAATAAGAGAAAGAAAGAGAGGAAGGAGAAAGAGAGAGAGAGAGGGGAGAGAGGAAAGAAAGAAAAAGAGAGAAAGGAAGGAAGGAGGGAGGGAGGGAGGGAAGGAAGGAAGGAAGGAGGGAGGGAGGGAGGGAGG
>NW_016107581.1:1271870-1275020 GCF_001604975.1 Cebus imitator | reverse complement strand
GAGGGAGGGAGGGAGGGAAGGAAGGAGGGAGGGAGGGAGGGAAGGAAGGAAGGAAGGAAAGAAGGAAGGAAAAAGAAACAAAGAAGGCTTTGCAGGCCAGGTGCAGTGGCTCATGCCTGTAATCCCAGCACTGTGGGAGGCTGAGGCAGTTGGATTATTTGAACCCAGGAGTTTGAGACCAGCTTGGGCAACACAGGGAGACCCCATCTGTACAAAAAAATATAATAATTTTTTTCTATGCTTTTTTATTAATCCAGATCCCGCACAATTTACAAACAACTGGAAAAGTGAGCCAGGTGTAGTGGCATGTACCTATAGTCCTGGCTACTCGGGAGGCTGAGGCAAGAGCATGGCCTGAGCCCAGGAGTTCGAGGCTGCAGTGAGCCGTGATTGCACCATTGTACTTCACAGAGCGCAACAAAGCAAGACCCTGTCTCAAAAATAAAAAAAAAATAAAAAAATAAAAAAAACGTTTGTTGCCTAGTCTCAATTTCCACCCCGGCAGTCCCAGCTACCCCGGAGGCTGAGGTGGGTGAATCCCTTGAGCCAAGGAGTTCAAGGCTGTGGGGAGCCATGGTCACACCACTGCACTCCAGCCTAGAAGACAGAGTGAGACCCTGTCTCTGAAACATAAATGAATAATAAAGTGTCGCTAACAGATGAAATTCCTCGATTTCCCTTCCAGATTGCATCCCCTCCTCCCCACCCCAAAAGGAACCTCTATCCTAAATTTCTAGGACTATCCGTGCTTTCCTACATTCCCAGGTGACGCATTTCAAATGAACCCAGAGAGCTGGTGTATGGCCCCAAGGTCACCCCCGTGACTGCCTTCTTCCTGCAGGCAAAGGGACCCCAGAGGCCCTCCAAGAGATGGGGCCAGCCCGGGGTGCCAAGAGAAACAAATGTACTCACTCGGGTAGGGCACGGCCTGGTGCATCAGATCCACACTGGGGCCACTGAGGGCCAAGGTGTTGACGGAATAGTGGGGCCCCGGGTTCATATACGCCATCATGATCTTCGGGGACACTGAGGCCCAAGTCAGGGGCCTGCAAGAGAAGCGGAGGGATGCTCGCTTACTTACCAGTGACTCACGTGGTGACATGCGGTGGGGCAAGCAGAGAAGTTCCTTTTTCAAGTTTCCTTTCTTGGTAAAGAATAAGTGTGCTAATAACTTTGTTAAGCCCTATCCTATGTAGCTGTTAGACATGCCATGCTTACAGGCACCTAGTACATTCTATGTCCTTGTACTTTAACCAGGATATCTGTGCTGGACGCGCTCACAGGCATGTCCCAGCTCTCCATTGCTTTGACCTGCTTAGAAAAGTTTTAAGCTGGTAGCCAATCGGGTTTTAGTTTAAATTGTGAGGTCTGGCTCCAACCAATGGAGATCAGACACAGCAGTGAGGACGACCCCAAATGCATAAGGGATACATTTGTGTGTTTTCCTTTGTTCTTTGTACTCTCGTGGCAAGGTGGCTAGTGAAGGTACCCTTCCTGCAGTCCAGGAAGTAAAAATTGCGTCGCTGAAAGATCCATTGTCTCAGTGCTGCTTTTTCTTTGCGGCACTCAGCATCTATTTCCAACATGCAGGCTGAGATTCAAATCCCGCCTCGGTCTCTTCTCAGGTACGTGGCCTTGGCCACGCCTCACCTCTCTATGCCACTGTGTCTGCACATGTAAAACGGCCTCTGCTTAAGGTTGTCAGAGCTTCCTTGAGACTCTGCAGAGAGCTGAAGCCGTCATGCACCTTATAAGTGCAAGCCCTTTTTCCTCCTCTATCAAATCTGGTCCTGGCCAGGCACAGAGGCCCACACCTGTAGTCCCAGCACTTTGGGGGGGCCAAGGCGGGAAGGTCACTTGAGCCCAGGAGTTAGGGACCAGCCTGTGCAATACAGCAAGACCTCATCTCTTTAAAAAAAAAAAAAAGTGTTTTTAACAANAAAAAAAAAAAAAAAAAAAAAATCATCCTGTAATACTTCCTCATCCAAGATCCCTTCTTTCTGTGACCACGGGCAAACACACTCAGCCTCACTTATAACCAAAGAGTGCGGGTTGACCAGCAGTCCCTGTTTGCCCAGAATGGAGGAGAGGTGGGTGTTTCTTGGAACACAGGACTTTCAGTGCTGAAACCAGAATGGTCCCAGACAAATTGGATGGGTTGGTCACCCTGAGGGAGAGTGGTATTAAAATGACAGTAAGAGCCAGGCAAGGTGGCTCACACCTATAATCCCAGCACTTTGGGAAGCCAAGATGGGCAGATCTCCTGAGGTCAGAAGTTCAAGACCAACCCGGCCAACATGATGAAACCCCGTCTCTACTAAATATACAAAAATTAGCCAGGCGTGGTGTTGAGTGCCTGTAATCCAGCCAGTCAGGAGGCTGAAAAGAAAAAAAAACAGAAAAGAAAAAGAAAATAGCATTTACGTTCAGGTAGTAACACAGTAAAACTCCCCCATCTCTACAAAAACTTAAAAAAAAAAAAAAACTAAGGCGGGGCGCAGTGGCTCATGCCTATAATCCCAGCACTTTGGGAGGCCAAGGCAAGCAGGTTACCTGAGGTCAGAATTTCGAGGCCAGCCTGTACAACATGGTGAAACTCTGTCTCTACTAAGAATACAAGCAATTAGCCAGGCATGGTGGTGCATGCCTGTAATCCCAGCAACTCAGGAGATTGAGGCAGGAGAATCGTTTGAACCCAAGAGGCGGAGGTTACAATGAGCCAAGGTCATGCCGTTGCACTCCAGCCTGAGTGACAAGATCAGTTTTGAAACTCCATCTCAAAAATAAAATAAAATAAATGCAGCATATTTATAACAGTCAAAATGTAGAACTAGACTGTATGTTCACCAAAGGGTTTATATTACCTAAATTATATATATTATGTAAATCGTTTTAAGTAAAATACGGCATTTCCATGCAAGGGAATTCTATAAAGTCATTTGAAAGTATAAGGCTGCTCTCTATGAACTAATTTTAAAAGATTTCTGGTACATAGTTTTAAAAAATTGTTCTGGGGGCCGGGCTCAGTGGCTCACGCCTGTAACCCCAGCACTTTGGGAGGCCGAGGCGAGCGGATCACCTGAGGTCAGGAGTTCAAGACCAGCTTGACCAACATAGAGAAACCCCATCCCTTTTTTTGTTTGTTTGTTT
>NW_016107581.1:1265930-1271347 GCF_001604975.1 Cebus imitator | reverse complement strand
GTCAACATGGTGAAACGCCGTCTCTACTAAAAATACAAAAAGATTAGCTGGGCATGGTGGTGCGTGCCTGTAATCCCAGTTACTCAGGAGGCTGAGGCAGGAGAATTGCCTGAACCCAGGAGGCGGAGGCTGCGGTGAGCCGAGATCGCGCCATTGCACTCCAGCCTGGGTAACAAGAGCAAAACTCTGTCTCAAAAAAAAAAAAAGAATTTAATTGCACTTTGGCCGGGCACAGTGTCTCACGCCTATAATCCCAGCACTTTGGGAGGCCAAGGTGGGCAGATCAAGAGGTCAAGAGTTCGAGACCATCCTGACCAACATACTGAAACCCCATCTCTACTAAAAATACAAAAATTAGCATGGTGGTGCGCACCTGTAGTCCCAGCTGCTCGGAAGGCTGAGGCAGAGAATTGCTTGAACCTGGGAGGCAGAGGTTGTGGTGAGCCAAGATCACACCCCTGCTCTCTAGCCTGGGCAGCAGAGTGACACTCCATCTTAAAAATAATACTAATAGGGGATGGCTGAAAAGGCAGGGAGGTCCAGAGGCGGCTTGGGAGGGGCCGGGGGCCCAAAGCGCCCAGCAAGGCAGCTCTCCCAGGCCCTCTCTCCCCTCCAGACGCCGCTCAGACCTGGCCGCTGCCTAGCTCAGGAGTTTCGGGCCCGCTCCACATGGGGCACGAAATGAAAGACGTCGTCCCTGTACCAGAAGGAAAGTACTACTCTCATCAACGACAGAAAATTAAGGCCAAGTTAAATCTAGATGGAGTTTCGCTCTTTTGCCCAGGCTGGAGCTCAGCTACGCTATCTCGGCTCACTGCAACTTCCTCCTCCTGGATTCAAGCCATTCTCCTGCCTCAACTTCCCAAGTAGCTGGGACTACAGGCTAGAGTACAATGGCACAACCGCCTGCTCGCTGCAACCTCTGCCTCCTGGGTTCAAACAATTCTCCAATTCTCCTGCCTCAGCCTCCCTAATAGCTGGAATGACAGAGCAGCTGTCTTATTTCCTGAGAGGAACTGACCACTTCCATCTGATTATCAGGGACTGACTCCTGGAAGAAGTGAGCTTTGAGCTGTGCTTAAAGCTTCTCAAAGTCTCTACTGGATTCCCAGAATGAGAGCGGACGGTTTCCCACCTGGGCTGCTCAGAACTCCAGTCTCTCTCTGCCTGGGCGAGCTCCAGACGTAGTTCACCTGACAGCTCTCCAGTGGTTTTTGCCTGCGTGCCCCGTGGAGTTTCACCCTATGCCTGTCTGCCCAAGTAAACAGCAAAGACTCAAAGAGACCTCTCTGCAGGTTTCTGGAACTCTACCTCACAACACTCAGCCCCCTTGGCCTCTCTGACCCCTACACCTCCTTGACTCAGTAGATTCTGTTCAGCATCCCCCTCTTTGCATCCACAATCTGGTTATTTCCAGGAAGAAATGAGGGGCAAGTGGTCACCTTGTTTGTTTCAACTTCTTTTAGTAATTAAAGTCCTGTCCTACCTGAAAAAAAAAAAAATAATAATAATAATAAATAAATAAAATTAGGCATTGATTTTACTCATGTGTAGAATATACAGTGGTATATGCATAGGAAATTCACAGGAAGGAAGGAAGCTACTGGTACCAGTGACTGCCTCTGGGAAGAAGTGCTAAAACCGTATCTTGTTTCTGTAGTTGTTTGGATTGCTTTTTAATTGTGTGTGTGTGTGTGTGTGTGTGTGTGTGTGTGTGTGTGTGTGATCTTGTCAAAAGCAAAAACAACAATGAAATCTTCAAAAAGCAAACAGCACATGAAAACCCTGAGGGTTCCTCATTGCCCTCATTAGGATGGCCTCAGAAAACCTCTCAGCCTCTGTGGCTATTTGCATAAGCCCTTTCCTGGGTCAGGAAGGCCTCTCCCCAAGCCCAAACCCCTCTCACCAGCGAACCCCTTCTCCTCCAGGTCTCAGCTCAACTAGTCTCTCCAGAGAAGCCAACCTACCCCCGAAACTGGATTTTACACACACACTCACACACACACACACACACACTCCCTAACTCATTGTCTTCAAGACACAGCATGTATTACATGACATATTTACATTCGTTTATTTATCTCTCTCCCCCAAATTCTATCAGTTACCTAAGTTCAGGGACTGGGAATATCTCGGTTCCTGCCATGTCCCCAGCACCACCAATAATACTTGAAACATAAAGAATTAAAACTGGATGGCGTCCTGGCTCCCACCCCTGCCTTCCTCTCATTGTCCTTCTCATCCCTCTCGTGAGGAGGGGGAACAGGTTCTGTTTGTTTGTTTATTTATTTATTTTGAGACGGAGTTTCACTCTTGTTGCCCAGGCTGGAGTGCAATGGCACAATCTCCACTCACCGAAACCTCCACCTCCGGGGTTCAAACGATTCTCCTGCCTCAGCCTCCTGAGTAACTGGGATTACAAGCGCCCGCCACCTCTCCCAGCTGATTTTTTCTATTTTCAGTAGAGATGGGGTTTTACTACGTTGGCCAGGCTGGTCTCGAACTCCTGACCTCTGGTGATCCACCAACCTCAGCCTCCCAAAGTGCTGGGATCACAGGCGTGAGCCATCGTGCCCAGCTAGGTTCTATTTATTATAAGTTGAGATTCTACTGTTCATTCAGTAAATATTTTTTAATGCCTCCCTTGCTCTAGGAACTAGGAATATAGCAAGAAATGAGACCACAGCTTCTCCGTTCAAATAGAATTGAATTTCTTTGTTCCATTCCTAGAGAAACCAACAATGCACAAGGAAAGATTTTTTTTTTTTTTTTAAATAAAGATGGCATGACTGGAACAGTGGCTCATGCCTGTAATCCCAACACTTTGGGAGTCTGAGGCAGGAGGATCACCTGAACCCGGGAGGCAGAGTTTGCAGTGAGCCAAGATGGCGCCACTGCACTCCAGCCTGGGTGACAGAGCAAGACTCTGTCTCAAAAAAAAAAAAAAAAACAAGATGCCTTCAGAGAGTTTCAAGAACTCCCAGGAAAGTAAAACAGGGTGTTATGAGAGCGAAGGAGAGTTTGGGGTGGGGTGAGGCATCTAAGAAGTTTTGTGGATCTGGGATAGAGATTTCCAGGCAAAGAAAAAAGGAGGTGCAAAGGCTTGGAGGCTGGAATCTCACTCTATCACCCTGAGCGAGACAGGGTCTCCAACTTTGTCTTGTTGGAGGAGAAACAAGGCACCTGGTGTGACCATAGCAGAGTGATCATGGAGAAATGCAGAAGGATCAGGTAAAACCTGGTGGGAATGTCAGGAGGCGGCTCAGTGCTGACAATAAAATCAAAAGCGGCTACATTAAATCCCCAAAATCAAACTGCCTCCAAGTTAACTTCCAATATCCTTAACCTCTGATATTCACGCCCCGTGCCATCCCTACTAACAAGGAGGCTGACGTGTGTAACCAAAGGGATATTGCAGGAGTGACAGAGCATGGCTTCCAAGGCTAGCCCTTGCTCTAAGGAAAGTCAGCCGTCATGTTGCGAGGATGCTCAAGCCATCCCATGGCGAGGTCTCTGTGGTGAAGAAATGAGGCCTCCTGGCAGCAGCTGTGGGAGTAAGCTGCTGGGGAGGTTGGTTCCCCAGCCTCAGCCGAGCCATTAAATGACTTCGGTCCTGGCCTACATCTGACTACAACTCCATGGGGCACCCTGAGCCGGAATAATCCAGTTAAGCCACGCTTGGATTCCTGTCCCTTGAAAACAATGAGAGATCAGAAATGCTTATTATTTGAAGCTGGTAAATTTGGGGATCATTTGTGACCCAGCAGTAAGTAATCAATATACAAGCCTTCTCCATACCAGGTGTCATTAATCCCCACCATGATGCTGGGAGGCAGAGACTATATTACCGTGATGCCTACATTTTAGTTTTGGTTTTGGTTTTAGGGACAGCATCTCACTCTGTCAACCAGATTGGAGCGCAGTGGCACAATCGTAGCTCACTGCACTCTGGACCTCCTGAGCTCAGACCATCCTCCCACCTCGGCCTCCCAAGTAGCTGGGACTACAGGTGTGCCACCACACATAGCTCATTTTTTAATTTTTGTAGAGAGGGGTGTCTTGCCACGTCGCCCAGGCTGCTCTTGAGCTCCTGGCCTCAGTAGATCCTCCTGCCTCAGCCCCCCAAAGTGCTGGGATGACAGGCATGAGACACTGCTTCTGCCTGATGCTTACAGTTTAAAGAACATCTTCAGGCTCAAAACTGTGACTTACCCAGGATCACACAGTGGAGAATCCAGGATTCCAAGGCTAGAGTAATTCCTGAAGTTCTTGTTCTTTTGGCCACCTAACCTGGGTTCCCTCTGTCTTCTCCCACTTCAAAAAGCAATAATGCTGGCCAGGCGTGGTGGCTCACGCCTGTAATCCCAGCACTTTGGGAGGCCCAGGTGTGCAGATAACCTGAGGTCAGGAGACCAGCCTGGACAACACCGTGAAAGCCCATCTCTATTAAAAATACAAAAACTTAGCCGGGCGTGGTGGCGAGTGCCTATTCTCCCAGCTACTCGGGAGGCTGAGGCAGGAGAATTGTAAGAACCTGGGAGGCGGAGCTTGCAGTGAGCAGAGATCATGCCACTGCACTGCAGCCTGGGCAACAGAGCGAGACTTCGTCTCAAAAAAAAAAAAAAAAAAAGAAAAGAAAAGAAAAAGCAATAATGTTAAATAGGAACCTCCGGAGAGTGGAGACAAGGAAACCGGTGAGCTTGCCCTACTGGAGACATTAGCAGGGCCTGGAACAAGGGCGCACACTTTCATTGTCTTCACCGTCAGATCTGAGCCGGGTTGCCCGGCTAAGCAATTGACCCTCCAGGAAAGCCAAGAGAGCTCACATTTAGGATCATCCCCTTCTGTTGCTGGTGGTGGTGATGGTGGCGTTTTGAGACAAGAGTCTCACTCTGTCGCCCAGGCTGGAGTGCAATGGCGCGATCTCGGCTCACCGCAACCTCCGCCTCCTGGGTTCAGGCAATTCTCCTCCCTCAGCCTCCTGAGTAGCTGGGATTACAGGCACGCGCCACCATGCCCAGCTAATTTTTTGTATTTTTAGTAGAGACGGGGTTTCACCATGTTGACCAGGATGGTCTCGATCTCTTGACCTCGTGATCCGCCCGCCTCAGCCTCCCAACGTGCTGGGATTACAGGCTTGAGCCACTGTGCCCGGCCCAGCTAATGTTTTTTTTGTATTTTTAGTAGAGACAGGGTTTCTCCATCTGGCCAGGCTGGTTTCAAACTTCTGCCCTCAGGCGATCTGCCCACCTCGGCCTCCCAAAGTGCTGGAATTACAAGTGTGAGCCACAGATCAAACAGCTGACAGCAATCATAACGTGTGGCCTGGACAAGATGTCAGCAGAGAAGAATGACAATGCAAATAAGATCCAGCATCCATTGAAACCTTTCCCTGGGTTTGGCAACAGCCTGAGGCA
>NW_016107581.1:1249999-1263359 GCF_001604975.1 Cebus imitator | reverse complement strand
TCAGATGACCTCCCCCAAGATGGGTCTAAGTTGAAAAAAAAAAAAAAAAAATCAATCAAAGGAAGACCAGTCTCATGGAGGGGGAGGGAAGGAACATCCAGGAATTTGCAGAGGAGGCAACCAAGTCCCAGAGAGCCCACATGAAGGGCCCAAGGCCATGCAGGGAGAAAAGGATAGGGTTTCAACCCAGACTCATGCGGCTTCACGCCAGCCCGTGGCAAGACCCCCCCTGCTCAGCCACCTTCAGAGCCCTCGCTTGTCAGCCCCGCCAGCCTCTCTCTGCAGTCTCTGTTGGCTCCTCTGTCCAGTGGGGACAAGGAGCTGGGGGGACGCACCCACTACCAGGCAGGGGACTTGGTAGAAGCCGGGATTCATGGCACCATTAGAGCCTCAGCAAATCAACTCAGTGATCAATAACGTGGTCCCCGAAAGATCCCGAGACTCAAACGCAGTGGACAGCCCCCAAGTCCGACCTCACTGCGGCGGTCGCAGCCCTTGCTTGGTCCTTTTGGGGAAAACCACATTGCACCTCCTCTCTGAGGCAGTCTTTTACCTGCTTCTGCCCTTCTGCCGTTCACTCATTCATTCCTTCATTCGTTCATTCCCTCCATATTCACTCAGTACTTACTGTGTGTCTAGGACTGACCCAGGCACTGGGAATACAGCTGAGAACAAGACAGACAAGGTCTCAGCTCTTCTGACAGGGACAGACAAGAAACAAGGGGTCAATCAGAGTTTTGCAGAAGATGGGCAGGGCACGATAGCTCACGCCCATAATCCCAGCATTGAGGGAGGCTGAGGCAGGCGGATCGCTTGAGGCCAGGAGTTCCAGACCAGCCTAGCCAACGTGGTGAAGCCCCATCTCTACTAAAAATCCAAAAAAATAGCTGGGCATGGTGGCGCACGCCTGTAATCCCAGCTACTCAGGACGCTGAGGCAGGAAGATTGCTTGAACCCAGGAGGTGGAGGTTGCAGTGAGCTGAGATCATGGCACTGCACTCCAGCGTGGACAACAGAGCAAGACTTCATCTAAAAAAAAAAAAAAAAAAAGGCTAAAGGCTTTTGCAGAAGATCAGACAGGATGACTGCCCTGGAAGTTAACAGGGTGCAGGTGTGAGGAGTCCCCAGTCCTGAAATGGAGCCTGGGCTGAGAGCCAGAGCCTCTGGGTGCATTGAGGTCCCAAGTGATGGATTCATCAGCACAGTGATCCCCAATCATCACATTCCCAGCTCGAGGGTAGGCTCAAGTCCACCTGGAGTCCTTCCCGCTGCAGCCACAGACCTGAGCTCTCTGCCTGTATGTCCATCGGTCCCACGCCTGTCATTCATTCATCCATCTATGCAACACATATTTAGGCAAATCCCAGCCACATGCTGGGCACTGGGGAGAAACGAATGTTCAGTGAGGGAGATAGGCCACTGGTGGATAATCACACACACGAATATTTCAGGCAGTGCTAAGAGTTTTAAAGAAAATTCAGGCCGGGCGCGGTGGCTCAAGCCTGTAATCCCAGCACTTTGGGAGGCCGAGGCGGGTGGATCACGAGGTCAAGAGATCGAGACCATCCTGGTCAACATGGTGAAACCCCATCTCTACTAAAAAAATACAAAACATTAGCTTGGCATGGTGGCGCATGCCTGTAATCCCAGCTACTGAGGAGGTTGAGGCAGGACAATTGCCTGAACCCAGGAGGCGGAGGTTGCGGTGAGCCGAGATCACGCCATTGCACTCCAGCCTGGGTAACAAAAGTGAAACTCTGTCTCAAAAAAAAAAAAAGAAAATCCAACAGAGCGATGTGCTGAGGAGTTGCCTTAGAACCACCGTGAGAAGCCCCCAACCCCGGAGGCAGTCAGGGCTTGAGGAGATCCCCTCACCCACAAGCCTCCTGAATCCTCCAAGGCCCCGAGTGCCGTGGGCTGGTCCCTGCTGTCTGACCTCATTCGCGCTTGCTGCAATCACAGCCCAGCCCCATTCCCCCAAATGCCGGGACAGGACCTCTGTTTTGTGTATGACTATTCAGCAAATAACCTGCAGGGCACAGCAAACACAGCCTTGGAGTGAATACACCCAACTTCTCCCCTCTCTTCCTTTCTCCCCATTCCCTCGCCCTTCCTTGGTGCCCTGGGTCTCTCCTGCAGACACTCACCTTCAGAAAGCAGGGATGGGGCTCTCCTGGTGGCCCAGGACGTAGACAGAGCGGGCCGACTGCAGAGGCTGGAGGAAACACGTCCCCTCACATGGGGAGATTTTAAGCCCGGGCTGGGAGTGATGTCATTTGTCATGGCCTGGATCTCGGAGGGTAATCCCGGCCAAGGTGGGGGACTCCACTGGGCACCAGGAGGTGACATTGGCTGGGAGGGGGAGGGGCACCCGTCTGCTTAATCCCCTCCTCTTCCCCCCATGACATCTTGGCAATTAGGGCTGATGGGGAAGGGAGGCCCCATAAGCCTCTACTCCTCAGGGAAGTCCTTCCTTAGGTCTAACTGGTGTCCCTCCAGCTTCAGCTAGTAGCCCGAGAGAGAGGCATCAAAGAGGAAGGACAGAACTGTCAGATGGTGCTGAGAGATCATCTGAAAAAAAGAGAGGCCCAGGGCTTTCGGGATGCCTCTCCCAGGTCCCCACTCTCTCTCCACAGCAGCCTGTCTGACAGCTCGTTTATCTCTGTACGCCCTCATTGTTCTCGGTTTCTGCCTCAGTTTCCCCTTTTGGTCAACTCTTGTCTGTGGCCTGACTCTATGTTGTCAGACATGACAGTGTCCTCTTTTTGGGGGCGAGGGGTGGCGGGGGTTGTCTCCCAGCACTAAAAATAGGCAGACTTATTAGAAAGGATGTTTTGTTTTTCTGTTTTTGGTGGTGTTTTGGGGTATGAGGAGTTTTTTTCTTTTTCTTTTTTTTTTTTTTTTGAGACAGGATCTCACTCTGTCGCCCAGGCTGGAGTGCAGTGGCACGATCATGGCTCACAGCAGCCTTGACCTCCAGTGCTCAAGGGATCCTCCCTCCTCAGCCTCCTGTAGCTGAGACTTTACAGGCACACACCACAACACCCAGCTAATTTTTATGATCATTATTATTGTAGAGATGGAGTCTCTTTATGTTGCCCAGGCTGGGCTCAAACTCCTGGCATCAAGCAACCCTCCCACACCTCGGCCTCCAAAAGTGCTGGGATTGCCACCCAGCCCAGCACTCTCCATCTCTCTACACACCATTGGTCTTTGTCTGGCATCTCTGTTTCTCCGTTTCTTTTTCTCTGGGCCTCAGGCTGCGGCATTTCTGCCTACTTGCAGAAATACTCGTCTTCTATTCTCCATCTGCTTCTCTCTGTCCCTGTCCTGATTGAGAAACCTGCATTACTCCTCGATCTCTCTTATTCTCTCTGTTTCTGTCTCTCCATCTGTCTCGCTCTCTCTCCCCTCTCCCTCAGCCTCTGTGTCTTTCTGTTCCTGTCTGTCTGTCCCTCTCTGTGCTGTCTTTCCGCCTGTCTGCCTGTGCCTGTAACTCCAGCCTCGTCTCCATTCCTCTGTCCTCACTTATCCACCATGCCTCTCTGCAGCTCCAACCTCTGTTCCACCTTCTCTCTTTCCCCATCGCTCTCTCTCTCTGATTCTTCCTTCCCCTCCCTCTGGATTGCCTTTTATTTTTTTGTTTTGTTTTGGTTTTGCTTTTGAGACCGAGTCTCGCTCTGTCACCCTGGCTGGAGTGCAGTGGTACCATCTCCGCTGACTGCAAACTCCGCCTCCCAGGTTCAAGCAATTCTCCTGCCTCAGCCTCCCGAGTAGCCAGGAGGATTTCTTTTCATCTCTGTCCTTCTCCCTTTCCTGGTACCTCTGTTGTTCTGCATTTCCAGTTTTCCTTGTCTCGGGCCCTCTCTGTGTGTCTCTCCTCTCGGCTGTCTCTTTGAGTATTAATATCTCCCTGAGCTCCTGGGCCCCACACGGCTCTGTTTCACTTCCCCATGCACCCAAACACGCACACAAGCACACGCGAGCACACACACACGCCCGGTAATCCCTCCTGGTGGCTGGGTCATTGTGTCTCAGCCATAAGGAGCCCTTTCTTTCTCCTCCCTCCCCCAAACCTCCTGCTAGGAAAGATTAAGGCTGCAGGCCTGGCTGGGGAATCAGGACAGGTCTCATTAGCTTGAAGAGCCAGGGGTGACAGCAGGAGAGGGAGGGGCTGCCTGACCCTCGGTGACCAGTCCAGAGGCTCCTGATGGGAGAATCCAGTCCTGGAACAGACCCTCTGGCCCTGGAGCAGGGAAGGAAGGTCAGCTGTGCGGGAGAGGGAGGAGAAAATCACTTCTTGCAGGATAGAGAAGGCATCAGCAACTCCTAAATCACCTGCCCCGGGGAATTTGGGTATTGGTTAGCTCGTAGATCCAGAGTCTTTGCAGGGGTGGGGGTACACAGAGGTGGGTTTCAGCTCATCCTGCACATGGCCCTGGGATCAATTAAGCTGAAACCAAATCCAAGCGCTTCCTCTCTGAGCTAGGTCTTCTAAGGCAAGTTGCTTTCTTTCTCATCTCCACCAGTGGCTCAAGCAGAAATCTGGGCACTCAGCCTTGCCCCCAACCCCTTTCTCCTCACCACCCACCTCCAATCCGTCCATAAGTCCTGCCATCTCTCCTTTCAGATAATTGTCCTACTGAAAAAATATAATGCATGGCCGGAAGAAATTAAAGGAGACTCAAGTCAATAGTGAACTATACCATGTTCACGGATTGAACATGAACTGGACTCAATATTAATAAGAGGTCAATCCTTCTCAAACGAATCCTTAGATTTACTGCAATCCCAGTCAGAATCTCCTCAGGACTTTTCTGTAGAAATTGACTGTCAAGGCCGGGCACGGTGGCTCACGCCTGTAATCCCAGCATGTTGGGAGGCCGAGGCGGATGGATCACGAGGTCAAGAGATCAAGACCATCCTGGTCAACATGGTGAAACCCCGTCTCTACTAAAAATACAAAAAATCAGCTGGGCATGGTGGCGCGTGCCTGTAATCCCAGCTACTCAGGAGGCTGAGGCAGGAGAATTGCCTGAACCCAGGAGGCGGAGGTTGCAGTGAGCCAAGATCGCGCCATTGCACTCCAGCCTGGGTAACAAGAGAGAAACTCCGTCTCCAAAAAAAAAAAAGAAATTGACTGTCAAACTGATTCTGAAGTTGCTATGGAAATACAAATGATCTAAAATAATCAAAGCAACCTGGAATAAAAGGAGTTGGAGAACTTCTGCTACCTGACTTTGAGTCTTACTGTAATGCACATGATCGCCTCTGGAAAAAGTGGGGTTAAATGCTGGAGACAGTCTGAAGATGTGTGGAATACTGGAGAATCCCTGGATCAGGTTGTTGATCGGTTTCACTCCTGGCTCTACTGCAGAACGGGGGGATGCCTACACCCCACGAGCTCCCTAACATATTCATCCTGTTTAACCTTTTGCAAAACTCTTATTGACACCTTGTGTCTTGTCTGCCCTTGTCAGGAGGATGGAACCCTGGCTGTCTTGTTCTCAGCTATAGCCCCAGTACCTGGGACTGTCCCAGACACACAGCAGTAAGTGCTCAGTGTGAAAGAAACGGATGAATGGATGGATGGATGGACAGACGAATGACAGACGGATGGATGGATGGATGGATGGATCATGGATGGATGGATGGAGGGGCAGAACCAGGTTGAGAGGCTGGCACAGAGAAGAGGTCTGATATTTTCCCAAAAGGACCAAGGGCTTGTGATTGCAGCACAGTGAGGTCAGACTGTGGGGCTGCCCACTGGTATTGGAATCTCTGGATGCTCCCGGGAGCATACTGCTGCTGAGTTAATTCATTCAGGTTCTAATAGTGCCATGAAACCCAGCTTCTACCAAGTCCCCTGCCGGTAGTGGGTGCATCCCCCCAGCTCCTTGTTCGCACTGGACAGAGGAGCCAACAGAGGCTGCAGAGAGAGGCTGGCGGGGCTGACAAGGGAGGGCTCTGAGCACGGCTGAGCCGAGGGGGTCCTGACAAGAGCTGGCGTGAAGCCACGTGAGCCTGGGTTGAAACTCTGTTCTTTTCTCGCTGCGTGGCCTTGAGTCCTTCATGTGGGCTCTCTGGGCCTCAGTTCCCTCCTCTCAAAGTGGAGACAGTTGCAAGCTATCACAATGAGCCATGGGAATCCCGTGTGCCAGGCCTAGCATGGGGTGGCCTGGCATGGGAGTGGGAGCAGCGGAGGGAGCTTACCTCATCCAGCTTCTGGGAACCCCAGGTAGATTTGAGGTGGGTGAAGAGCGGGGCTCTGGGGTTGGAGAGATTTGAATTCTACCCCTGGTTCTTCCACTCATCACCTGTGTGAACTCGGGAATTGACTAAACCTGTCTCAGCCTCAGTTTCCTCCTCTGAGAAAGGGGCCTCTGAGCTCCGTGGGGCTGTGGCCAGCATCCCAAGAGGCCACGTCGTCTGGTGGTCAGGAGGGCACGGGCTCCGGGGCAGGTGCGGGCTCAGCCTCGGCTCTGACGCTGATGTGCTAGACTCAACTGGAGAAAGCGCCTCCGTGAGCCTGTTTCCTCCTCTGTAAAGCGGGGATAATACCAGGAGCTACCTCGGAGGAAGTTTCCACGGGGTTGTTGTTCCCTGAGGTCTTGTTCTTAAGATCTGCAGTGTGTGAGAAGCTGGGACCCCCCGGAGGTCCTTAAGGTCATCAGCCGCCTGACCTGTGGGTACCTCCCTCCCTCCCAGGCTCAGTCTCCCCTCCCACCCTGTAGAATGGAGGTATCTGCATGCCTGCCCCACGAGGTGTCTGTGAGCATTCAGACCTCACCTGTGGGAACAACTGCTCGGGGGGAACCTGGGACCCAGTGGGTGCTGAACTCCTGGGCTCTGATAACCAGCCTGCGGCCCCCCAGGTTAATCCCCAGGGAAAGGAAAAAAAGGAAAGAAAGAAACAAATTTTAAGACATGCAAAGCGGATCTCACTACTATAACACTGAGATAATAGAAGCCACGTAACAGTCAGCGTGCAGGAGACAGAGACACAGTACGATCGCTCCACCAGCCTGCACGCCACACAGTTTTTGAGACAAGGTCTCGCTTTCTCACTCTGCCGCCCAAGCCACTGCACTCCAGCCTGGGCGACGGAGCGAGACCCTGTCTCAGAAAAGTACATATATAAATAAATAAACAAACACTATTTGGGACCAGCCGTGTTTGCTTCTCAAAACCCTGCCCTCAACTACCCCGCTACACACGACCCAGAGTCTAAATAAGACTTGCCCCAAGTCCCCCAGAAACACCCCAGGGTCCTCTCCAGCTCTTAGAATTTAAAGTAAGTGAGGGCCCAAAGAGCTTTTATTGATATTGGCTATGTATCTATTGCTACTTACTGTATTGGAAATTATTTCATTTACATTTTTTTTGAGACAGGATCTTGCTGTGTTGCCCAGGCTGGAGTGCAGTGATGTGATGATCTCAGCTCACTGCAGCCTCAACCTCCTGGGCTCAAATGATCCTCTCATCTCAGTCTTCTGAGTAGCTGGGACTACAGGTGCATACAATCATACCTGCCTAATTTTTTTTTTTTTTTTTTTTTTGTAGAGACGGGGGTCTCACCATGTTGCCCAGGCTGGTCTCAACCTTCTGATCTCAAGTGATCCTCCCGCCTGGGCCTCCCAAAGTGCTGGAATTACAGGCATGAGCCACTGAGCCTGGCATGAATTAGAAATTAAAAGTGTGGAATTTTAAAAATTCTTTTGAAGACTTTAAATTTTACTTAAAATATATTTTGAGCCAGGCACAGTGGCTCACACCTATAATTCCAGCACTATAGGAGTCCAAGACGGCAGATAATTTCTGGTGAGGAGTTCAAGACCAGCCTGGACAACATGGTGAAACCCCGTCTCTACTAAAAATATAAAATTAGCCAGGCATGGTGGCGCACACATGTAGTCCCAGCTGCTTGGGAGGCTGAGGCAGGAGAATCACTTGAATCCAGGAAGCAGAGGTTGCAGTGAGCCAGGATCACGCCACTGCACTCCAGCCTGGACAACAAGAGCGAAAGCCCATCTAAAAAAAAAAAAAAAGTATTTTTAATTGTGTCAAATTCTTTTTCATGTTTTACTTGGACAGCTCCAAAATGCAAGATGCTTCACGTCAGAGGTAGACCCCCTGGCTCTGCAAAGATTCCTTGCAGCTCGGACCCTTCCAAAACATTCCCAGCTCAGGAAACCTCAGGTCATCTCCGAGGACCTTGATCAGACACCTCCAGACCCCCATGCTTGCAGCTCCCTTCCCAGTGGCCAGACCCCCATTACCACTAACGGAACAGAAAGGGGAGAGAGAGTAGGAAGTGAGGGTAGAGGTTCATAATAAACTTTATTATTTTTTAAGACAGGGTCTCACTATGTTGCCCAAGCTGGTCTCGAACTCCTGGGCTCAAACAATCCTCCTGCCTCAGCCTTCCAAAGTGTTGGGATTACAGGCATGAGACACAGCACATAATAAACTTTAAAAATCAACAATGTTGGCCGGGCCCAGTGGCTCACACCTGTAATTCCAACACTTTGGGAGGCCAATGTGGGCAGATCACTTGAGGTCAGGAGTTCGAGACCAGCCTGGTCAACATGGTGAAACACCATCTCTACTAAAATACAAAAACTAGCTCTGCGTAGTGGTGGGCGCCTGTAATCCCAGCTACTTGGGAGGCTGAGGCAGGAGAATCCTTTGAGCCGGGGAGGCAGGGGTTGCAGTGAGCTGAGATCACATCACTGCACTCCAGCCTGGGCAACAGAGCAGGACTCTATCTCAAAAAAAAAAAAAAAAAAAAATCAAAAATGTTGGCACCCTTCTAACCCCTTAAATGCCGTTCTCTAAACAACCAGGGAGCAGGCCTGCTTCCCCCTCCCCCTACCGCCCCCGCCCTTCTCTGTCCGCTCTGTCTTCTGGTCTCCTGAGGCTCTGCCGCCCCCTGGTGGCCGTGCTGGCCCCTGGGTCTCCCCAGCGCCGCCTCTCTGACCCTGTCCTGGTCCCATTTAGCAAATGTCCCAATCCTCTTAGACCAGGCCAGCCTCAGCAGAGCAGAAAGAATTAGATCCGATTTGGGGGGATGGAGTGGGGGGCAGACTTCCAGGATATAATGAAAACTCCTTCTGCTTGTCAGACCCTGGAAGGGGGTAGGCACACAGCAACTCACACACTGGGACAACACAAGGAGCAACAAGGAGGGGAAACTGAGGAACAGAGAAAGGGGGAGATAGAGGGGCAGGGTGGGGGGACGTCGAGGGTGGAGAGGGCACCTGGAGGCTGAGCGGTCTTGCTCCCCGCGCCTGGAAAGTGTTCTTCCAACTCAGCTCTCACCGCCAGTCACCTGAACGCCTAGTGCCTCTGCCTGTAGTTCCGGAACATTCCTCTCTACAAGGACCCGATTTTCTCAACCAGCGTTATTTATTAATTCTTGGCATGTGGCTTTTTGGGTTTTCTGTGTGTGTGTTTTGAGAGGTGGAGTTTGGGGGGGGTTGTTTGTTTTTTGAGACAGGGTCTCACCCCGTTGCCCAGGCTGGAGTGTGGTGGGAAAATCACAGCTCATTGCAACCTCAACCTCCCAAGCTCCAGCGAGTCTCCCACCTCAGCCTCCCAAATAGCTGGGAATATAGGCACACGTCACTATGCTGGCTAATTTTGGGGGTGTTTTTTTTTTTGTTTTTTGTTGGGTTTTTGGGGTTTTTTTGTTTTTTTTTTTTGAGACAGTGTCTCACTCTGTCACCCAGGCAGGAATGCAGTGGCACAATCTCGGCTCACTGCACCCTCTGCCTCCCAGGTTCAAGCAATTCTCCCTGAGTAGCTGGGATTACAAGCACCCACCATCACACCCAGCTAATTTTTGTATTTCTAGTACAGACAGAGTTTCACCATGTTGGCCAGGCTGGTCTTGAACTCCTGACTCAGGTGATCCACCCGCCTCAGACTCCCAAAGTGCTGGGATTACAGGTATGAGTCACTGCACCTGGCCAAGAATGGATTCCATAATCCCTTCTTCACACTTTTCCACCAACTTCATTGCCACCTACATCGCTTTTGCCCCAGGCCCTAGAAGACCTCCCTCCATCCAGGTGACTCTGGGAGTTCGGCCATTGCCTGGGGAGCCCCAGGAGGAATCTCCAGAAATTCTGTTCAACCCTGAAGACATGTCAGGACAAGAGAAGGCACAGGAGGGGCAGGGTGTTGACATGCCCTGGGGTGGCACTCAAGGCCAGAAATGCTTCTTGTTTTCCAGCTTGTACATTAAAAAATAATTATAAGCAGTAGAAAATAGAGAAAAGAGGCCGGGCACGGTGGCTCACGCCTGTAATCCAGCACTTTGGGAGGCGGAAGTGGGCGGATAACCTGAGGTCAGGACTTTGAGACCAGCCTGACCAACATGTAGAAACCCTGTCTCTACTAAAAATACAAAATTAGCCAGGCGTGGTGGCACATGCCTGTAACACAGCTACTCGGGAGGCTGAGGCAGGAGAATCGCTTGAACCCGGGAGGCAAAGGCTGCGGTGAGCCGAGATTGCACCACTGCACTCCAGCCTGGGCAATAAGAGTGAAACTTCATCTCAAAAAAAAAAAAATACAAAAATTAGCCAGGCGTGGTGGCATGTGCCTGTTGTCCCAGCTACCTGGGAGGCTGAGGTGGGCGGATGGCTTGAGCCCAAGAAGCAGAGGCTGCAGTGAGCCGAGATCCCGCCACTGCACTCCAGCCTGGGTGACAGAGCGAGACCCTATCTCCAAAAACAAAAGAAAGAAAAGAAAAATGTACATATAATATATGTATATTACATATGTATATATATTTTTTATATGAGCTTATTAAATGTATACATGCTGTGCCTGAGACAGCATTCGATACGGAAAACGCAAATTCAATCATTTAGTACATCATTAGTCAGCAACTTCAAGCTTTTCCTGTTATAGACATGGGGATTCCAGAGAAAAATAAAAAGCCTAACAATGTCTCTGTGTTCAAGACACATTTATTTCAGGAAGCGGCAAGCAGACATCCACCAGGCAAACAAAACAAAAAATAAATTTAAAATCATTATTTGTTACTAACAGGTTACCACTTCATTCCTTTTTTAAACTTTTATTAGCATTCTGTAGTCTGAGGTTGCCACAATTATTTAATCATCTTCTAATTTGTGGGTGTGAGTTAATCTAATTAACTCTGCTGATATTTCAAAGAAATGCTACACTGAACACTCATATCTGTGCTTATTCACAGAGGAGCAAGTATTTTCCCAGGACAAGTCTCTCTCTTTTTTTTTTTTTTTTTTGAGAGGAGCGTTTCACTCTTGTTGCCCAGCTGGAGTGCAATGGCTCAATCTTGGCTCACTGCAATCTCCGCCTCCTGGGTTCAAGTGATTCTCCCACCTCAGCTGTCCGAGTACCTGGGATTACAGGCACCAGCCACCACACCCATCTAATTTTTGTATTTTTAGTAGAGACGTTGTTTCACCATGTTGGTCAGGCTGGTCTCCAACTGCTGACCTCAGGTGATCCACCCACCTCGGCCTCCCAAAGTGCTGGGATTACAGGTGTGAGCCACTGAGCCCGGCCTTTCCCAGAATAAGTCTCTTACAATAAATCATTGAGGCCAGGCATGGTGGCTCACACCTGTAATCCCAGCACTTTGGGAGGCCGAGGTGGGTGGATCACCTGAGGTCAGCAGTTGGAGACCAGCCTGACCAACATAGTGAAACCACCATCTCTACTAAAAACACATAGAGAAAAAAAAAATTTAGCCGGGTGTAGTGGCGGGCACCTCTGATCCCAGCTACTCCAGAGGCCGGGGCAGGATAATTGTTTGAACCCAGGAGGCAGAGGTTACAGTGAGCCAAGATCACGCCACCACTGCACTCCAGCCTGGGCAAGAGAGCAAGACTCCATCTCAAAAAATAAAATTAAAAATAAAATAACTGGTTTTTAGTGTACTTGCAGAGTTGTGCCTCTAACACTATAATCAATTTTAGGACAGTTTTCACCACCCTCAAGAAAAATTCCATAGCTGTTCCCAGATGGTCCCAATTTTCCCTTCTCCCCAACCCCTCGCAACCACTAATCTGCTTTCTGTCTCTATGGCTTTGCCTATTCTGGACACTTTGTATAAATAGCATCACATAATATGTGGCCTTTCTCTCTGGCTTCTTTCACTCAGCATTGTGTTGGCGAGGTGGCTTCATGTTGTAGCACGCGTGCCGGCTTTATTCCTTTTCATGGTTGAGTAATATCCCACGGTGTGGATATATGACGTTTTGGGTTTTTATTTTTTGTGGGGTTATTTTGGTGGGGGATTGTTACGTTTTGCTTTTTGAGATGGAGTCTCCCTGTGTCACCCAGGCTGGAGTGCAGTGGCACAATCTCAGCTCCCTGCAACCTCTGCCTCCCGGGTTCGAGTGATTCTCCTGCCTCAGCCTGCCAAGTAGCTGGGATTGCAGGCTCCTGCCACCGCGCTCGGCTAATTGGCTAATTTTTTTCTATTTTTAGTAGAGACAGGGTTTCACCATGTTGACCAGTCTGGCCTCGAACTTTTGACCTCAAGTGATTTCCCCACCTCTGCCTCCCTAAGTGCTGGGATTACAGGCGTGAGCCACCACGTCCAGTCATTTTTATTTTATTATTTTATTTATTTATTATTTTTATTTTCTTATTTATTTATTTATTTTGAGATGGAGTCTTGTTCTGCTGTCCAGGCTGGAGTACAGTGGCACTATCCCGCCTCCCTGTAGCCTCCACCTCCCAGGTTCAAGCACTTCCCCTGCCTCAGCCTCCCAAGTAGCTGAAATTACCAGTGTGTGTCACCATGCCTGGCTAATTTTTGTATTTTTAGTAGAGACAGAGTTTTGGCATGTTGACCAGGCTGGTCTTGAACTCCCGACCTCAGGTGATCCACTCACGTCAGCCTCCCAAAGTGCTGGGATTACAGGCGTGAGCCACCCCGCCAGGCCATGCGGCGTTTTGTTTATCCATGCCTTGGTGGATCCAGGTTTCCGTGTTTTTTCCTTTTGGGCGATCGTGAATCATGATGCTATGAACTTGCTTATATTTAAATGTCTGTCTTCACAAAATAGTACCAGTGAGCTTATTCACCTGTTTCTGCCTTTATTGGCCAAAGAACAGCCACGGTGCAAAATCTCCGTGGAAACCACTGCGTTCCCAGCACGTCCCGCGGGTGAAGCGGGACAGCTGTGCAATGGGGAGTCGTTGCTGGGGATGAGGATTTCTACGACAGCACTCTAAGCAGCAGGTGAAGACAATGAGCAAGGCTGTGGGAACAATGTCTTCATTTGATTGAGTTTTTTTGTTTTTTTTTGTTTTTTTTTTTGAGTCGGAGTTTCGCTCTTGTTGCCCAGGCTGG
>NW_016107581.1:1234734-1244488 GCF_001604975.1 Cebus imitator | reverse complement strand
TCTTGACCTCGTGATCCGCCCGCCTTGGCCTCCCAAAGTGCTGGGATTACAGGCGTGAGCCACCACGCCCGGCCTATTTTTTAATTTTTTGAGGCAGGTACTTGCTGGGCTGCCCAGGCTGGGGTGCATTGATGCCATCACAGCTCACTGCAGCCCCGACCTCCCAAGCTCAAATGGTCTTCCCACTTCAGCCTCCTGAGTAGCTGGGACTATAGGCACGCACCATCACACTCAGCTAGTGTTTGTATTTTTAGTAGAGATGGGACTACAGGCACCCGCCACCACGCCAGACTCATTTTTGTATTTTTGGTAGAGACGGGGTTTCACCATGTTGACCAGGCTGGTCTCGAACTCCTGACCTTGTGATCTGCCTACCTCTGCCTCCCAAAGTGCTGGGATTCCAGGCGTGAGCCTCCGTGCCCGGCCTCCATTTCTTATATCTGTCTGTCTTCCTATTTCTTTTTTTTTTTTTTCTTCTTCCCTGCCTGGCTTCCCAAGTGTATGACATCTTCTGCTTCTGCACCTCTCTCGTACTTTCTATTTTCTGGGAATAACATTTGAGCCCCTCCATCCGGCCCAGCTTAAGTCTCCATCCTTCCTTCCCTGCCTTGCCGGCCTCTTCCTGTCCCTAAACAAGGCCAGCTCTGAGACAGAGGCTGGTGTGGGGGCTGAGGTGGCTAGAGAGGCTTGCCGCGGAGCTGACAACAGCCATTTTTTATCCCCCCCAAGACAGAGTCTTGCTCTGTCACCCAGGCTGGAGCGCAATGGCGCTCTCTCGGCTCACTGCAACCTCTGCCTCCCGGGTTCAAGTGATTCTCCTGCCTCAGCCTCCCTAGTAGCTGGGACTACAGGCTCAGGCCACCAAGCCCGGCTAATTTTTGTATTTTTAGTAGAGAAAGGGTATGGTTAAGCTGTTCTCAGACTCTCGAACTCATGATCCGCCTGCCTCGGCCTCCCAGGGTGCTGGCATGACAGGCAGGAGCCACCGCGCCCCGCCAATAACAGCCGTTTTCCAAGTATGTTTCCTGCTGCGTACCACCGGCGTCAGTGCCACCTGCTAATCAGAAACTGGAACTCTAGGGGTGAGACCCAGGAATCTGGGTTTTAAGGAGCTCTTCAGGGGATTCTGATGCCAACTAGACCTTGAAACTTGCTGGCTTATGGCCGGGCTTGGTGGCTCACTCCTGTAACCCCAGCACTTTGGGAGGCCAAGGCAGGCGGATCACCTGAGGTCACCAGCCTGGCCAAAGTGGTGAAACCCGGTCTCTACTAAAATACAAAAATTAGCTGGGCGTGGTGGTGAGTGGCTGGAATCCCAGGTTCTCAGGAGGCTGAGGCCAGGAGAATGGCTTGAACGCAGGAGGCGGAGGTTTCGGTGAGCCAAGATCACGCCATTGCGCTGCAGCCTGGGCAGCAGAGGGAGACTCCTTCTCAAACCCCCCCCCCAAAAAAAACCCAGAAGACAAAAGGAAAAGAAAATTGCTGGCTTAAACTTGGTGCCCTGGTGGGGAGGAGGCTGCTTTTCAAGGTGACAATGTTTGATCAGTATCTTTTGCAGGTTGGAGGGGAGGTGAGGCAGCTCTGCCAGTGACATTGCCCTGGGGGCAAACTTGCAGGGACTGGGGAGGATTCTCCAAACCAGGGGGGTCAAGGGAGGGCTCAGGGAGGGTTTTCTGTGCCAGGTCACCTCCGGAGCAGATGTCATGATAAGAGATGCCGTAATTCACACACGCCCATTGTGTGTGGGAAACTGATCCTGGAGGGAGGAAGTCTTTTGCTCAAACCCAAGGTCAGGCAGCTGATAATGATAAGGACCTCCAGGGCTTCTTAGCCGGCTCTGAGGCCCCACGTCTGGAATGTGGAGTACAAGGGAGTTGGCTAAATACCAGAAGGAGACAAGCAGCCTCCAGTGACCAGGAGCTGGCCTCACACTCACAGCCAGGCCTCCATGTTCTTTCTTTGGAAAGAAAGGATTTCAGGGTGGGTGTGGTGGCTTACGCCTGTAATCCCAGCACTCTGGGAGGCCGAGGCGGGCGGATCACCTGAGGTTGGGAGTTTGAGACCCGCCTGGCCAACATGGTGAAACCCTATCTCTACTAAACATAACAAAAATTAGCTGGGCACAGTGGCGTGGAGCGCCTGTAATCCCAGCTACTCGGGAGGCTGAGGCGGGAGAATCACTTGAACCCGGGAGACAGAGGTTGCAGTGAGCGGAGATCACACCATTGCACTCCAGCCTGGGGGACAAGAGAGAGATTCCGTCTCAATAAATAAATAAATTTTTTTTTTCTTTAAAAGAAAGGATTTCATAAAACACAAATGCACGGTGCAAGGGCAGGATTAAAACAAGGAAACAAACACGCAAGGTCATTCTTTGTGTTGCCCTGAGCCCCTGCAGTCATGTGTAAACACAGACGGCAATGCATTTGTCCAAACCGCAAAAGAGATCTATGTCCTTCTATTCTGTGGAGTACAAGCGACACCGTTTCTATACAAAAACCCTAGTTCTGGCCACTCCCCATCCTCCTCGCCTTCAAGATAAGAGAATCAGAATGACCCTCCTTTCTCAACAATATCAAACCCAGAGAAAAGCCACTGTTCTTATTTGTTAAAACTGCAGTCAAATAGGCATAACATACAACTTACCATCCTAATATTTAATTAATTAACTAACTTTGATGTTTTTAGAGGCAGTATCTCGCTGTGTCCCCCAGCCTGGAGTGCAGTGGTGCGATCTCGCCTCACTGCAACTTCTGCCTCCTGGGTTCAAGCGGTTCTCCTCCCTCAGCCTCCTGAGTAGCTGGGATTCCAGGTGCCCGCCACCATGCCTGGATCGTTTTTGTATTTTTAGTAGAGATGGGGTTTCAGCATGATGCCCAGGTTGGTCTGGAACTCCTGGGCTCAAGCAATCCACCTGCCTCAGCCTCCCAAAGTGCTGGGATTACAGGCATGAGCCACTGCACCCAGCCTGAAACTGAAACTTTGTACGTATCCAACATTAAACTCCTCCCTTCCCCAGCCCTTGGGAATTCTTTTTTTTTTTTTTTTTTTTTTTTTTTTATTTATTTTATTGCATTTTAGGTTTTGGATCCCTTGGAAATTCTAGCTTATTTTCTGTCTCTATGAATTTGTCTGTTTTAGATATTTCTTGGGGGTGGAACCACAAAATATTTGTCCGGGCTTATTTCATTTAGCATAAATACTTTCTAGGTTTGTGGAGGTCGTAGCCTGCGTTAGACTGTGTTTCTTAAGGCTGAAGAATGTTGCTTTTTCTTTTCTTTTATCTTTTGCCAAGACTGTGTTGGGGTTTATTCCGAAGGCTGAAGAATGTTCCATTGCATGGAGAGATGACGTTTTGTTCAGTTCTTTGATAGACATTTGGGTCGTTTTAGTCTTTTGGCTGTTGTAAAAGATGCTGCCATGAACATTAGTGCACAAATATTTGTTCACTTCCCTGATTTCAATTCATTCCTTCCTTCTTTCCTTCCTTCCTTCTTTTTTTTTTTTTTTCTGAGACAGAGTCTGGCTCTGTCACTCAGGCTGGGAATGCAGTGGCGCAATCTCAGCTCACCGTAACCTTTGCCTGCTGGGTTCAAGCAATTCTCCTGCCTCAACCTCCCAGGTAGCTGGGATTACAGGCGCCTGCCACTGTGCCTGGTTAATGTTTGTATTTTTAGTAGAGATGGGGTTTCACTATTTTGGTCAGGCTGGTCTCAAACTCCCGACCTCATGATCTGCCCACCTCGGCCCCCCAAAGCGCTGGAATTACAGGCGTGAACCACTGCGCCCGGCCCCCTTGTCTTCATCTTTGCCAATCGAATATGCAAAGTTCCACATTTAATTTCTTTTAGAAATTGTAGAGAGGGAGAGCCATCTACTCACATGTTACAGACCAAGAAAACTGCCGGATCGTTTCTGCTGACAGCAGGGCCATCATCTGCCTTGGTGAATAATGTGCTCCCTGCCACCTAAAAGTGGAACTCAATGTGCAGCGATGGCCAAATGTTTCCAGAAAGGAAGCAGCATATAGAGCCGGCGATGGAAAGAGGCCGCTCTGAGATACTAAGCAACCATTTAAGAGAGTGCAGCAAAACTGCTAAACATACCATCTACTTGTTTTAAGATTTGTTTATTTATGCCGGGCGCGGTGGCGCGTGCCTGCAGTCCCAGCTACTCGGGAGGCTGAGGCTGGAGGATCGCTTGAGCCCAGGAGTTCTGGGCTGTCGTGCGCTGTGCCGATCGGGTGTCTGCACTAAGTTTGGCATCAATATGGTGACCTCCCGGGAGTGGAGGACCACCACGTTGCCTAAGGAGGGGTGAACCGACCCAGGTATGAAACAGAGCAGGTCAAAACTCCCGTGCTGAGCAGTAGTGGGATCGCCCCTGTAAATAGCCACTGCACTCCAGCCTGGGGGACGTAGTGAGACCCCCATCTCTAAAAATAAATAAATATATTTATTTATTTATGTTCAAGACAGGGTCTTGGCCCCATCACCCAGGCTGGAGTGCAGTGGTTTGATCATGGCTCACTGCAGCCTCGAATTCCGGGCCTCAAGCGACCCTCCTGTCTCAGCCTCCCAAGTAGCTGGGACTACAGGGGCATACCATCGCTCCTTTCAAGGCTGGGCATGGTGGCAGATGCCTGTAATCCCAGCACTTTGGGAGGCCGAGGCAGGTGTATCATGAGGTCAGGAGTTCAACATCAGCTTGGCCAACGTGGTGAAACCCCATCTCTACTAAAAATACAAAAAAATCAGCAAGGCATGTGACGGGCTCCTGTAATCCCAGCTACTCGGGAGGCTGAGGCAGAGAGTTGCTAGAATCCAGGAGGCAGAGATTGCAGTGAGCCGAGATTGTGCCACTGCACTCCAGCCTGGGTGACAGAGTGAGACTCCGTCTCAAAGAAACAAACAAACAAAATATATATATAGTTGAGATGAGATCTCGCTATTTGCCCAGGCTGGTCTCGAACTTCTGGCCTTGAGTGATCCTCCTGCCTTGGCTCCCAAAGCCCTGGGATTACATGCATGAGCCAACATGCCTAGCCACTGTTCGTTTCGTTTCAGTTTATATTTGATTCCCTATTTAACGTTCATCTTCCATTGATTACAATAAAAGTTCCCCGAGGAATGAACATAGTAATCCTGTTCTCTTTGATCCAAGAGGCCCCAGCAGGCTCTGTTATAAACGAGGGGTCCAGTCTGATGTTTACATGCAGGTCTATGCAGCACGGAGAGGCCGCGCTCATGTGAACCCGGCTCGTGAGACTGACATATAAACTGGAATAAACCAGCACCGAGGTCCTTTACGCACCAGGAGAAACCATCAGAGGTCTACGTGAATGCCCATCAGATCTTGGACCCACGAACAAATCCAGTACAGAAAGCAACCCATATCGGCAGGGCCAAGTGTACGGTGCTCTTCTGACGCCCAGGCACCTGGGGGGCACTGCTTGAATGGACAGTAGGGGCCACAGTGGCCTCAAGGACCAAAGAGGAGGCTGTAAAGCCATCCAGGAAGGATGGTGGCGGGACAAGGTGGGCATCCGGGGAGCCGCGAGGGGTGAGCAGACTCGCTGGTATTGGTCACGTGGGGCCCCAGCCCTGGGAAGGAGTGAGGCTGACTCCTGGGGGCTGGCTGGCTGGCGCTGCATCGGCAGATCCAGGTTTTGGTGTTTTTTCCCTTTGGGCGATCATGAATCATCCTGCTGTGAACTGGCTTATATTTAAATGTCTATCTTCACAAAAATAGTACCAGTGAGCTTGTTCATCTGTTTCTGCCTTTATTGACCAAAGAAAGAGCCACGGTGCAAAATCTCTGTGGAAACCATTGTGTTCCCAGCACATCCTGTGGGTGAAGCGGGACAGCTGCGCAATGGGGAGTCGTTGCTGGGGATGAGGATTTCTATGACAGAACTCTAAGCAGCAGGTGAAGACAATGAGCAAGGCTATGGGAACAATGTCTTCATTTGATTGAGTTTTGAAATTGATTGCACCAGCCATTTCTAGTTCCCTGCACTGTGAGCTTTGTCAATCTCTCTGGCCCCTGAACCCACGTGGGTCCCACCACGGAGAGACGAGGGCAGCCAGGTGTCTGACAGAGAAGATGCACCTCTGAGGGACCCGACTTGTGTGGACCAAGGTCATGGGTCCCCTGTGTCATCAGCAGCGGGTTCATTCACTCACAAGGGCAGATCAACAGCGGCCCACGGGAACGTCCATCAGACCTGTGCCCTCTCCTGATACAGGTCTGTGCAGCTCGGAGAGGCTGGGATCATGTGAACCCAGCTCACCAGCCCCTTACATAAACTGGAATAAACCAGCACCGAGGTGATTTACTCAGCAGGAGAAACCAGCACAGGTCTGTGTGAATGCCCATCAGACCTTCACCCCATGGGCAAATCCACTAGAGAAACCAACCCATATCAGCAGGGCTGGTGTGTACTGAGCTGTCCTGACGCCCAGGCACCTGGGAACAATTTTTTGAATGGATAGTCATGGCCAGAGTGACCTCGAGGGACCAAAGAGGAGGCTGTGGGGTCATCCAGGAGGGAGGGATGGTGGCAGGACAAGGCGGGCAGCCTGGGAGCCAGGAGAGTGGGTAGACTCGCTGGCATTGGTCCTGTGGGGCCCCGGCCCTGGGAAGGAACCAGGATGACTCCTGGGGGCTGGGTGGCTGGTGGTGCCTCTCCTGAGATGGGGACCCCAACCACGGGTCATGATGCTGATTCCCCCCACCCCGTGTGGAATGCCCTCTCGCCTGGGCTAGGGCCCGTGGGGGGGTGAAGCCAAGGCAGTGTCGGCCACTGAGGTTCCCCAGCTCCCAGCCCAGCTCAGCAGGCAGTACCTGATCAGTGATGAAAAGTTAATCCAGCCGGTTGTGGTGGCTCACGTCTGTAATCCCAGCATTTTGGGAGTCCGAGGCGGGTGGATCACAAGGTCAGGAGTTCAAGACCAGCCTGGCCAACCTGGTGAAACCCCCACCTCTACTAAAAATACAAAAAATTATCCCAGCATGGTGGTGGGCACCTGTAATCCCAGTTACTTGGAAAGCTGAGGCAGGAGGCTTGAACCCAGGAGATGGAGGTTGCAGTGAGTTGAGACCACACCATTGCACTCCAGCCTGGGCAACACAGCAAGACTCCATCTAAAGAAGAAAAGAAAAATTAATCTGTCATTCAACTCCTCCAGGAGGCGGGACTGCAGGGCAGGGTGGGAAGGGAGGGTCCCAGCAGGGCGGGGCAGGGCAGGGTGGGCACAGCATATAAGTGATTTAACAGCCAGACTTATGTCAGTGCACACTTGTGTTTGGGAACAGAGCAGGACTCAGGATGCAAGACCCTAGGGATCCCCAAGGTGAGCCGGGACAGTGCTGTGAGGGGCCTGGGCCGATCCTGTGTCAGGGGCTGCAGAGTGCAGATCTGGGCAGCCAGAGAAGGGCTGGGGCTGTGCGGGTGGCTTCCTGCCCTGCAGATGGGGGAGGACTTCATGGCCTTTGGGAAATGGAATCAAATGGTGCAGCCGGGAGCAGCAGCTCACGCCAGTGACCCCAGCTCTTTAGGAGGCCAAGGCGGGAGGATCACTTGAGCCCAGGATTCTGAAACCAGCCTGGCCAACAGAGTGAGACCCGTCTCTACCAAAAATACAAAAATTACCCAGGGGTGATGGTGCACACCTGTGGTCCCAGCTACTCGGGAGGCTGAGCCCGGGGATTGCTTGAGCCCAGGAGGTGGAGGCTGCCTTGACCTGTGGTCACGTCACTGCACTCCAGCCTGGGTGACAGAACAAGATCCCCTCTCCAGAAAAAAGACCGAAGGAAAGAAATTAAATCGTGCAACTGAGTGGAGCAGAGGATGGGGCAGGTGGCGGTGGCCTTCGGGTGTCAGGGTCCCTAGAGCCCTTGGGTGGGAGGAGTTGGGCAGCTGGGGAGGGCTGAGCAGGCCGGAGGTAGCCGCTCTGCTCCGGGTGAGGCGCCCAGGCTGCTTGCCTTCCCCTCTGTGGGGTCCCGAATAATACAGGGGCTGCTATCACGCCCATTGCCAAGATGTGGACCCTGAGGCCCAGAGTGGTGCAAGGTCTGGTCCGGACCTCAGGCTGCTATCCCAGCGCTGCCCCAGCCAGACCGCCTGGGCTCCTCGCCGGGCGCAGGGGACCGGGTTTGTGGGGGGGGTGCTGGAGGGGCTGAGGGGTGTGGCGGGCTGCCTGGGGGCTTCTCTGACCCTGTTTCCCTCCTGCCCCCAGGACCTCCCCCGGCCCAGGGCCGTCCCCTGAACCAAAACCCTCCAAGGAGACAGCGGCAGGAGCGCACGGTCTACACTCGCAGCCAGCAGGAACAGCTAGAAGCTTACTTTCAGGAGAAGCAGTACCCGAACTTTGACGAGCGACTGGAGCTGGCGCAGAAACTCGACCTCAGGGAGCAGCAACTGCAGGTCTGACCCCAGCCCCACCCTGCCCCGCCTCCATCATCACCCCAAAAGGCCTCCCCACCGCTGTCACTGGGGCCCGGTCCACCCGGCCACCTCCTGCCCTGCTACGCCGGGGGTTACACCAGTGTAGACCAGGGCTGCACCCGGAGTCCTGCTCCAACTCTGTGCGGGCTCAAACCTGCCCACGTGATCAGCCCAGGCTGTGTCCCACGGGGTCTCCCGGTGTCCAGACCCCAGGCCCCCTGAGCACCCCCAGAGTCCCTGCTCTTGAACCCTCCCTGGCCCCGGGCTCCTGGGCTGCAGTCCCCGCTCCTCCCCTCCCACCCCACGCGCCACCCCCTCCTTTTCTCTCACTCTCTCCTCCCTTCTCCCGGCCTTGGAGGCCCGGGTAAGGTGGAAGGTGGGGGGCAGGGGGTTGGGGAGGTGGGAGCTTTGAAGGGGGTTTGGGGATTGAGGGACAGTGGGGGGGTGAGCTCAGGGCGAGGCTTGAGGCCAGCCCTCCCCCCCCAGCCGCTCACCTGGGCCGAGGTGGTGCACGAACCTCTCCTTCACACCCCCTCCCTGTCCCCTCTCCCCCTAGGTGTGGTTCAAGAATCGTCGCGCCAAACTAGCCCGGGAGCGGCGGCTCCAGAAGCAGCCCCAGAGCGGCCCAGGGCGGAGAGGCCGCGGAGCCCGGGCTGCGCCCCCAGACCCTGCAGGCGCTGCCTCCGCCCCTGGGGGTCCTGAGTTCCCGCAGGGCTGGGATTCCTGGATGTCCCCTCAGCCGGGCCCCTCGGGAATCCTCCCAGCAGCAAAACCCACGACCTACAGCCTCCACCAGGCCTGGGGCGGTCCTGAGCGAGGCGCGCAGGGTGGCTTCCTGGCTGGCCCGGGTCCAGGCCCCGGCCCGATCCCAGCCCCAGTCCGTGGCCCAATCTCAGCCCCAGCTCAGATCCCAGGCCGGATCCCGGGCCCCATCCCAGGCCCAGCCCAGATCCCAGGCCCAATCCTAGCCCCAATTCCAGGCCCAATCTCAGCCCCAGCTCAGATCCCAGCCTGGATGCCAGGCCACAGCCCAGACCCAGCCCAGATCCCAGGCCCAGGTCCCATCTTAAGCTCTGGCCAGATGCCAAGCCTAGGCTCACTCCTAGGCCCAGCCCCCATTCTAGGCCAAAGCCCAGGATCACTCCTAGACCCAATCCCAGGCCCAGGATCACTCCTAGGCCCAGCCCCCATTCTAGGCCAAAGCCCAGGATCACTCCTAGACCCAATCCGAGGCCCAGGATCACTCCCAGCCCCAATCCCAGGCCCAAGATCACTCCTAGACCCAATCCCAGGCCCAGGATCACT
>NW_016107581.1:1229976-1234201 GCF_001604975.1 Cebus imitator | reverse complement strand
TCTCGACCCCAATCCCAGGCCCAGGATCACTCCTAGACCCAATCCCAGGCCCAGGATCACTCCCAGACCCAATCCCAGGCCCAGGATCATTCCCAGCCCCAGGCCCTGTGTGGCCTCAGAGCCCCTAGACCTCCAACTTCTCGCCAGACACTCCATTATTGCCTGACTTCACGGAGCTGCTCACACCTCTAGACCCCTTGGAGGGATCCTCAGTCTCCACCATGACGTCTCAGTACCAAGAAGGGGATGACTCTACGAACAAAGACTCAGGGTCTCAGCATCAAGAGGATGGCTCTGAATGAAAACTACTCAGGCCCCAGGTGATTACTGGATGTAATAGGGGGCCTGTGTCTGCAAAGTCCTGCAGATCCCAGTGGACCTGGAGTGGCTGATCTACACTGCAGGTGACTTTCTGCAGCGAATGCACCACCCTTTACCCACCTGGCTGCAGGTGGACATTTGCTGTCTTCACTGTGTGGCCATCATAGGTGGCTCTGCTGCAAAGGTGCCTGCCTCTCATTTGAATTGGGCCTGAGCGTGTTTCTGGGGGACTGGAGCCACTGGGATATTTGGCATTAGTGAATGCTGCTTGAGAGCTTATTAAAGTGCTGTAGACGCCTTTCCTATTTGTATTTCGTTTCATTAGTAGCATTTCTTGATTTTAATATTATCTATTTCACCGCTTTTCAAATTACCTGTTGTTATGGACCAGTTTTGCCTTTTTATTTTTCATTTCTATCAGCAGCAGATTGATCATGTAAAACACAGTGAAGTTATTAATAAAAATTAAAATGGGCCAGGCGTGGTGGCTCATGCCTGTAATCCCAACACTTTGGGAGGCCAAGCTGGGGGAAGGCCAAGCCAGGTGGATCATTTGAAGTAAGGAGTTCGAGACCAGCCTGGCCAACATGGTGAAATACAAAAATTAGGCTGGGCACAGTGGCTCATGCCTGTAATCCCAGCACTTTGGGAGACTGAAGCAGGCAGATCACAAGGTCAGGAGATCCAGACCATCCTAGCTAACATGGTGAAAACTATCTCTACTAAAAATAAAGATAAAAAACTAGCCGGGCATGGTGGCACACACCTATAGTCCCAGCTACTTGGGAGATTGAGGCAGGAGAATTGCTTGAACCCAGGAGTCAGAGGTTGCAATAAGCCGAGACTGCACCACTGCACTCCAACCTGGCAATAGAGCGAGACTACATCTCAAAAAATATGTATAATATATATAAAATTTACCCAGGCATGCTGTCAGGCACCTGGAATCCCAGCTACTTGGGAGGCTAAGGCAGAAGAATGACTTAAACCTGATGTTGCAGTGAGCTGAGATGCTGCCACCATACTCCAGCCTGTACTACAAAATGAGATCTTGTCTAAAAAATATAAAATGATAAAATAAATTACTTTTACAAGATATCTCAATATATATCTATTTTCAAATTGACAGAAAAGCTTTTAAAGTTGGTATTTCTAAAAGGCCTCTGTTCCTAATTGTTACCAATTAGAGACAAAGCCCACAGGTGGCACCAGTCTGAAGTGTTTGGCTTACTGCTTTGAAGATTTCTCCATTTTCTCACTTTTCCCTTCTAAGAGTAATGCTTTTTTTTTTGGCTTGCTTAAAATATCTTTCTCCAATATCAAGTACCCAACAGGAAAATAAGAAATCTTTCATTATCACATGATGATGAAGGTATTCTGTTTTGTTATCTAAATGTATATAGTTTTACCTTTCATATTTAGGTCTTTCATACATCTAGAATTGATGGTGTATGGTGTGAGGTAAGGATTATTCTTTTCTCATGGATTTCCAATTGTCAATTGGAGAACCTTGTAATTTATTTTGTATTTTGTCACAAACCAAGTGTCCATTAATGTATGAGTCTGTATCTACAAATTCTTTCTGTTTGTTTGATTTTTGTTGTTGTTTTTTAGATAGTCTTACTCAGTCACCCAGGCTGGAGTGCAATGGCATCATCTCAGCCAACTGCAGCCTCTGCCTCCCAGGTTCAAGTAATTCTCATGCCTCAGCCTCCTGAGTAGCTGGGATTACAGGCATGTACCACCATGCCCAGTTAATTTTGTTGTTGTTGTTGTTTTGTTTTGTTTTGTTTACAGCCACATTTAAGCTAAATTTTTTTGTATTTTGAGACCATCCTGGCCAACATGGTGAAACCCTGTCTCTACTAAAAATGCAAAAATTAGCGGGGCATGGTGGCATGCACCTGTAGTCCCAGCTATTTGGGAGTCTGAGGCAGAAGAATTGCTTGAACCTGGGAGTGGAGTTTGCAGTGAGCTGAGATGGCGCCACTACACTCCAGCTGGCGGCAGAACAAGACTCTGTCTCAAAAAAAAAAAAAAAAAAAGAACAAAAATGGGAGAGACAGGGCTTTGTCATGTTGGCTATGTTGGTCTTGAACTCTGGGCTTCATTGATTCGCTAGACTTAGCCTCCCAGAGTGCTGAGACCACAGGCATGACCCGCCACACCTGGCTTGCTTTTTTATTTTCCTTTTTCTTTTTGACAGGGTCTCACTCTGTTGCCAAGGCTGGAGTACAGTGGCACAATCACAGCTCACTGCAACCTCAACCTCCGAGGTTCCAGTGATTCTCCCCCAACTCTGCCTTCTGAGTAGCTGGGACCACAGCTACTTTTTACTTTTTTTTCTTTTTACTTTTTGCAGAAACCAGGGCTCACCGTATTGCCCAGGCTGGTCTAATTGCTGGGCTCAAGTGATCCTCCCACCTTGGCCTCCCAAAGCACTGGAATTACAGGTGCGAGCCACCACGACTGGCTCTACAGAAAGTCTCTACTGGGCTCTTGGTCTCTGTGTCCTTGCACCAATTGCATGCCACCCCTTCCCTCCGTCCTCTCCCCTCCTGCTTCCTCTGCCATCACTTTGTGGCCCCTGTGTCTTCCCACAGCTAGTTCTCTGACCCTGTCCTGGTCTCATTTAGCAAATGCTTCAATCCTCTTAGATCAGGCCGGCCTCAGCAAAACACAGGGAGCATTAGTGCGGATTTGGGGGAAACATGTGACAGGCTGCATTTGGAGGTGGGGACAGACGGCCAGGATATAATGCAAAACCTTCGCTTCCCAGAGAGACCCTGAGAGGGATGTACATAGAAAACCACACTGAGGCTCCCCAGGGAAGCAGATTGATTGAAACAGGGAGAGATGGGTGGTGGGGGCAGGGAGAGGAGAGAATGAGGTGCAAAGAAAAGGGGAAACTGAGGCATGGGAGTTTCTTGCCCTGAAAACCAGAATAGGCAGGGTCTCCCTAGCATGTGTCACTTCCCATGTGACAGCAGCTGTCCTATGTGCTCTAATACCCTTACAAAAGGTTCTTTGAGGCTGGCAGCCTGTAATCCCTTTGCCTACGGGGCGTTATGCCAACCACCAGGGTGTTTAAGTGCCTTTCTGAGTAGACTGCAAATATTCAGTCTGAGCATGGACCAGGCCTCCCAGCTGAAGAGCGCTGCCCTGAACCCCTCCACTCTTTCGAGTGATACCAAGCTCATCTGCTTCTTGGACTGTCCAGAGGACGACCCGTGGGCAGCTGGATGTCCACGAGACTTTGGGTAACAACTACACCTTCTCCATACGTGCAGGGTGTGAGCAATATTGGGTTATGCCATTTACATGCCCAGCACAGAGCCTCGCTTACAGGAATATCTAAGTAAACGGGTGATCTTATTATTTTGCCATATACACAACACCCTCCCCCCATATCTCTTCCCTCCTCGAACTCACCTCCTACCTCTCTGCCCTGTGCAGACCCGTGCTCCCCCCTCCCTCTTAGTCCCTGCGCTTCTCCCTAGCAGGTTTCCCTGGCCTTGACCTAATCTAACTCACCACCTGCCCCAATCCTCTTAGAGCCAGGTGAGGCGGCATCTGCAGAATCTCAGCTGGGTCAGCGACGCGTTCAAGGGGACGTGGGACATATTGGTGGATGATGTCAAACCCTTTGCAAGCTTGTGCTGGTACCTTCTCATGCCTCCTCGAAGGCTGTGAGACTTCAGGTACAGCAGGAGGTGCTGTCAGGGTCTCCTGGAGCCCTTCCCCTGCATAAGCCCCAGGGAGACCCTTCAGGAAGATGAAAGGGAGCTGCAGAATTGGCCAGTGAGTGGAACCACATGCTGTAGGCGTTCACAGACGCACCTGATTGTCTCTGTATATTTGATGAAAAATGTAAACCCTCCCACTTTTTTTTTTTTTTTTTTTT
>NW_016107581.1:1226901-1229696 GCF_001604975.1 Cebus imitator | reverse complement strand
TCAGCTAATTTTTGTATTTTTAGTAGAGACAGGGTTTCACCATGTTGGCCAGGATGGTCTCAATCTTTTGACTTTGTGATCCCAAGCCTCAGCCTCCAGGCTGCCCCAGCCTCCCAAAGAGCTGGGATTACAGGCGTGAGTCACCACGCCTAGCCTTGTTCTGTATTTTGGCTCCAGCCAGCTCTAGGAAAGAGGATGGAATGGAAATTTATTTTTAGTTCGGTATTCATTCACTTTTTTTTTTTTTTTACCGAGACTCTGTTGCCCAGGCTGGAGTGCAGTGGCATGATTTTGGCTCACTGTAGCCTCCACCTCCTGAGTTCAAGCGATTCTCGTGCCTCAGCCTCCCAAGTAGCAGGG
Source organism: Cebus imitator (assembly GCF_001604975.1). Lineage (NCBI taxonomy): Eukaryota > Metazoa > Chordata > Mammalia > Primates > Cebidae > Cebus > Cebus imitator. Next base: position 1,229,336 of record NW_016107581.1, on the reverse strand, counting down.
ATTACAGGCACCCGCCATCACACCCGACTAATTTTTTGTTTTTTTTAGTAGAGACAGGATTTCACCACATTGGCCAGGCTGGTCTCAAACTCCTGACCTCAGCTAATTCACCTGACTTGGTCTCTCAAAGTGCTGGGACTGCAGATGTGAATCACCACACCCGGCCTGTTCACTTTTGTATACTTAGAATTTCTTGCCATAGAAGTGTTTCTATTTTATCATTACAGAACTGTATCTTGGATAAAGTACAGTAGTAACTTTTTTTTTTTTTTTTTTTTTTTGTATCACCAGGCTTTTTTTTTTTTTCTGGGTCCCGGCTCACTGCAACTCCGCCTCCCAGGTTCAAACAATTCTTCTGCCTCAGCCTCCCAAGTAGCTGGGACTACAGGCACCAGCCACCACACCCGGCTAATTTTTGTATTTTTAGTAGAGATAGGGTTTCACCGTGTTGGCCAGGCTGGTCTTGAACTCCTGACCTCGTCATCCACCCACCTCAGCCTCCCAAAGTGCTGGGATTACAGGCGTGAGCCACCATGCCCGGCTGTAAAGCCATAACTCTTGTAGCTGACATAAGAAAATATCTACAGAATAAACACCACACACACACACACACACACACACACACACACACACACACATATGCACTCCTTAGATTAATAAATGAATTTGCCAAGGTTCCAGGATACAAAATCAGTAAACAAAAATCAATTGTATATCTTGGTGTTGGGTGGGACATTTTCTTTTAAAAAAAAAATTGTACTTTTATATAATAGCAACAAAAAATTGGAAAATAAAAGTTGTTTTAAAACACTATTTACAAAAGCATTAAAAAAACATGAAATAGGCTGACCGTGGTGGCTCATTCCTATAATCTCAGCACTTTGGGAGGTCGAGGCAGGAGGATCACTTGAGGCCAGGAATTCAAGACCAGCCTGTACAACACAGCAAGACCCCATCTACACACACAAAACAAACTCTAGCTGGACATGGCGGTGCACAGCTGTGGTCTCAGCTACTTGGGAGACTGAGGTGGGAGAGCTGCTGGAACCCGAGAGGCAGAGATTGCAGTGAACCAAGATTGAATCCCTGACGCCAGCCTGGGTGACAGAGCAAGACTCCATCTAAAAACAAAAGTGCAAAAGGCCAGTAAGCCCATGACATCAAAAATCATCAGGGAAATGCATAATAAAACCAAAATGAAAGCCAGACATTGTGGCTCATGCCTGTAATCCCAGCCCTTTGGGAGGCTGAGGCAGGGGGACTTCTTGAGGCCAGGAATGCAAGAAACTACTTGAGGCCAGCCTGAGAAACATCATGAGACCCCCGTCTCTACCAAAAAAAGATTAAAATTAACTGAGCATGATGGTGCACACTTGTAATCCCAGCTACTTAGGAGGCTAAGGTGGGAGGATCACTTGAGCCCAGGAGGTCAAGGATACAGTGAGACGTGATCACTATACCGAAGCCTGGGGACAAATTCTAATAGACATGGCCGGGCACGGTGGCTCACACCTGTCATCCCAGCACTTTGGGAGGCCGAGGCAGGTGGATCACTCGAGGTCAGGAGTTCAAGACCACCCTGGCCAACACGGTGAAACCCCAGCCCGGGAGGCGGAGGTTGCAGTGAGCAAGATTGCACCATTGCACTCCAGCCTGGATGACAAGAGCAAAAAACTCTGTCTCAAAAAACAAACAGACAAATTCCAATGATGGGTGTCCTACAGAATACCTGCCAATGATCCCGCAAAACTGTCAAGGTCATCAAAACCAAGGAACGTCTGTGAAACTGCCCCAGCCAAGAGGAGCTGAAGGAGAAATGACCACTAAATGTACTGCAGTGTCCTGGGTGGGATGCTAGAACAAACGAAATGACATTAAGTAGAAACTAAAGAAAGCGGTGAGGTGTGGACTTTAATAAGTGTGTCAGTATTGTCCATTGTCCATTCCTTGTAACACATGTACCGCACTAAGTGAAGGTGTTAATAACAACGGAAACAGGCCCACGCTTGTCATCCCAGCACTTTGGGAGGCCGAGGCAGGCGGATCACCTGAGGTCAGGAGTTCGAGACCAGCCTGGCCAACATGGTGAAACCCCATCTCTGCTAAAAATACAAAAAGATTACCTGGGCGTGGTGGTGCACACCTGCAGTCCCAGCTACTCCGGAGGCTGAGGCGGGAGAATTGCTTGCACCTGGGAGGTGGAGGTTTCGGTGAGCAGAGATGATATTGCACCACTGCACTCCAGCCTGGGTGACAGAGTGAGACTCCGTCTCAAAATAAATAAGTAATAGGGCAAACAATTGTGGGGGGGAGCGTACATAGGAACTCTGTGTACCACTTTATCATTTTTTGTAAATCTAAAGCCATTCTTAAATAAAATATACTTTTTATTTATTTATTTATTTTTTTTTTTTTTTTTTTTTTTTTTTTTTTTT
>NW_016107581.1:1221960-1226826 GCF_001604975.1 Cebus imitator | reverse complement strand
GCCTCAGCCTCCCGAGTAGCTGGGACTACAGGCACGCACCATCATGCCCAGCTAATTTTTGTATTTTTAGTAGAGACGAGGTTTCACCTTGTTGACCAGGATGGTCTCGATCTCTTGACCTCGTGATCCATCCGCCTCGGCCTCCCAAAGTGCTGGGATTACAGGCGTGAGCCACCGCGCCCAGCTAAAGTATACCTTTTAAATAATTAAAGTGATTAAACAGAGGCTTAAAAAATTAAATGGGAGAATTTCTTCTTTTTTTCAAGACAGAGTCTCACTCTGCCAGGCTGGAGTGCAGTGGCGTGCGTGATCCTGGCTCACTGCAACCTCCGCCCTCCAAGCTCAAGCAATCCTTCCACCTCAGCCTCCCAAGTAGCTGAGACCACAGACACATGCCATCATGCCCAGCTGTTTGTATTTTTGGTAGAGATGGGGTTTTGCTATGTTGCCCAGGCTGGTCTCAAACTCCTGACCTCGACAGACCCTCCCACCTCAACCTCCCAGTGTGGAGATTACAGGCGTGAATCACTGCGCCCAGCCTCATTTTCTCAGTATGTATCCAGTGACCATGTGAGTAATGTTAACCCACTCAGCTGGGGTGGGAGGACTGTCCTTTCTATACCATCCCCTCCCAGTTCACCCCCACCACTTCCCCACCCCCCTCACCTTCGTCACATGGGAGCACCCCCACCGCTTCCTTCTGCCACTCTGCCTCTCCTCTGCTGCCCCCTGGTGGCAATCCTGGCCCCTGGTTCTCCCCAGTGCTGTTCCTGGTCCCATTAAGCAAGTGTCCCAATCCTCTTAAGCCAGGCCAGCCTCAGCAGAGCACAGAGAGAATTAAATCCGATTTGGAGGCAGGAGACATCCAACAGGCTACTGGGGAAGGGGACGAGGACAGACAGCTTTTTTTTTTTTTTTTTTTTTTTTGAGATGGAGTTTCACTCTTGTTGCCCAGACGAGCTCAATGGTACAATCTCACCTCACCACTACCTCTGCCTCCCGGGTTCAAGCAATTCACCTGCCTAAGCCTCCCAAGTAGCTGGGATTACAGGCCTGCACCACCACACCTGGCTAGTTTTTTGTATTTTTAGTAGAGATGAGGTTTCTCCATGTTGGTCAGGCTGGTCTCGAACTCCCGACCTCAGGTGATCCGCCGACCTCAGCCTCCCAAAGTGCTGGGATTATAGGCGTGAGCCACCGCGCCTGGCCTCAGACAATGTATTTTAAAACATAAGCCCCTCGTGGTTTTTTTTTTTCTGTCGCCCAGGCTGGAGTGCAATGGTGCCATCTCAGCTCACTGCAACCTCTGCCTCCTGGCAAGATTCTCCTGCCTCAGCCTCCCGAGTAGCTGGGATTACAGGCACCCACCACCACACTGGCTAATTTTTTGTCTTTTTAGTAGAGACAGGGTTTCACCATGTTGGCCAGGCTGGTCTCGAACTCCTGACCTCAGGTGATCCACTGCGTCGGCCTTTCAAAGTGCTGGGATTCCAAGCGTAAACCACCACGCCCAGCATTTTTGTTTGTTTTTTAGAGGGAGTTTTGCCTTTGTGGCCCAGGCTGGAGTGCAGTGGGGTAATCTCAGCTCGTGGCAACCTCCACCTCCCAGGTTCAAGCGATTCTCCTGCCTCAGCCTCCCAAGTAGCTGTGGATTACAGGCGCCCACCACCACACCTGGCTAGTTTTTTGTATTTTTAGTAGAGACAGGGTTTCACCATGTTGGCCAAGCTGGGCTCCAACTCCTGACTTTATGTGATCCACCTGCCTCAGTCTCCCAAAGTGCTAGCATTACAGGCGTGAGCCACCGAATCCAGCCTTCTCCTGCTTTTGACAGACTAGGAGACGGAGTGACACAGAACTCCACTGAGTAACAGACAAGGGGATTGAGAGGCAGAGGCACAAGGGACAGAGTGAGCCCCCCACCCAAAGAAGGCTGGCGGACTCTGCCTTCTTCACCACTAAGGGATCAGAGATTTTGTTATGTCTCACCTAGATTTCTAGGCACACAGATTATTGTATCCAAATGTCATTTTCCTCTGAAAGGAACTCGAGGTCCTTGACGCAAATGCTGACTCCAGGTCTGGGAAGGAAATAAGAAGACATGCCTGGAACACTTCATCAAGCCTGAAAATAGGATATTCAGAGATGGCAGAGATTATGTCTGTGGAACTCAGGCACAATTTAAAGAAACCAAAGGCAGGTAATCACCCCTGTAATCCCAGCACTTTGGGAGGCCGAGGTGGGTGGATCATGAGGTCAAGAGATCGAGACCATCCTGGCCAACATGGTGAAACCCTGTCTCTACTAAAAATACAAAATTTAGCTGGGTGTGGTGGTGCGCGCCTATAGTCTCAGCTACTCAGGAGGCTGAGGCAGGAGAATTGCATGAAGCCAGGAGGCGGAGGTTGCAGTGAGCTGAGATGGCACCACTGCACTCCAGCCTGGGCGACGCGAGGCTATGTCTAAAAAAAAAAAGAGAGTTTAATTGGATTATTTCTAACGAAAGTTAAACGCTTGAGGGGATAAATACCTCATTCACTCTGATGTGATTATTATGCACTGCATGTCTGTATCAAAGTAGCCCATGTGCCCCATAAATATATACACCTACTATGTACCCAGAAATTTTTTTTTTTTTTTTTTTTTTCTTGAGACAGAGTCTCACTCTGTCACTCAGGCCAGAGTGTAATGGCTCAATCTCAGCTCACTGCAACCTCTGCCTCCTGGGTTCAAGTGATTCTCCTGCCTCAGCCTCCTGAGATGGGACAACAGGCGTGTGCCACGACGCCCTGCTAATTTTTGTATTTTTAGTAAAGACGGGGTTTCACCGTGTTGGCCAGGTTGGTCTTGAACTCCTGACCTTGTGATCGCCCACCTCGGCTTCCCAAAGTACTGGGATTACAGGCGTGAGCCACCTTGCCCGGCCACATTTTTAAGTTTTAAAAACAAAGTGTCATGTCACCCAGCCAAAGATGGTGATTCGTTTGACTACTCAACATCCAGATGGCCGGAAGCGATTCCTGGTGACCCGCAGGGATCCCAGGTCTTCCACGGTGATCCGAGGTGAACTGAGAAGGTGCAGTTCTCAGACGTGGCCACATGCTGTCGCCGTTAGAAAGGAATTCACAGTGTCTCCCCCGTTAGCTGGTGATGTTCAGGCTGAACTCTTGGAAGGTGTGAATGGTCTTGATTAAGCCAAAGTCAGATGGTGGCGTTTTCATGCATATGGTACAATTAAAACAAGAGCGCTGGTAGATACTTGCAGTGCTCACCAAGTTTTCAAGTTCTCATCCCCTTCCTTTTTTTTTTTTCTTCAGACGGAGTCTCAGTCGCCCAGGCTGGAGTGCAGTGGCATCATCTCGGCTCGCAGCAACTTCTCCCTCCCCTTCCCAGGTTCAAGCGATTCTCCTGCCTCAACCTCCCAAGTAGCTGGGATTACAGGCGCCCACCACCACACTCCGCTAATATTTTTGTAGTTTTTAGTAGAGACGGGTTTTCACCATCTTCACTAGGCTGGTCTTGAACTTCTGACCTCGTGATCCACTCACCTCGGCCTCCTAAAGTGCTGGGATTAGAGGGGTGAGCCACTGCGCCCGGCTTCTCATTCCCTTCCTAAACATAAAAGTTCCCTAGCCAGGTTCCACAGGTGGGCACGAGTTTTGTGGGAGGAGTTCTGAAAGTGGGGGGGGCTGTGTGACTGGTTCTGGCCAATGGGCTGTGACGAAAGCTGATGGGCATCACTTCCCGGCTGACACCTTTACCAGCCAATGCCTGCTCTGAAGGCCAAGGCGGGTTAAAGTTGCTCGAGACCAGATTCAAGACCAGCCTGAGCAATAAAAGGCCTCCCGCCCTGCGCCACCCCCGCCCAGTTCCCCTCCAAAATGAAAAATAAATTAGCTGGGAGTGGTGGTGCGCTTGCAGTCCCAGCTACTCAGAAGGCTGAGGTGGGAGGATCACTCAAGCCCAGGAGTTCGAAGCTGCAATGAACCGTGATCATGCCACTGCACTCCAGCCTGGGTAACAGAGCCATACCTTAGTCTCTAAAAAAAGCAAAGCAGGCTGGGAGCGGTGGCTCACGTCTGTAATCCCAGCGCTGTGGGAGGCCCATTCGGGCGGGTCACGAGGTCAGGAGATCGAGACCATCCTGGCAAACACAGTGAAACCCCGTCTCTACTGAAAATACAAAAAATTAGCTGGGCGTGGTGGCAGGTGCCTGTAATTCCAGCTACTCAGGAGGGTGAGGCAAGAGAATCGCTTGAACCTGAGAGGTGGAGGTTGCAGTGAGCTGCGACCGAGCCACTGCACTCCAGCCTGGGTGACAGAGAAAGACGCCGTCTAAAAAAAATAAAAAAAAATAAAAAATAAAAATGACCCAGTATGAAGCCATCGAGCTCCCAGGCAAGAGGGGCCTCAGAGGGCATGACTTCCCCGGCACCTTGATCTTGGATTTCTGGCCTCCGAAACTGTGAGAAAATACCTAGGGCCAGGCACAGGTGGCCCACACCTGCAATCCCAACACTTCAGGAGACAAAGGCAGGAGAATCATTTGAGCTCAGGAGTTCAAGACCAGCCTGGGCAACATAGTGAGACCTCATCTCTACAAAAAAAAAAAGGGGTGCGGTAGCTCAAGCCTAAGTAATCCCAGCAGTTTGGGAGGCCGAGGCAGGTGGATCCCCCGAGGTCAAGAGCTCGTGATCAGCCTGGCCAACATGGTGAAACCCTGTCTCTATTAAAAATACAAAAAGTGGCCGGGCGCAGTGGCTCACGCCTGTAATCCCAGCACTTTGGGAGGCTGAGGCGGGTGGATCACGAGGTCAAGAGATCGAGACCATCCTGGTCAACATGGTGAAACCCCGTCTCTACTAA
>NW_016107581.1:1217875-1219495 GCF_001604975.1 Cebus imitator | reverse complement strand
TTTGAGGCGGAGTCTCACTCTGTGCCCAGGCTGGAGTGCAGTGGCGCCAACTCGGCTCACTGTAATGTCTGCCTCCCAGGTCCAATCGATTCTCCTGCCTCAGCCTCCCAAGTAGTAGCTGGGATTACAGGTGACTGCCAACACGCCTGGCTAATTTTTTATATTTTCGGTACAGATGGGGTTTCACTGTGTTAGCCACGATGGTATCCATCTCCTGACCTCGTGATCTGCCTGTCTCAGCCTCCCAAAGTGCTGGGATTACAGGCTGAGTCACCGCACCTGGCCAACAGACATCGTTTTGATACCCAAGGCAGTCCCCCTGGGCTGGGTCCCACACGGACCTCTCTGTTCCTCACCAACTGCCTGGTTTAATCACTGTGCAGGAGAGGGTTCCCCTCCTCCAAAGAAAGATCTGCACCTTGGCCAGCTCCTGGGAGGTCCCCTATAAGACCTTGCAGTGTCCTGCCTAAGACTGTCCTGGTCAGACGAGGCGCGGTGGCTCACACCTGTAATCCCAGCACTTTGGGAGGCCGAGGCGGGTAGATCACTTGAGTTCAGGAGTTGAAGACCAGCCTGGCCAACAGAGTAAAACCCCATCTTACCAAAAACACAGAAATTAGCCAGGTGTGGTGGCACGTGCCATGATCCCAGCTACTGGGAAGGCAGAGGTTTCAGAGATCGTACCACTGTGCTCTAGACTCGGCAAAAGAGCGAGACTCTGTCTGGGGGGGGAGAAAATAAAACAGCCAGGGTTGGTGGCTCACGCATATAATCTCAGCACTTTGGGAGGCTGAGGTGGGTGGATCACTTGAGGTCAGGAATTACAAAAATTAGCCAGGCATGGTGGTGGGCGCCTGTAATCCCAGCTACTCAGGAGGCTGAGGCAGGAGATCGCTTGAACCTGGGAGGTGGAGGTTGCAGTGAGCAGAGACAGTATCTCTGTACTCCAGCCCGGGCGACAGGGTGAGACTCAATCTCAAAAAAAAAAAAGAATTCAAAGCTCACATGGTGGCACCCCACCCCACACTCGGCAACAGCCCACAATGTATTCAGCTAATACAGCTTTGGAATTCTGCAATTCCATTTTTCTTTTCCATTATTTTAAAGGGATTTGCTTTGTTTCAGACCTGCACGTAAGACAAGATGTTTGTATTTCTGTACTGCACTACTACAAATTGGCACGTCCCAGTTCACACTGAACATGACCTCATTCTGCTCTGGTAACGAATTCTAGGAAATGGAGCTTGCGCTTAACGCACTTGAAACTAGTTTTCTGGCACGAGGCCCGCTGGGAGCTGGTATTCGGGTCCACCTTGTGCTGGACGGGACACTCTGTTCTATAACAGGAGTGGGAACCGGAGCTGAAGTCTAGAGAGGAGCAGAAAGGGCCGTGCGCGGTGGCTCATGCCTGGACTCCCAGCATTTTGGGGGGCCAAGGTAGATGGATCACCTGAGGTCAGGAGTTCAAAACCAGCCTGGCCAATATGGTGAAATTCCATCTCTACTAAAAATACAAAAATTGCCGGGCGCGGTGGCTCAAGCCTGTAATCCCAGCACTTTGGGAGGCCGAGGCGGGTGGATCACGAGGTCAAGAGATCAAGACCATCCTGGTCAACATGG
>NW_016107581.1:1209526-1217752 GCF_001604975.1 Cebus imitator | reverse complement strand
GCGGTGAGCCGAGATCGTGCCATTGCACTCCAGCCTGGGTAACAAGAGCGAAACTCCGTCTCAAAAAAAAACAAAAAAAAAAAACAAAAATTAGCTAGGCGTGGTGGCACGTGCCTGTAATCCCACATACTCAGGAGGCTGAGACACGAGAATCCCTTAAATACAGGAGGTGGAGGTTGTAGTGAGCCGAAAATGCGCCACTGCACTCCAGCCTGGGTGACAGAGTGAGACTCCATCTCAAAAAATAAATCAACAGCCGAGCACTGTGGCTCCCGCCTATAGTCCCAGCACTTTGGGAGATGGAGAGCAGATCACCCTCACACCCCTAATCCATCACCACCATCTCAGCCGTCACCCTGCACACCCCGTCACCCTGCACACCCCGTCACCCTGCACACCTCTAACCCATCGCCACCATCTCAGCCGTCACCCTGCACACCCCGTCACCCTGCACACCTCTAACCCATCACCACCATCTCAGCCGTCACCCTGCACACCCCGTCACCCTGCACACCTCTGACTCCATCTCAGTTGTCATCCTTCATCACCCAGGTCTGTCTAACTTCATCCTGCTTGCTCTGGGAACCCCCGAGATGTCCCCTTCATCTCCTAGGCTCTCCACCCTGGGTCAAGGAGTCAGAGGATGGGGCTGGGAGAAGATCCAAAGGGTGGTTCCCTGTCTAGTGGGCCCCTCCCTCTCACCTCTGCCTTCAGGGCACATTAGCCCTGAGCCAAGGCGGCTTTGATGGCCGCCACCAGCTTCAGAAACTTGCTTTCCGTGTCCACGTAGCCATCGCCTTTCTAGGGAGGGGAGGAAGAAAGTAGGGATGAGCTGGGACCGTGACACCAACCTCAGCTGCAACCCACGCTAGCGCCAAAACAAGGCAGGACAGACGGACAGGCAGACGGATGGATGGACGGACGGACGGACGGACAGACGGACAGACGGACAGATGGACGTACCTTCTTAGAGTGAATCAACTTCCCAGCTACCGTTACTTCGAAGAACCCGGTGGCCTGGGGAGTTCCCTCGCCCGACTGAGGAAAGGAGAGAGGATGTTGGAGGGGCTGAGATGTCCTCTTGGGGAGACCCTCCCCTTCCCAGGGGGTTACCTAACACCCCCCACCCCTAATGCCATCCAGGCCTAAGGGACCAACACAGTGCCTGTGCTCAAGTCTTTCTCCCCCTCCCAAGACTCACGATGTCCAAGCAGCCAGGGAACTCATCTTCTAACTTCTTCTTGAGCTGAAGATACTGAAAATGGGGTGGGAGGTCACGGCAGGGGTCGTACCAGTTAGCCTCCCTCCTGATAGGCACTCTCCCCGTCCCCAGCTTCCGGGAATTCCCCCCACCACCACGCTCACCCTGCTTACCTTGGACTTGTAGCCTCAAGCGCCACTGGGAGGAGAGTCCAAGAAAGCGGGGCCCAGGGGAGAGAGGGAGAAGTGGGGGATCCGGAAGAGGAGGGGAGAGACAGGCAGTGTGGGGGGTGGGGAGCAAGGTGGGGCCAGGAGGAAATAAAGAGGAACACAGATGACCAAGCAGAGGTGGTGACAGATGGCATCAGCCAGGCAGAGTGTTGGGACACAGCACGGGGTGGCAGCAGGACGCACAGACACACAGAAAACCAACACCACGCAAGAGATGGAGAGGGGGAGGGGAAGAAGGGGAGAGAGAGCAGACAGGGACGCCACAAGGATGAGACAGACGGGGACAGAGGAAAAACCAGGAGAACTGGATTAGGAGCACAGCGCAAATGACGTCCCCACCCACAGCACTCCAAGGAAAACCCTGTGGCTACTGGATTCTTACACCACGCCCGGCTAATTTTTGTATTTTCGCCCTGCTGCCCAGGTTGTTCTCAAACTCCTGACCTCAGGGGACCAGCCCGCCTCCCCTCCCAAAGTGCTGAGATTACAGGCATGAGCCACTGCGCAGCGCCCAGCGCCTCCAGGATTCTGAACACCTGCCCAGTCCCCAGGAGGAAACACAAGCTCAGCCGACCCCACAGCAGGCTGTTTTGGGACGAGTCTGCTGCACAGGCCTGGTGGGCGTCTCAAAATGTCACTCTTGCCTCTGCTTTGTCGAGCAGGCAGAGACATTCGAAAGCTGCGGGCAGACCGGGGGTTCCAGTTACCCCTGTCACCTGCAGTCCAGACTTGAAGCTACTGACGTGACCCCCACCCCAGCCCCAGCCCCCTCGCCTGTAAGATAGAACTAAAATTCCCCATTCTCTTTTTTTTTTTTCTTTTTTTTTTTTTTTTTTTTTTTTTCTTTTTTTGAGGCAGAGCCTCGCTCGGCCGGAGTGCAGTGTTGCGATCTCAGCTCATGGAAACCTCCGCCTCCCAGGCTCCTGCAATCCTCCTAACTCAGCCTCCGGAGTAGCTGGGACTACAGGTGCATGCCACCACCCCCGGCTAACTTTCTAAGTTTCTGTAGAGATGGGGATCTCCCTGTATTGCCGAAGCTAGCCTCGAACCCTTGGGCTCAAGCGATCCACCCGCCTCGCCCCCCGCCCCGGCAAAGTGTTTGAATTACAGGCGTGATCAACGGTACCTGGCCTAAAATTCCCCTCTCGAGGGATTTGTGGGAGGATGAATTCATTGAACATGTGTTTATTAAATACCTAACTGAATGCCAGCATAGTATTTGGTGCTGGGGAGTGGGGAGGATGTGAAGTAATTTATATCCTATCCTATCACATCCTTCCTGAGACTTGGAGAAATTAAACGGGTTCGGTGCTGACGCACAGCCTCCCTCTCGCCACAGACAGGAAAACTCAGGCCAGAAACGGAGAGGGGTTCGTGGCCAAGGGAAACCATTGGGCAGAGGGCTACAATTCAAGTGCTTTCGAAACACGGGCTGAGACATTCTCGAACCTTCTGGGCTCTCACCGTCTCCACCCCGTGACTGTTCTAGATATTGGGGGAGGGGAAGACTTAAGGTGGAGGAGCCTGGGGTCCCTTTACAAAGCTGACCGCCAGCCCTTCCCCCAGCGCAGCCCCGGAGTCGGGGGCTGGAAACTGACGCACACCCGTCTCAGCCCCACCTTTTAGAACGCGGGATGCCCAGCGTGTCTCAAGCCGAAGAGGCGTCCCGGGGACCACTGCCCTCTGCTTTTCGCCGCTCCGCACGCCCACCCCACCCACACGGGAATCGCTTTTCCCATAGAGGGGTCCCCACGGCTCCTCGCCCCGACGCCCCCAGACCCCGGCTCCGAGCGTGCGGAGGATCGGGTCCCAGGGGCGGTCGGGAACGGGGGCGCCGCTGCCCGCTGCGCTTACCAATAAACGACTCGGACGGTGAGAGCCATGGCTCGGGGCCGCCACAGCCGCCGGGGAGCAGAAGCCCAGGACACACCGACCTCCCGCCTGGACGCGCGACGCCTGCGCGAGTGCGGCAGGAACCCACTCAGTAAGGGTGGAGCCTCCGCTTGCCCTTGGCGCCAACCAATGCCGGGGAGGGGCAGGGGGCGGAGAGGCGCCAAGGCGGGGGACGAGGGACCCGCGGCCCGCCAGCCGAGGCCCCCACACAAGTCTCCTTCCCGTCCCCCTATTGGGCTGGAGAAGGTCTCGATAGAGGCAGTCCCCTGGGGGGCGCCCTCCGCGTGTCCCCTCCCAGGTACCCCCCCGGCCGGAATGGAACGGCCCGCGCGGGTGCTGGTTCAGGGGTCGCCGCTCCCAGCTGGACCAGGAATCAGCCTCAAGGGTGGTCCTTTCAAGAAGCGCGTGGGCTGCGGGGCGGGGCGGCGCGGTGGGGACGGAGGCAGGGTGCTATTCTCGGGTCCCTCATCTCTCGGAGAGGCGAGGGGAAGATTCGGGGTAGACCAGGTGACGGAGGAGGGAGGAGGTTGGAAGGAAGATTTTCTGGTAGCGGTCCAGGGCCCACAGCTGCCTTATAAAGACCTGCAGCTGCAGGGCGCGGTGGCTCACGCCTGTAACCGCAGGGCTTTAGGAGGCAGAGTCGGGAGGATCGCTTGAGCCCAGGAGTTCAAGACCAGCCTGGGCAACATGTCTAGACTACGTCTCTACAGAATCATCATCATCATACATTAGCAGCTGGGCGCGGTAGCTCACACCTGTAATCCCAGCACTTTGGGAGGCCGAGGTGCGCGGATCATTTGAGGTCAGGAGTTCGAGACCAGCCTGGCCAACATGATAAAACCCTGTCTCTACTAAAAATATAAAAATTAGCTGGGCATGGTGGCGCACGGCTGTAAGCCCAGCTCCTCTGGAGGCTGAGGCAGGGTGCAGGGGAATCTCTTGAACCTGGGAGGCAGAGGCTGCAGTCAGCCAAGATCTGGCCAATGCACTCTAGCCTCGGCAACAGAGAGAGACTCTGTCTCAAAAAATACATACCTACACACATACATACATACATACATAAATTAGCAGGGCGTGGTGGCGTGTGCCGATAGTCCCAGCTACTGGAGAGGCTGAGGCAGGAGGATCACTCGAGCCCAGGAGTTGGAAGCTGCTGTGGGCGGTGATTGCACCACTGCACTCTACCTTGGCCCACCAAGCGAGACCCTCTCTAAAAAAAACAAAAGACCTGCTGTGGCCAGGCACGGTGGCTCATACCTGTAATCCCAACGCTTTGGGAGGCCGAGGCAGGAGGACAGCCTGAGCCCAGGAATCTGAGACCAGCTGGGGCAACATGGCGAGTTCCCATCTCTACAAAAAAATTTAAAATTAGTTCTAGTGGTGGCATACACCTGTCCTCCCAGTTATTGGGGAGGCTGGGGTGGAAGGATTACTTTAGCCCAGGAGTTTGAGGCAGCAGTGAACCATCACTGCGCCACCTCCACTCCAGCCTGGGCAACACAGTAAGACACTGTCTCAAAAAGAAAAGGCCTGGTCAGACTCATGCCTGTAACCCCAGCACTTTGGGAGGCCAGGGCGGGTGGATCACCTGAGATCAGGAATTCAAGACCAGCCTGGCCAACATGGTGAAACCCCATCTCTACTAAAAATACAAAGAATTAGCTGGGTGTGGTGGCAGGCAACTGTAGTCTCAGCTCCTTGGCAGCCTCAGGCAGGAGTATCACTTGAACCCAGGAGGCAGAGGTTGTACTGAGCTGAGACCCCACCACTGCACTCCAGCCTAGGTGACAGAGCAAGACTCTGTCTCAAAAAAAAAAAAAAAAAAAAAAAAAAAAAAAAAAAAAAAAAAAAAAAAAAAAAAAAAAAAAAGAAGAAAGAAAATTAGCTGGGCGTGGTGGCGGGTGCCTCTCATCCCAGCTCCTGCCAAGGCTTGAAACACTTGAACCAGGGAGGCAGATGTTGCAGTGAGCCAAGATCGCACCATTGCCCTTCTGTCTGGGCAACAAGAGCGAAACTCCGTCTCAAAAAAAAAAAACAAAAAAAGAGAAAGGAAAAGGCTGCAGCTGGACCCTGGCACAGCCTGGTCATTCATTACACAGCAATGGTCACTTCCCAAGAACCCTCTCCGTGAAGGGGGATCATCATGGAAAGTGCTAGAAACAAGGCAGCTGAGCGTGAGAGTGCAGATGCTATCTCTGAGCCTGTTCCCCATTTGGGAGATGAGTGTAATTGCCTACAAGGAATGTTCACTTACTTAACAGATAGGTACTTTGTAACCACCTGCAGTCCCAGTTTCCAGGGATGGATGTAGCAATGAAGAAACAGACAGAAGTCCCTTCACTCATGGGAGTGATTTGGCAAGTGGAGATAAAGAGCAGGAAGCAACATGAAAATAACACTTCCGTTGGGGGTTGATGTGAGCAGTGAGTAAGTTTACACAGGTAGGAAGAATTAGAGCTGTGTCGGGCACACGGGAATAACTCAATAAAGGTTAACTCGGCCGGGCACAGTGGCTCACACCTGTAATCCAGCACTTGGGGAGGCCGAGGCGGGCAGATTACCTGAGGTCAGGAGTTCGAGACTAGCCTGGCCAACAAGGTGAAGCCCTGTCTCTACTAAAAATCCAAAAAGTAGGCTGGGTGCGGTGGCTCACGCCTGTAATCCCAGCACTTTGGGAGGTCAAGGCGGGTGTGTCACGAGGTCAGGAGATCGAGACCATCCTGGCCAACATGGTGAAACCCTGTCTCTACTAAATACAAAAAAAAAAAAAAAAGCTGGGTCTGGTGGTGCGAGCCTATAGTCCCAGCTACCTAGGAGGCTGAGGCAGAAGAATCACTTGAACCTGGGAGACAGAAATTACAGTGAGTCGAGATGGAGCCACTGCACTCTAGTCTAAGCAACAGAGCCCGGCTCCATCTCAAAAAAAAAAATAGTGGGGCATGGTAGTGGGCACCTGTAATCCTAGCTACTTGGCAGACTGAGGCAGGAGAATCGCCTGAACTCGGGAGGCAGAGGTTGCAGTGAGCTGAGACTGCACCACTGCACTCCAGCCTAGTGACAGAGCGAGACTGCGTCTCACAAAAAAAGAAAAAAGAAGGTCTTCTCTAAGCCCCTGGGCTCCTCCAGCACTGGCCAAGCCACTGTGGCTGTCACAGGTCTGGTGCCCTCACTAATGTCCTCAGTACACTCTGCAAGTGTCCAGGCTCAGTGCAAAAGCTCAGAGGACCTTTTGTTGAGCAGGCTCAAGGCTGAGAACTTGCCAGGGGCCTCAAGAGAAAAGGGACATCACTGCCTCTGCCACTGAGAACAAAGGGGCTTCTGTTGCCCAGAAATGGGTGGTGATGCTGGAGGAATTAGTAATGAATCCTGAATCCTGGGCTGGGAGGCCACCTCTCTCTCTCTCTCTCTCTCTCTCTCTCTCTCTCTCTCTCTCCCTCTCTCCCTCACACACACACAGACATACACACGACTAATGGTAACACACAGTGATCACCCTCACCCATTTACACGTTTGTACATCCAGACTAACCCGACCCAGCCAGAGACACAACACATCAAACATGCCTTTATTCAGCCACAGAGCAACACAAAAGCACGCTTTGTTCTCAATACACCACAGCCCTGGCCGGGCACGGTGGCTCACACCTGTAATCCAGGCACTTTGGGAGGCCAAGGCAGGCAGATCACTTGAGGTCAGGATTTTGAGACCAGCCTGGCCAACACAGTGAAACCCCATATCTACTAAAAATACAAAAATTAGCTGGGTATGGTGGCATGTGCCTGTAGACCAGCTACTCGGGAGGCTGAGGCAGGAGAATCACTTGAACCCAGGAGGCGGAGGTTGCAGTGAGCTGAGATCACATCACTTCACTCCAGCCTGCGCAACAGAGCGAGTCTCCGTCTCAGAAAAATATTTGAGTGGTAGTGAGCGCCTGTAATCCCAGCTACTTGGGAGACTGAGGCAGGAGATCTCAGTTTACTGCAACCTCCGCCTCCAGGTTCAAGCAATTCTCCTGCCTCAGCCTCCTGAGTAGCTAGGACTACAGGCACCCGCTCAAGCCTGTAATCCCAGCACTTTGGGAGGCTGAGGCTGGTGGATAACCTGAGATCAGGAGTTCAAGAGCAGCCTGACCAACATGCAGAAAACCTGTCCCTACTAAAAATACAAAATTCATCAGGCATGGTGGCCCATGCCTGTAATCTTAAAAAAAAAAAAAAAATGAAAAACAAAAAAACCCCCTGGCACCGTCTGTTAGACTTCACTGGACAGAAACATGGCACTTAAATTTCCACCTTTTCTTTTTCTTTGCTGGGAAACTGCCCTGTTTGACCCCATCCACACCTTGGGATTATTTTTCCCTTATGATCCATTGTGTATCCATCCCATGTCACCACAATAAATCAACCATATGCTGATTCCTTTGGGTGCTGGTGACTCTCCCAACTTGAGTATGGTTTGGGGACCCTGACACAACTGGTCACCCTGGTCAGACTCAGATGGAGAGGGAAGGACAGGGAAGAAAAAATAATAAACCACTCTACACGCTTTCATTGTGTTTGGGCTTGCGGGAGAAAGGCTGGCAGGAATATCACTTTAGGGAATAAAAATTCTACTACACAGGGCGGGTGTGGTGGCTCATGCCTGTAATCCCAGCACTTCGGGAGGCTGAGGCAGGCAGATCGGCTGAGCTCAGGAGTTCCAGACAAGCCTGGTTGACATGGTGAAACCGTCTCTACTAAAAATACAAAAATTAGCCGGGCCTGATGGCAGGCACCTGTAGTCTCAGCTACTGGGGAGGCTGAGGCAGGAGAAACACCTGAAGCCAAAAGTCGGATCACACCATTGCACTCCAGGCCGGGTGACCAGAGCAAGACTCCGTCACAAAAAAAAAAAAAAAAAAA
>NW_016107581.1:1205081-1206836 GCF_001604975.1 Cebus imitator | reverse complement strand
ACACCCACCTTCTTTCCCCTGTCTCCTGCTTTCCCTAGTCCCTCCTGCTGTTCGATGCTCCCTGGACACCAGCAGCAACTGCCCCTGCCTGATGGTTCACATCTGGCTGGAGCTGCAGCTAGTGGGCAGGGAGACATGGTGCTTCTCCTGGCAGCCACGCTGCAGCTCCATGCCCACTGGGAAAATACCTACACAGGCAGCTGGGACCTCAAGCCAGAGGCAAAAAGAAGCTGTCATGATCAACTGCAAGGCGGTGGCAGCCCTAAGTAGAGACCTGCTGGAAGTCAGGACGTCCAGGCACCCAGAGCATCTCTGTCCACCTGGGGCTTGGGATGGCCTGGATTCCAGTCTAGTCATGGCAGTGCCTTCCGCCCTCCTCAAAATCTGCATCTCAATTTGGGAGAAGAGTGGGGGTAATTGTCACTGTTTTTTGTTTGTTTTTTGGAGATGGAGTCTCTGTCACTCAGGCTGGAGTGCAGTGGCTCAATCTTGGCTCACTGCAATCTCTGCACCCCGGGTTGAAGCGATTCTCCTGCCTCAGCCTCCCAAGTAGCTGGGATTACAGGCACCTGACACAGTGCCTGGCTAATTTTTGTATTTTTAGTAGACATGGGGTTTCACCACCTTGGCTGGTTGGTCTTGAACTCAGCTCGTGATCCACCCGCCTCAGCCTCCCAAAATGCTGGGATTACAGGCGTGAGCCACCGTAGCTAGCCATCGCTCCGTTTTTTAAATGCATTTGTTGAAGAAAACAGGTTGACTGGTTTTACTCTGTGGTGTCATCTAACATGCTCCTCGCTCCCTGGTGTATTCCATATACTGGGAGTTAAATCTAGACTCTACTGGCTAGGCACCATGGCCCACACCTGTAATCCCAGCATTTTAGGATTACTTGATTGAGACCAGCCTGGCCAACATAGGGAAACCCCCTCTCTACTAAAAATACAAAAATTAGCCAGGCTTGGTAGCAGGTGCCTGTAATCTCAGCTACTCAGGAGGCTGAGGCACTGGAATTGCTTGAACCCGGGAAGTGGAGGTGGCAGTGAGCCAAGATCACACCACTGCACTCCAGGCTGGGCAACAGACCGAGACTCCACTGCAATCAATCAATCAATCAATCAATCTAGACTCCAGATTCTAGAGGCTTGGTGAGATTCAAGCTCAATTGATCAGCTTAACTCCTTTGTAGGATAAGTGATGCTGTGTCCTTCCCAGGCCATCACCTCCAAGAGGTACCTAACTTCCGGGCGTCTCACTTTTAGTGATGCTGAGACTGACCAGATGGGGTTGACCTGCTCCCTTCATCTTAAAGTTTCCCTGTTGGTGGCATGCGTTTTGAGCCACTGTGCCTGGCTCATTATCTCATTTAACGCTAGACACTAGTATTATCTCTTGAGGCTCAGAAAGGTTAAGTGACTTCCTCAAAGACACACAGCTGGTAAAGGGTGGAGCCAAGATGTAATTCAGGAGCTTGGTTCCAATCTTCATGCTACTAACCAATGCCCTATATCATCTGCATCAGCAGGTAATGATTAAGCACCTTCTGCATACAAGGTTCACGTTACCCCCATCTAATAGTTAAGCGTGTTTAGAATGTGAGAGGGAGGCCGGGCGCGGTGGCTCAAGCCTGTAATCCCAGCACTTTGGGAGGCCGAGGCGGGTGGATCACGAGGTCAAGAGATCGAGACCATCCTGGTCAACATGGTGAAACCTCGTCTCTACTAAAAATACAAAAAATTAGCTGGGCATGGTGGC
>NW_016107581.1:1195651-1204874 GCF_001604975.1 Cebus imitator | reverse complement strand
CAAATACTGACATATTTCATCATATAATATCAAAAAAAAAAAAAAAAAAAAAGAATGTGAGAGGGAAGCTGTAGTTACTTGTTCATGGAGTTCAGATTGGAAGAACTGGACTGAGCAGACTTGAAACCAACCCACCAGCTTTTAAATGGGGATCCACGTATTACTCCTGATTCTACTGGGTGGGTGGGGTGGGAAGGATGCAATCCAGGCTGACTTCCTGGAGTAGAGGGGCTTGAGGACAAAAGGGCAGGAATCCAGTGAGTCAGGGAGAAAGGCCCAAGGCTGATGTGCCAGGAGGAGGAGAGGTGAGGCAGCCAGACTTGAAGCCCAGACTCAAGGTTTGGATGGGTTCCCACCAGTGACAGGGGCAGAGGCAAAGCCTGGGGAAGCCCACTGAGATGGGGGAGGGGCATCAGGACATGTTTCAGATTAGTATCTGGTCATAAGTATCTGACCCAAGTTGTGATTGGCTTAAGCACTTGGCTCCTGTAACTAAAAAGCCCAAGGGAGGGCTTCAGGCACAGCTGGATCCAGGTGTTCTGATGGCATCTCCCTGAGTCTGTCTCCCTCTCTCTCCTGACTCTCCTTCCTTAGGTTCCCTGCTGCCTCTGGTGGCTCGCAGGACTGGAAGCCCCGAGCCTCTACGTGGAATCCTAGGCCATCACAGCTTCGGGATATGTGACACCCTGAGATTCCGTCCCTGGAGGAGGGAAGATTCCTGCTAGCCCCCAGGGGCTCTAGGTAAGGTCACAGAGTGTCGACGGGGGAGAAGACAGGTTGTTAGGGGTGAAGTCTGACACCCTTGCTGACTGAAAAGCAACAAGGGTTTGTACAGACAGATCAGACTCAGCAACTTCTCACCATGGTTGGCACATGGCCCTCATGGCCAGAGACCCCTATCCACCTCCAGGCCCACTGCCAGAACCCACAGCCTTCTGTCCCACTCACCCTCTGCCTTGAACCCCCGTCCCCAACTCTCCAGGTCAGAAACCCCCGCCGAGTGGCCCTCTCAGGGGTCCTGAGGAGTGAGAGGAGAGTTAGGGCCGCGGACCTTCCAGACTGTCTGGTTCCTGGAGCGGGCTCACGGCGCCTCCTGGCGGCCACTGTCTCCCACATCCGGATTATCCTTGAACCTGGGAGACCCTGCATTTGACGTTCACACAGGATCAGGGAATGGGGGCAATAGCGATTGCGGAGGGCCACAGCGGTGCTATGAGGCTGCTCCCAGCCCTGAACACCCCAAGCAGCTCAGGCAATGGACACCCTGCCCCCGCCTCCTGGCCAACCCTCCTGGGGTACTTCCAGCCTTGTGTGGACAGAGTGAGATACCATCTCAAAACAAAACAAAACACAAACAAGCTGGAAATGCTGGAAAAAATAAGGAGTCCTCTGAAATCCTCCCACCCAAGAGACTTCTGGCACGGGGTTCTTGTCTGATGAATGCCAGCGTGGAGGGCGGCAAATCCTGTTTGCTTTTTCCCACAAGGCGTCCAAACACCAACACCTCCCAGTGGCTGCAGGCGCTTCCCACCCGTCGGTTAACGACCACGGAGGCCGCGCCCACATGACCCGGGCCCACCTCGTGCCCATGACCATGTTTCCTCCCATTCTGCAGAACGCTCTCAAGAACCAGCCCGTGCAAAATGCTCTTCCCCAACTTCCGGCTGTTTCCATAGGCCAAGTTCCCAACCGTGCAATCACTGGGCCAAAGGGTCAGAGCATTGGTGAGGAGTCTTTGGCACAAACTGCAAGTTTCCACATCTTTTTTTTTTTTTTTTTTGAGAAAGTTTCACTCTGGTTACCCAGGCTGGAGTGCAATGGCGCGATCTCGGCTCACCGCAACCTCCGCTTCCTGGGTTCAGGCAATTCTCCTGCCTCAGCCTCCTGAGTAGCTGGGATTACAGGCACGCGCCACCATGCCCAGCTAATGTTTTGTATTTTTAGTAGAGACGGGGTTTCACCATGTTGACCAGGATGGTCTCGATCTCTTGACCTCGTGATCCACCCGCCTCGGCCTCCCAAAGTGCTGGGATTACAGGCGTGAGCCACCGCGCCCGGCTATTTTTTTCTTTTTTAAAAGACAGGGTCTCATTGTGTCACTCAGGGGGAAGTGCAGTGGCCGTTTTGGTTCACTGCAACCTCAAACTCCGGAGCTCAAGCGATCCTCCCACCTCAGCCTCCTGAGTAGTTGGGACTACAGGTGTGCACCACCATGCCCAGCTACTTTTTTCTATCTTTTGTAGAAACCAATGGGGTTTTGCCATGTTGCCCAGGCTGGTCTCAAACTCCTGGGCTCAAGCAATCCACCCTCCTCAGCCTCCCAAAGTTCTAGGATTACAAGCGTGAGCCACTGCTCCGGCCTAAAACCTTTTTTTTATAGAGATGGAGTCTCGCTATGTTGCCCAGGGTGATCTCCAGTTCCTGGCCTCAGGCAATCCTCCTGCCTGGGCCTCCCAAAGTGATGGGATTACAGGGGTGAGCCAGTAGTTTTAAGGCTTTTGACATAAAATTCAGACGTGAAATGCCATTTCCATGCACTGAGACCCACAAACACCTTTGCTGGGGATTCCCCATTTCACACACAGGAACAGAAGCATTCTCCCAGGCAATTAAATACCAAGGACTTCCTGAGAACACTAGGCCTCAGAGTTTGTCCTTGAGTAGCTGTGACCACCCTCACCCTCAGGTATCCAGGAACGGGACAGATGCCCAATGGCAGTCTCCTGCCATTAAGAGCTTTCTGCCCATTTCCAGGTCCCTTCAGTCACCCTGGGCAGCGAGCGTCACTGGGTCAGAGGCTGGCCTCCTTAGCAGATGGCTTTCGTTTTTTTTTTTATTCTTCTTCTGAGACAGAGTTTCACTCTTGTCACCCAGGCTGGAGTGCAGTGGCATGATCTTGGCTCACTACAACCTCCGCCTCCTGGGTTTAAGTGATTCTCCTGCCTCAGCTTCCCAGGTAGCTGGGATTACAGGCATGCACCACCACACTCCGCTGATTTTGTATTTTTAGTAGAGACAGGATTTCTCCATGTTGGTCAGGCTGATCCCAAACTCCTGATCTCAGATGATCCGCCCACCTCGGCCTCCCAAAGTGCTAGGATTACAGGCGTGAGCCACCTGCGCCTGGCCATCCATTTCTTTTTATAAACTGCCTGCTTGGCCAGGCGCGGTGGCTCATGCCTGTAACCCCAGCACTTTGGGAGGCCGAGGCAGGATCATGAGGTCAAGAGATCGAGACCAACCAGGCCAACATGGTGAAACCCCATCTCTACTAAAAGATACAAAAATTAGCTGGGCGTGGTGGCATGAGCCTGTAGTTCCAGCTACTCGGGAGGCTGAAGTGGGAGAACTACTTGAGCCCAGGAGGTCAAGACTGCAGGGAGCCAAGAAGCCAGGACTGCGCCACTGCACCGTAGCCTGGGCAACCCTACCTCAAAAAGAAAAAAGAGAGATGTTCAACCTCACTGGTAACCAGGCGTAATCAAATAAAAACAGTGAGATCACACAGTAGCAAAGCTACAGGGAAAGAGGCCAGCTCCTCCGTCACTGCCGGAGAGTAAACACCAGCACAGCTCGTGTGGAGAGCAATGGGTTGAATCCATCAAATGACCTCTTACAGGCACGTGTACCCTTCAGCTGAAATTCACTTCCAGGTACTTATCTACAGATGCGCGAGAGAAGGCATGTGGACAAAGGCATTGTTTCGGGTTCATTAGGAGCCTCACAGGCCTGGTTAAGTAACACAAAGCACGCCCACGTAATGGGAATCCACGCAGCTACAAAACAGGAGCAGCTCTGTACAGACACAAAATGCACGGACAGCAAGCTGCAGAACCACGCACGGTGTGATCCTAAGACAGAGAAAACCAGTTCTATCCTCACAGGAACTTGCGTGAAATGTTAGTTTTTTCGGGGGGTGAGGGGTCGAGACAGGGTCTTGTTTTGTCATCCGGAAGAGTGCAGTGGCACAATCTCAGCTCACTACAGCCTCCACCTCCCAGGCTCAAGCGATTTTCCTGCCTCAGCCTCCTCAGGAGCTGAAACTACAGGTGCACACCACCATGCCCAGCTAATCAATTATGTAATTTATTTTTTGAGACAGAGTTTCACTCTTGCCCCCAGGCTGGAGTGCAGTGACGCAATCTCGGCTTACTGCAACCTCCACCTCCCGAGTTCAAGTGATTCTCCTGCCTCAGCCTCCCAAGTACCTGGGATTACAGGCATGTGCCACCACGTCCGGCAACTTTTGTATTTTTGGTAGACAGGGTTTCTTCATGTTGGTCAGGCTGGTCTTGAACTCCTGACCTCAGGTGATCCGCCCGCCTCGGCCTCCCAAAGTGCTAGGATTACAGGCGAGAGCCGCCATGCCCAGCCTGATTATGTGATTTAATAGAATCACACACAGGGCATCACCACACACAGAACCCTGCATCGACTGCCTGACAAGCACCTCCACAACAGGGGTGTGGATGCAACTGGAGGGCAAAGGCCACCAGTGACACACACATTCTGACAATGATTTATAGTGAGAGAAAGTTCGTTTCTTGTAGAACAGATTTTTGAAACATGTTTTTAAAATAGGCATGGAACAGGGGGAAATGACATCATTTCATGTGCCTCAGTTTCCTCACCTTTGTTACTTAGGTTTTTGATACAAGTCTCCCTCTCACCCAGGCTGGAGTGCAGTGGCGTGATCATGGCTCACTGCAGCCTCTGCCTCCTAGGCTCAGTGATCCTCCCACCTCAGCCTCCCCAGTAGCTGGGACCAGGTGTCTGCCACCACACCTGGCTAATTTTTGGTAGAGACACGGTCTGGCTATGTTGCCCAGGCTGCTCTCAAGCGATCTGCCCGCCTCAGCCTCCCAAAGTGCTGGGATTATAGCCGTGAGCCACCATGCCCAGCCTTGCTCCCTCACCTTTAAAACAGGAAAAAGCACAGCCCTCCTTAATTAGGCTGCTGTGAAGACTTCAATGGGTGAATCCACCTGCTTAAACCTGTTGGCAGGTGCCCGGCAGAGGTCAGCTGCTGCCACTCCGTCTGCTATCACTGTGTCGAGAGCAGCTATGTCACCCGCAGCAGAACTGGGCTATTACCCAAGCAAGAATCCAGTGGGGGAACCTCTTCCTCACCTCCCACCTCTGGTCAGCCTCCAAGCCCTGCACCCTCTGCTTGCTGGCATTTTAGGATCTGCCTTGGATCAGAAGGGCTGCCAACCTCACTGCCATTAGAGAGGACAAAATCCAGTCGGCTGAGGACCCCTTCGGACACAACGTGGGACCTCAACAGGCTCTGGTGGTGAGTTCTGGGACCTACATGCTTGTGCACCACAGGGTGGGAGGATGCGCAGTCTGCGCCTGGGAGCGGCCGCCCACAGGAGGCACACAAGCCACACGTGAAGCCCGCTCAGCGGCTACAAGGGACTTTTTATTGAAGGGCGGGGCTCCGGCATCTGCTGGCAGCTACAACCTGGGGACGGAGGACAGGGGCTGAGGGCGGGTGAGAGGGTGCCCCACGGCCCCTGCCCACCTGACACCCCCTGCCTTTCAATTTTCCTTTAGGGACCCTCCAGCCCCCCAGCTCTAGTTTCAGGCCCTCTTCTGAGCGTGGCCAAGGGGACGTGACACAGACACCGGCCACACTCTGGGAGGGGCCTGGGCCTCAGTGGGCACCTCGGGGCGGGAGACGGCTCCCTCCCTTGTGCTGAAGCCGGGTAGACTCACTGGATCTCGCGGAACGCCCGCTTCTCCACCAGCTTCACCTTGTACTTGCGCTTGAACCTGGAGCAGGGACAGTGGAGCAATCAGTGCCGAGGCCGATTCCAGACGCCCTCCCCTCTACAGCAGCCCCGGGCGCCCCCCACCCCAACAGCCCCGGGTGCCACCCCCCCCCCCACAGCAGACCCGGGTGCCCCTCACTTGGCTCTCTCCCGAGGTTCGATCATATTCCTCCTCTGGAAGCTCTTGAACCGGTCTCGAAGGATGTGGCCCTCGGGCTGTGGAACAGAGACAGAGGCCTCAGCAGGGCCTGGAAGAAGCCAGAGGGTCTGAGACCTCTCCTCCGGGTCCTGGCAGGGCTCAGCCCCAGGTAGTCTCCCCAGGGCAGCTTGGTGGGCGCCAGGGACTCAGCCTGGCCCTCAGCTGCTGAGGCTCAGCAGTGGGACGGCAGCCATTAACCCATGGCCATCTCTGAGCTGGGCTTGGAGGAGTCACGGGAAGGGGGCTGGTGACGACACAGAAGAGGGGATCGCAGGAGCAAAAGCCAGGTCAGAGGGAGAAGGCGCAGTCCGTTTTATGAGCACAGCTGGCTGGAGCCCCGTGGCCGAGCCGGGCCGGGCCAGGCGTGTGGCTGACAGAGGAGCTGCGTTTCCTTGGCAGAACAGGGGAGCCACAGCAGGTTCTGAGCAGGGGAGGGACAGGGTTGGTTCTGAACTTCAGGAAGGGCCCTCTACTCCTAAAGCTGACAGGTATGGCAACAGAGACCAGCTGGAAGGGAAGGCCTTCTTAGGGTCCCAGACTGGAACACTAGCCTGGCCCCCACCCTGGGATCCCACCCCAGCACCCCGTGCCCTCAGTCCCCCAGGCATTGGCCCCACTGGCCCAGCCTGGGGGCAGCCATGGTGTCGCCCACAGCCCCGCAGGGGGCACGGGGGAGCAAGGATGGTGTCATCACTGGGCACGGGGCTCCATGGCGGCACGGGGCTCGAACCTTCAGAGTCCTGAGTGAGCCGGTCAGCTCCGAGCTGAGCTGCACGTCGATGTCGGGTGCCTGGTACCTGCAGAACAGGGCGGGGGTTCAGAAATATCACCCCCGAGGGCCCAGGACATCCAGTCCGAAGCCCCATCCTGGAGAAGAAGGAGCCTCAGAACATGTGGTTTTGTCGGGGAAGAGGCGGTCTCCCAGCCGGGGGACAGCTCCTGAACAAAGGCAGGAAGGAGAGGGCCCCCCAGCCTCTCCCGTTTTCCCCGGTGTGGTTCTCACTTGAGACGACCGAGCCTTCGGGGCTTGTCGGCCTCAGCCTCCCGCCGTGCCTGCCGCTGCCTCCGCCGCCGCGCCAGCTCCGCCAGCCTCAGGGCCACCTGCGCCTTGATCCCACGCAGCCGGAACAGCTCCTGGTGCCGGAGCCGGGCGGCCCGCAACGCTGCCTGCTGTGCCCGCTATGGAGACGGGCAGGGTCAGGACCCAGGTGAGCGCTGCCTACCAGGGAACCCTCCCCCACAAACCTGCCCCCCCAAGAGGCCCTTCCTGACCCGGTCCGCAGCCGCTCCAGTGCCTTCCCAGCAGCTGTTTGCAGAAACTCCCTCTGTAATCTCTCCTCCGGTCTTCGGTGCAGAAGCCTCCCCCCACCCTCCTCCTCAAACAGAAGCGCCAGGGACCCCTGTCCCACCCCAGCCCAGAGCCCTGCCTGGAGGAGGCTGGAAAATGGGTCTCAGCTGTGAGGATCCCAAACAGCTCAAATCACGGGCCACATTTGGGCCTGGGCGGGCAGGCTGCTGCGGCACCCAGGACAGCCCTTGGGTGGGAGGAAGCAAGGGGCGAGGAATCAAGAGGCTGGCCCCACCAGCCCAGGTGCTCACCAGCCTGCGTGCAGCCTTCTCCCGCCGCCGCTGCTGCTCCGTCTTCTTCTCCGTGGTGACCAGGTGGGCGGGCGTGGGACAGACCTCAGCATCCCCAGCCTCCGGCTCCTCGCCCTGGCCCGGCTCCCCCTCACCATCCGACTCCTCCAGCAGCCCCTCACACAACTCCTGGAACGTGGACTCCTGGGAGGCGGACAGCGGGGAGCAGTGTCAGGGTGCGGGGGAGGCCCGGGGAGGGAGTGGGCAGGTGTGGGGCTCACCTGGGTGGCGGCCTGCTCCACGGCGGGCAGGGCCAGCTGCCGCTCCAGCTTCTCCGCCTCCTTCTGCCGCTGCAGCTCCACCTCGTGGGCCGCTGAGAGCAGGGTCTGCAAGGGACGGGAGGCAGGGAGTGGGGACCAGTCCCTGGCCCTCTCCTGGGACTCTGAGACTAGACCCTCTTACCTCGCATCTGTCCCTCACCCGCTGACCACAGATGCCGCCCCGGCTAGGCTCCCCCGGGGGTCTACCAGCACACCCACCCTGCAGAGCCGGGGGCACCTCAAACCCTTGCCCTCACACCTGCTCTGCGCGGCTGTGAAGAAGGGTCTGGCCTGCAAGCTTCATAGTTTTTGTTTTTTGAGTTAGAGTGTGGAACTGTCACGCAGGCTGCACTGCAGTGGTGCGATCGCAGCTCACTGCAACCTGCGCCTCCCAGGTTCAAGCGATTCTCCTGCCTCAGCCTTCTAAGTAGCTGGCACTACAGGCGTGCGCTACCGTGCTCACCAATTTTTTTTTGTAATTTTGGTGAAGACGGGGTTTCGCCATGTTGGTCAGGCTGGTCTCGAACTCCTGACCTCCAATGATCTGCACGCCTCAGCTTCCCAAAGTGCTGGGATTACAGGCGTCAGCCACCGTGCCCGGCCAAAGGAGGAATTTCTGTCCCCTCTGTCCACAGCACCTGTGCCAACACATGCCTGCTAAATGCACAGTGACTGAACCAGACTTTCCCATCGCTGAGCCAGCCTCAACCTTGAATAACCGCCACCTGGTTGCCAGTGTGTCACCCTGTCCCCACAGCCTTTTGCATCTGTCACACAGACCTCCTAGACGGCGCCACGGCCTCACTCACCTCTGTGAGTTTGCACACGCTGTTCTCCCCACCTGGAAAACCCGCTCCCCTCCTCCCACTGCAAACCCCTCCTCAGCCCCTGCCTCAGCTCAGGCGTCCCCCCTCCAGGGAGCTCTTCCTGACCCCTCAGGCTGGGCCAGGGGCCCTATCTGGGCTCCCAGCCCCAGCCACTCTGGTCATCACTGTGTGGGAACAGGTCTGTCTCCTGCACTGGACCGTGAGCCCCGTGAGGACAGGCCCAGAGTGTCCCGGTCCCTCTGGAGTTCCCAGAACCACCCAGCACAGAGGGGGCCGGGAGGAGAGAGGCCGGGTGGGGGTACCTGGTGGTCTTCAAAGGACGGGTTGTAGGAGGCTCCGGCAGGCAGCACCTCCACGGCGGGGGCCTGGGACGGCCGGGCGTGCAGGCGCGGTGGCCGCTGCGGAGACAAGGTGGCAGGGTGGGGCCACGCGGGCTCAGAAGGTCCCCCAGGCTGTAAGCATCTGGGCTCTAACAGCCAGGCTCCAGCAGCTCAAGACGGAGGGGGGGATGCCAACCCAACC
>NW_016107581.1:1190036-1192822 GCF_001604975.1 Cebus imitator | reverse complement strand
CCCTCCTCCTCCTCACAGACACCCCCTCCTCCTCACAGACGCCCTCCTCCTCCTCACAGACACCCCCTCCTCCTCACAGACGCCCTCCTCCTCCTTCTCAGGCGCTACCTCTTTAACCTCTCCCAACAGGCCCGTGATCTAAGTACTATTTCTTTTGTATTTCATCTTTTTTATTTTTTATTTCTTTTGAGACGAAGTCTCGCTCCTGTTGCCCAGGCTGGAGTGCAATTGTGCGATCTCACTGCAACTTCCACCTCCCAGAATCAAGCCATTCTCCTGCCTCAGCCTCCCAAGTAGCTGGGATTACAGCCACATGTCACCACATCCAGCTATTTTTTTGCATTTTTAGTAGAGACAGGGTTTCGCCATGTTGGCCAGGCTGGTCTCAAACTCCTGACCACAGGTCATCTACCTGCCTCAGCCTCCCAAAGTGCTGGGATGACAGGCGTGAGCCACCGCGCCCAGTCCTCGTCTGCATTTCAGAGGAAGATACAGGGCACAGAGAAGTTAGACCACCTTCCCAGGATCAGCCAGCACTGGAGCTGGGACGGGAATCCCAGCCATCTGGCTCCAGCACGGGCTTCCCGGCCACCGGGACGGAAGGGCTCCGAGACTGAGACTCCACTGTTGGAACCCCCGGGAGCTCCTGGCCCTCCTCACCCTCCCGTCCCCAAGGACGCCTTCCCACACGTCTCACCTTCACTCCCTTCTTCTTGGTCTGCTCCAGGAAAAACTCATCCTGGCCAACCAGCAGCCTGTCCAAGGGGTCTGTGGACACAGCAAGGGAAGCTGGGGTGCACTCCCAGCACGGAAGAGGCCCCAAAGGGCTCCCCGCAATCCCTCCCCATTTCAAAAAGGTGACACTGAAGCTCAGGTGAGGGAAGGACTGATTCTCAGACCCCAAGGAGCCTTGACCACCACGACAAATCTGTGTCTGGATGGTTCAGGAAGTGGAGGAGGCCAAGGCTGAAGGCAGGGGCCTCACAACTCAGGAACGGAAAAGGTGCGTGGGAAATGGCCACCCCCTCAGAATGCTCAACTCTGCCGGGAGGTCACCAAAGCACCCACAGAGCACCCCCTGCACACTGTACTCTTGTGCAGAGCACAACACACACAACTGCACATGGCAGTCCTATCCCCATTCACAGGTGACAGCAGGATCACTCACTGTCTGGGGCCCAGAGGTCGTAGAAGGGCCGCTCCACGGTATCCTGGGGCCTGGGCTTGGCTTTGGCTGTGGGAGGGTTGAGGAGTCGGGCCTGGGCCCTGCGCACCTCCCGGGGCAGCTCGCCCTGCTTGGCCAGCTTCTCCCATAGCTGCTCCTTCCGCCTGAGCTTCTTGGCGTTGGGGACCTGGTGGGCAAGGATGCTGGTCGGGGAGAGGTGACACAAGTGTAGCGGGTGAGGTGGTGGCCTGAGCAGCAGCCAAGCATCTACCCTGGCGGGCTTCCTCCACCATCAAAGCACCCCCCCGCAACACCCCTCTCCAAACAGCAGCGCTCCGCCTCCTCTTCAGAGAACCCCTCTCCCCATGTCTGTCTCCAGCCCAGGCCCCCACTCGGAGCCCCAGACTCAATGAAGCAATGCCCTGTACAGGACACCTCCCACCAACATGTCAAAACCAACCTCAGCATCACCCAAAATCCCTCCTCCTCCACACCCCCATCTCACGGCAAGCACAGCTGTCTGCCCTCTCACCCGCTCACACCCCCAGGTCCCACCTGACGCGCCTCCTAAACACGCCTCCCGTCCGGCCCCTCCTCACCTGCCTGAGCCCAGCACCAGGGCACGTGGACCCACTCCCTCCAATCTGCACTCCCAAGCCCAAACCTGACCCTGCCCTCCCTCCAAATGACCCTCACCTACTGCCCCCAGAGTCTGGAGAGAAAGGAGGTGCTGGGACACTCACTTTTTGGGGGCAGGGACTTTGGATGTGTTCTCAAGGATGAGATCAACCCGAAGGGGCTTCCTGAGAAGCAGTGACTTCTTCTGGACTTTGGTTCTCTTCTGCGTCAGCCCTGAGAGTGGAAAAGAGAAGGAGTCAGGGCCTCGGGCCTACCCACTGCCGAAGGCCGCCCACCCCATTCAGCTCCAGGGGAGCCATCAGAACTGCGTCCCATGTCACCCCAGGAGACCTGGAGGTCCCCAGGCTCCTACCCGGAGGCAGAGGACCCCCCAGGTAAGGCTCAAGGTGCTCAAGCCTTGACCCTCCACAACCAAGTGCTGGGCCAGCGGGAAGCAGGCCCTGTGCTGGGGACACGAATGGTCATGCCCACAGCCACATACGAGGGTCTCCCAGACAAAGAGGGAAGAGGACCAGGTATGGTGGCTCACACCTATAATCCCAGCACTCTGGGAGGCTGAGGTGGGAGGATCGCCTGAACCCAGGAGTTTGAGATCAGCCTGAGCAACATAGTGAGATCTCATCTCAAAAAAAAAAAAAAAAAAAAAAAAAAAAAAAAAAAAAAAAAAAAAAAAAAAAAAAAGGAAAGAAAGCAAGTCATCAGTTGACACTGAAGCCCAGGGAGGGCCACAGAACTGGACTTGAGAGCCGGGACGGCCACTCCTCAGCATCACTTCCAGTTCTCTGGTTTTCACTGCCGTTTTCCTCCCCCAAAGGTCCCTATGGTTTTTACTTCAAAACCCTAACAGTTAAAAGCAGTAACTGCCGGGCGCGGTGGCTCAAGCCTGTAATCCCAGCACTTTGGGAGGCCGAGGCGGGTGGATCACGAGGTCAAGAGATCGAGACCATCCTGGTCAACATGGTGAAACCCCGTCTCTACTAAA
>NW_016107581.1:1185845-1189816 GCF_001604975.1 Cebus imitator | reverse complement strand
AAAGCAGTAACTTGGCTGGGCATGGTGGCTC
This sequence comes from Cebus imitator, assembly GCF_001604975.1. Lineage (NCBI taxonomy): Eukaryota > Metazoa > Chordata > Mammalia > Primates > Cebidae > Cebus > Cebus imitator. The sequence goes on along the minus strand of NW_016107581.1, from coordinate 1,189,785 downwards.
ATGCCTGTTATCCCAGCATTTTGGGAGGCCAGGGCGGGCAGATCATGAGGTAGGAGATCGAGACCAGCCTGGCCAACATGGTGAAATCCCATCTCTACTAAAAATACAAAAATTAGCTGGCCATGGTGGCGGGTGCCTTTAGTCCCAGCTATTCGGGAAGCAGAGGCAGGAGCATTGTTGAACCTGGGAGGTGGAGAGGCTTAGCTCCTCTCTACCCCCCAAAATGAGGCTGTCAATACCCCCTCACTGGGCTGTTGTGAAGATGTAACCATTTCAGGCCCACAAAGCCCAGGGGATGACCTGCGACTGCTCACCATCGTTATAATCTTCGTCCACGTTTTCTCACTGAAGTGGAACCCATAAACTGCCTCTCTTCTGCTCCCTAAAGAGGCTGCCCACTCGCCAAAGCATGCCCACCCTTTCTACTCACACCAGATCTTCACTTCTATGAAGCCTGACTGCTCTAATGACCCCCACTTTTTTTTTTTTTGAGATAGAATTTCGCTCTTGTTGCCCAGGCTGCAGTGCAATGGGGTAATCTCAGCTCACGGAAACCTCCGCCTCCCAGGCTCAAGCGATGCTCCAGCCTCAGCCTCCTGAGTAGCTGGAACTGCAGGCATGCCCCACCTCGCCTGGCTAATTCTGTATTTTTAGTAGAGACGGCATTTCTCCATGTTGGCCAGGCTGGTCTCAAATTCATCTCAGATAATCCACCCGCCTCAGCCTCCCAAAGTGCTGGGATTAAAGGCATGAGGCACCGCGCCCAGCCTGAGACACAGTCTTGCTCTGTCGCACAGGCTGGAGCACAGTGGAGTGATCTTGTCTCACTGCAACCTCAGTCTCCTGGGTTAGAGCCCTTCTCAGTAGCTGGGATTACACGCGTGCACCATGACGTCCGGCATTCTTAGTAGAAATGGCGCCATGTCAGCCAGGCTGGTCTCCAACTCCTGACCTCAAGTCATCCGCTCACCTTGGCCTCCCAAAGTGCTGGGATTACAGGCGTAGGCCGCTGCGCCCACACGCTAAAAACCAATTTTTACCTGCCTATTGGAAGTCTCCTACACCTCAAAGCAGCTCCTTCCCTTCTGTCTGCTCACTGAAACACGTCCTCTCGTTTTCATTCAAATAGACCCTTTGATCTCACAGTAGCTCGCGGAGAGGCATCCTGCAGTGGAAGCAGCCCACGCTTGCTCATTAAAGCCTTCAGCCTTTCCATCAAAGCAGACCCCCTGGCCTGCTTCCAGGTCCTTCCTTAGAGCACATCATCTGTTCTTAGTTTGTTTTGCTACATATTGAAATAAACATTATTACTCATCAGAGCAATCCCTGCCTCACTCCTCGCCTTGTTTCAGCAGATCCCCACCCTGCATTCTGGCAGCTTAAGGCAAGCAGGTTAAGACTAGTTTCTTACCTGCTCACTGAAGCAGGTCCTCTTGTTCCTATTAAAGCTCATCTTGGCCTAGGTCGGTAGCTCAAGCCTGTAATCCCAGCACTCTGGGAGGTAGAGGAGGGTGAATCACCTGCGGTCAGGAGTTTGAGACCAGCCTGGCTGACATGGTGAAATCCTGTCTCTACTAAAAATACAAAAATTAGCTGGGTGTGGTGGTGTAGCCTGTAGTCCCAGCTACTTGGGAGGCTGAGGCAGGAGAATCCCCTGAACCCAGGAGGCGGGGCTGCAGTAAGCCAAGATGGTACCACTGCACTCCAGCCTGGGTGACACAGCAAAACTGTCTCAAAATAATAATAATAAAGAAATGGGTCTTGTTTTAGTTAACAAGATGAGCTTCATTTTGTTTATTTTATGAGACGGAGTCTCATTCTGTCGCCCAGGCTGCTGTACAGTGGCACAGATCCTGACTCACTGCAACTCCGCCTCCCAGGTGCAAATAATTCTCCTGCCTTAGCTTCCTGAGTAGCTGGGACTACAGGCACACGCCATGCCTGGCTCATTTTTTCAATGTTCTGCCATATTGGCCAGGCTGGTCTCGAACTCCTGACCTCAAGGGATCTGCCCACCTGAGCCTCCCAAAGTGCTGGGAATACAGCTGTGACCCACTGCAGGACCTGTTTCTCTACGCAGGTCCTTGACTTGCTTTTCTGCAAGCTAACCACAGATCCTCTGTTTCTAACCTATTCATCAAGGCAGACTCCCAGCAGTTTATCTGTGCATGGAGATCACCTACACCTCAAAAGAAAAACCTGCCTTCTCTCTGTTAGTCTCCAGCTTGCCTTCTGCCCATTCGAGGTCCCCTTGTTTATATTAAGGTTGACCCATTTCAGCAGATACTTGGCTCCCAAGCTACATCATTAACACAGATCTCAGAGGCTGCGGTAAGCTGGCTAACAACACATGACGGCCATTCCCCACTACATAAGCCCCTACTCACCTTTTTCCTTGGAGCCAGTGTCCACGAAGAAGAGTTTTTCATTTGGGGCCTCTGACAGCAAGCCACTGGAGGGACAGAAATGCAAAACATCAGCCAGAGACGTTGGGGAGGGAAGAGATCCTCCCAGGTCCAGCCTTCCTCTTCTGCTCAGTGAAGCACCCTTTTCCGGCCATAGGACTCTTCCAGGGTAAGGCGGAGCCCCGCAGTTTACAGAACTTAATATTTAGGAAGGACTGCCAGGCGCGGTGGCTCACGCCTGTAATCCCAGCACTTTAGGAGGCCAAGGCAGGTGGATCACCTGAGGTCAGGAGTTCAAGACCAACCTGGCCAAAATGGCAAAACTCTGTATCTATAAAAAATACAAAAATTAGCCAGAGTGGTGGCGCATGCCTGTAATCCCAGCTACTTCAAAGGCTGAGGCAGGAGAATCACTTGAACCAAGGAGGCAGAGTTTGCAGTGCGCCAAGATCGTGCTTGGGCTAGAGAGAGAGACTCTGTCTAAAAAAATAAAAAATAAAATAAAAAATTAGCCGGGCGTGGTGGTGGCCGCCTGTAATCCCAGCTACTCGGGAGGCTGAGGCAGCGAGAATCGCTTGAGCCTGGGAGGCGGAGGTTGCGGTGAGCTGAGATCGCGCCATTGCACTCCTGCACTCCAGTCTGGGCCACAGAGTGAGACTCCGTCGTGGGGGTGGGGGGGGAAAGCTAAGGTGGATGCATGGAGCGTATTTATGCTAAAAAGTATTCGTTGTTTACCTAAAATCCAAATTTAATTGGACGTCCTGTATATTTATCTGCTGAATCTGGTAACGCTATCAAGCTCTCCAGCTTCCCCTCCTGAGTCCCCAGCCCATGCTCTCCACTTCCTCGGCAGTCCTCGGGACAGGCGCCCCCCGACCCCCGGCCAGTCCCCGCAAGCAAGCCCGGCCTCGCACCTGGGAACAGGCGCTGTCCCAGCTCCCGGAAGTCCCGCCCCCCGTACCCGCTCGTGCGCTCCTGTAGCCGCACGTCTTCCAGGAACTGGTCAACCTCCAGCCCCAGCGGCTCCTGAGCGAGTCGCCGCCAGCCCCGTTTCTTGTTTCGTGGGCCTCGCCGCCGCCGCCTCAACGCCGGATCCACTGAAGTGGGCCGCAGCCCCAGGAAGCCAGAATCGGCATCGCTTTTCGAGCTGTGCTTCCCACCACCACCACCGCCTCCGACCGCCATCTTGTCAAAGGAAGAATTCAGCCGCCGGCGTCCCAAAAAGCCCCTTTGCAACGTGCGCGCGCAGATTGCCCACCCCCTTCCGTGACGTACTTCCTGCGGCAGCCATATTTGTAAAGTGACTGGCGGTGCCAGGAGGCTGCCATCTTGATAAAGTATGAACGGCTCCTTCTTCCATTCTTTATACCGGGATCAGAAGATTCCTAACGGCGGCGGGTAGTAGGAGAGAGACGGGAAGATTGCAGGTTCTTGGCTCTCGCCCTAAGCGAGCACCTTACCTGCCGCCCGGGGCCTTTGCTCAAACTGATTTTTTTCTTTAATAGACAGGGTCTCACTTTTTTTTTTTTTTTTTT
>NW_016107581.1:1174145-1185280 GCF_001604975.1 Cebus imitator | reverse complement strand
TTTTTTTTCTGAGATGGAGTCTCTGTCTGTCACCAGGCTGGAGTGCAGTGGTGCGATCTCAGCTCACTGCAACCTCCACCTCCCCGGCTCAAGTGATTCTCTTGCCTCAGCCTCCCAAGTAGCTGGGACCACAGGCTCGGGCCACCACGCCCAGCTAATTTTTTTGTATTTTTAGTAGAGATGAGGTTTCACCATGTTGGCCAGGATGGTCTCAATCTCTTGACCTCGTTGTCTGCCTGCCTCAGCCTCCCAAACTGCTGGGATTGCAGGCGTGAGCCACTACCCCCAGCTGATTTTTTCTTTTTTTTGAGACAAAGGTCTCACTATGTTGTCCAGGCTGGTCTTGAAACCCTGGGCTCAAGTGATTCTCCCTCCTCAGCCTTCCAAAGTGCTGGGATTACAGGTGTGAGCCACTACCCCCAGCTGATTTTTTCTTTTTTTTGAGACAAAGGTCTCACTATGTTGTCCAGGCTGGTCTTGAAACCCTGGGCTCAAGTGATTCTCCCTCCTCAGCCTTCCAAAGTGCTGGGATTACAGGTGTGAGCCACTACCCCCAGCTGATTTTTTCTTTTTTTTGAGACAAAGGTCTCACTATGTTGTCCAGGCTGGTCTTGAAACCCTGGGCTCAAGTGATTCTCCCTCCTCAGCCTTCCAAAGTGCTGGGATTACAGGTGTGAGCCACTACCCCCAGCTGATTTTTTCTTTTTTTTGAGACAAAGGTCTCACTATGTTGTCCAGGCTGGTCTTGAAACCCTGGGCTCAAGTGATTCTCCCTCCTCAGCCTTCCAAAGTGCTGGGATTACAGGTGTGAGCCACTACCCCCAGCTGATTTTTTCTTTTTTTTGAGACAAAGGTCTCACTATGTTGTCCAGGCTGGTCTTGAAACCCTGGGCTCAAGTGATTCTCCCTCCTCAGCCTTCCAAAGTGCTGGGATTACAGGTGTGAGCCACTACCCCCAGCTGATTTTTTCTTTTTTTTGAGACAAAGGTCTCACTATGTTGTCCAGGCTGGTCTTGAAACCCTGGGCTCAAGTGATTCTCCCTCCTCAGCCTTCCAAAGTGCTGGGATTACAGGCGTGAGCCACCGTGCTCAGCCTTGATTATTTTTTAATCTCGTTTTCTTAGAAAATCAGAACCGTCAGTGGCAGATTCTGCACAACACACGTTCCAGTCTCAGAAGTTTTATCCTCTCAAGTGTTCCAGTCCTAGGATCTTGGAAATCAAATAACTGTCGGAATATCACAGTTGGAAGCACAGAACATTAGAGGAATGTTAGAAACATGCACTTTTAGGACTCTAGAAGTGCAGACTTAGAATCATTCATCTTACGCAGGCAAATTCACTGTGCCTCAGCTTCCTCATCTGTAAAATAAGGATGATAATGGTACATCTGTCTCATAGATCATGCAGAAGATTAAACAAATGTAAAGCACTTAAGGCTGCGTCTGGCATCTGAGTGTTAGCTACTGTTACTGAGGCTTCATCTTTTGTTTTTGTTTTTGTTTTAGATGGAGTTTTGCTCTTCTTACCCAAGCTGGAGTGCACTGGCACTCCAGGGTTCATGCAATTCTCCTGCCTCAGCCTCCTGAGTAGCTGGGATGACAGGCAAGTACCACCACGCCTGGCTACTTTTGTATTTTTGGTAGAGATGGGGTTTCTCCATGTTGGTCAGGCTGGTCTTGAACTCCTGACCTCAGGTGATCCGCCTGCCTTGGCCTCCCAAAGTGCTGGGATTACAGGCATGAGCAGCCATGCCCAGCTGAGGCTTCATCTTAGAATCAACTCATCTTTGCTATTTACAAATAAGGAAGGAAGCTCAGAGGCTCTCGGGCCCTGGCAGCCATTCAAAGGGATCCATGGCAGGGCGTGGTGAATCACGCTTGTAATCCCAGCACTTTGGGAGGCTGATGCAGGAGGATGGTTTATGCCTGGGAATTCAAGATCAGCCTGGGCAACATAGTGAGACCCCGTGTCTGCCAACAATTTAGCCAGGCATGGTGGTATGCGCCTGTAGTCCCAGATACTCAGGAGGCTGAGGTGGGAGGATGGCTGGAGCCCAGTAGTTGGAGGGTGAAGTGAGCTGTGATTGTGCCATTGCATTCCAGCCTGGGTGACAGGGCAAGACCCTGTCTCAAAAACAAATCAGAGAGATCCAGGCTTCGTAAAAGCCACTCTGGACTCATAAGGGGAAAAGGCGCTGTAAGGTTGATGGAAAGGATGGAGAGGCAGACCCAGGGTCAGGGTTAGTAAGTTTATTTCAACCTGCCAAACCTCCGCCACAGCCGCAGGCAGTGAAGGCAGCAGCCTGGCTTACGGACTATGGGGGCTATATAGGGGATTTGCAGGTAGGCGGGTGCTATTCTAAGAAAAACCGCCTTTTGGTTCTCAGGGCCTGACATTCTGCTTAGTTGGGTCAACATCCTGGGTTCGAGAGCCGGGTGTGACCGCGGGTGTCCTGTTTACATGGCTTGAGGCTGTTTCTGTTAAGAGCTTGGCTTAGCAGGGGAGAATGGGGAGGGGGGTCTGTGGGCTTGCCTTGCTGTGACTCTAACAGGCGCAGAGAGGGAAGGCGCCACACACATGGTCACACAGCTGAACTCAGCTAGATCCTTGCGCAGAGCGTTGGAAAGGTGACAGGCCCTGGATCATCATAGCCCTCGGAGACCCGCTCTCCCCCACCCCACGCAGTGCCCGACCATCTGGGACAGGGGTTTCGGCGACCACAACCTGCCTGTTTCCTGAGCGTCCGCCAGGGGGCGCAGCGAGCCGCGAGACGGGGCCCGCGTGGGCGGGAAGAGCGCGCGGCCAGCGTGTCCCGGGGCGCCGTGGGTGTGGCTGGGTGTGAGTGCGCGGGACCTTGCGCGTGGGGCGAGCTGCACAGCTCTGGCCAAGAGTCCCTGGGGTGTGAGCACGCGCGCGCTCCTGGCAGCCCGTGTGAGCAAGATCCCCCCTCCCCACCAGGGGCCAGTGTGTCCCTGGCGTAACGCGTCTGGAGTTGTGTACCTACGTTGTGCAAGGGCACCGTGCCGGGCAGGGTGGGGGAGGGAGGGGCTGGTGGAGCACTTCGTGCCCGAACACACACACACATCGCGCGCGCCCCAGGGCTTGGTTCCCAGGCCCCCGCCGCGGGAGGTGGGAGGGAGGGATGTCCCGCGGGGAGGGCCCCAGAGTCACTTTTCTTCGGAAAATATGCCGGTCTGGCCCCCAGCCCAGGCCTGAGTCACCAGGCCTCGCCGCATTGAGTCACGAACTCCACCCCGCCGCTGAGAGCACGGAAGGGGGCCTCCCCCCTACCCCAAATCTTGCCCAGGTCTCTCCCCAGGGGAAGAACGGGCGATCACTGTTCCAAGCCAGCCAGCCTGCCACTTGGGAAGAAGCCTTGGTTTTATTCGCTCTTTGGGGACACTGGTCCATTCAGAGGCCCCTCCCAGCCACGGGGTGGGGGACAATAGTGGGCGTGGGAATCCCAGCGAGCATCCTGAAGGGGGCGTCGCCTCCATGTACAGTATTTTGCTCTTCCCCGGCTGTTCCATGGGGTCCCCTGCCAGGGTCAAGCACTAATACGTGGTGAAGACAGCAAACAGCGTCGGGTCCCTTTAGGAGTGGGGAGAGGGCTGTAGCACCAAGAAACCCCCTCCCTGGCCCACAACATCCCTGAAAAGTAGACTAAGATAAAGCCCCGGGGCCTTTCTATCTGGTAGGGGCTCCACTTAAATATGGACTGGCGGGGTGGCGCGGGCAGATAGGCTGTGGCCCAGCAATCCCTAAGTCCAGACCACCAGCTGTGCCAGGTTTCCAGGGGGCCAGGAGCCATGAACACGTGGGTGGAGGACGGAAATACCTCCAACGGGGTACAGCTGGGATGGAAGGGGCTTTTCTGCCTGCCGTAGGATCCTTTTTAAAGAAATGGGTGTGAAGCCGGGCGCAGTGGCTCATGTCTGTAATCCCAGCACTTTGGGAGGTTGAAGCGGATGGATTACCTGAGGTCAGGAGTTCGAGACCAGCCTGACCAACATGGTGAAACCCTGTCTCTACTAAAAATACAAAAATTAGCCAGGGTGGTGACTCGTGCCTGCAGTCCCAGCTACTCGGGAGGCTGAGGCACAAGAATGACTTGAACCCAGGAGGAGGAGGTTGCAGTGAGCCGAGATCTCACCACTGCACTCCAGCCTGGGTGGCAGAGTAAGACTCCGTCTCAAAAATAATAATAAAAAATAATAAACATAGGCTGGGCATGATGGCTCACACCTGTAATCCAAGCACTTTGGAGGCCAAGGCGGGCGGATCACCCGAGGTCAGGAGTTCAAGACCAGCCTGACCAACATGGTGAAACTCCATCTTTTAAATAATAATAATAATGATAAACATAAAGAAATGGGTGTGGGCTGGGCACAGTGGCTCATGTCTGTAGTCCCAGCACTTTGAAAGGTCAAGGAGGGTGGATCACCTGAGGTCAGGAGTTCAAGACCAGCCTGGCCAACATGATGAAACCCCATCCCTACTAAAAAAAAAAAAAAAAATTAGCAAACACTTGTAGTCCCAGCTACTTGGGAGGCTGAGGCAGGAGAACTGTTTGAACTCAAGAGGCAGAGGTTGCAGTGAGCCAAGATCGCAGCACTGCACTCCAGCCTGGGCGACAGTTCCAGACTCCCTCTCAAAAAAAAAGAAATAGAAAAGAAATGGCTGTGGACAGAATTGGGGGCTTTCCCAATTGGTTTAAGCAAGGGGAGGGGCTTCGGAGAGGCCCATCTGAGGAAACAGGAGGCTGTGTCTCCCCTCTGAGCCCCCCCATGGTCCCAAGACCTGAGGATGTGATGGAATGGGTTGGGCTTCTTGCCTGGCTGAGCAGGAGGCAGTGGAGCAGAAAGGGGTCTGTTTATCTGTTAGTCATTTCAACCATGGGGCTCCTCCCCTAGGGGTGGGGCTGGGGTCCTGCTAGGAATGAGTGTGTGTTTTTGTGACGGTGTAGGCGCCCTCTCCTGGGAATGTCAGCTTCCACAAGGGCACACGTATTTGTCTATTTTGTTCTCTATGGTAATGCCCAGTGCCTAGAACAGGGCTGGGCACATAGTAGGTGCTCAATAAATATCTGAATGAATAACGGATGAATGGATGTCTGCGCATGCTAGTGTCTGTGTGATGTGCCTAAGTGAACGTGAGGCTGGAGGTGTGAAGGGCGGACAGAGAAGTCTTGTCCCTCCCGTGGTCCCCTCTAAATGCTTCCACCGGGGTGCCTGGCGGTAGTGGGGAGGGAGACCCCCCGGTCCTTACAGCTGGGCAGGGAGGGCAGGGAGGGCATGTGTGAGCCAGGGCAAGGGTGTGCATGCGGCCGACTGGAGCTGGGAAGCCACAGCGGGGCCATGGGGGTGTGCACCGGCTCACTCAGCAGAGCCTTTGTGGCGCCGCTTGGAGGGTGGCACCAGGCGACGGGGCAGGTTGGTGGGCAGCCCGTGGCCCTCCAGCTTGGCCTCGATGAGGTGGCTGGCCAGCGCAAACTCCTCGTCATCCAGCATGCCGTCACGGTCGACGTCGCTCAGCTTCCAGATGCGCCCCAGCACCGAGTTGGGGAGCTTGGTCCCCACCATCCAGGTCTTGGCCTTGGAGCCGCTCAGCTTGCCGTCGGCAGGCGCCAGGTTGTAGAAGATCTCGTCGTACTTGGACTTGTCCTTGGTGACCACCCACTCGGCCTCGTCGTCCGAGCCCTCCTCGCCGTCCTCCATGGCCTCGTCGGGCCCCCTCTCCACGAACGGGCCCATGTGGGTGCCCTCGAAAGCGCCCCCCTGCACGCCCACCTCCGTGCTCTCCAGCTCCTCCTGCCGCAGCAGGGGCATCAGCTTGGCAATGTCGTGTGTCAGCATCTCATCCAGCGCCTCCAGCAGCTTCGGCTTCAGCGAGTGAAACTTGGTGAAGTCGTGCGCCATCAGCAGCTCCTGTGGTGGGGGACAGGGGCACCCAGAATTCAGGCAGTGCCCTCCCTGAGGCCCTCAAGCTGCAAGGTGGAACCAGGACACTGGGGAAGCGTGGGGTGGGGGGGCAGCTGTTGTGGGTTTTTTGTTGTTGTTGTTTGTTCCTTTTGAGACAGAGTCTTGCTTTGTCGCCCAGGCTGGAGTGCACTGGCGTGATCTCGGCTCACTGCAACCTCCGCCTTCCAGGTTCAAGTGATTCTCCTGCCTCAGCCTCCCAAGTAGCTGGGACTACAGGCATGTACCACCATGCCCAGCTAATTTTGTATTTTTAGTAGAGATGGGATTTCTCCACGTTGGTCAGGCTGGTCTCGAACTCCTGACTTCAGGCGATCTACCCACCTCGGCCTCCCAAAGTGCTGGGATTACAGGCGTGAGCCACCACGCCTAGCCTAATTTTTGTATTTTTAGTAGAGACGGGGTTTCCCCATGTTGGCCAGGCTGGTCTTGAACTCCTGACCTCAGGCGATTCGAACACCTCCCAAAGTGCTGGGATTACAAGCGTGAGCCACCGTGGCCGGCCTGTTTTTTGTTTTGTTTTGTTTCATTTTGTTTTGTCACCCAGGCTGGACTCTCCCAAGTAGCTGGGACCACAGGCAGACACCACCATGCCCAGCTAAGTGTTTAGTTATTTGTAGAGACAGGGTCTCGCTATGTTGCCCAGGCTGGTCTCAAACTCCTGGGCTCAAGCAATCCTCCCACCTTGGCCTCCCAAAGTGCTGGGATTGCAGGGTGAGCCACTGCCCCGGCCAGCGTAACAGATCTTTACTGACATGTGCAGAAGTACTGGAATATCTGACACCCTGTTCTGCCCTGGCATCCACCACTCAGAAGACACGTGGGCAACAAGGTCCCAGAGGCTTTCTCCTGTACCCCAGATTTACTGAAGGGTGGGAGGCTGGGGCCCTTACCAGCTGGCAGAGAAAGGTTTGCATATTCTCACATCAGATATGACCTTCTCAGAGCATCCCCACTGGCTGAGGACCCTAACTGCCCTCACCCAACTCCAGCTGCCCAGCCAGCATGCCCAACGTGAAAGTTAAAACAAACTCTGTACGTGTTAGTGGCTCACACCTGTAATCCCAGCACTTTGGGAGGTGAGGTGGGAGAATCACTTGAGCCCAGGAGTGCACGACCAGCCTGGGCAACATGGCAAAACCCTATTTCTTTTCCTTTTTTTTTTTTTTTTTTTTTTTTTTTTTTTTTTTTTGAGACTAGTTTCTCTCTGTTGCCCAGGCTGGAGTGCAATGGCGTGATCTCCACTCATTGCAATCTCCATCTCCAGGGTTCAAGCAATTCTCCTGCCTCAGCCTCCCAAGTAGCTGGGATTACAGGCACCTGCCACCACGCCCAGCTAATTTTCATATTTTTAGTAGAGATGGGGTTTCACCATGTTGGCCAGGCTGGTTTCGAACTCCTGACCTCAGATGATCCTCCTATCTCAGCCTCCAAAAGTGCTGGGATTATAGGAGTGAGCCACTGCATCTGGCCTGTGTTTTACTTATTTTAACTAATGTAAGTAAGCCCACGTGGCTAATGGCTGCCATCTTGAACAGGCGAATAGTAGAAGCTGCACGTGTAACCCGTGCTTGCCTCAGTGCACTTGGACTTAGTCATACCCTGGCTGCCAGCTAATCCAGGTTGCAACCTAGGAGCCCCACCCCTTCAGAGTCCTGATCAGCTGGCCTGTCTGCCTTGGCTCGGGAAATTCACAGAGGGCCGCGAAAGGAATCCACCTTTTGCAGGCAACTTAGAGTTGCCCGTTTGAGAAGCAGCATGACAAGACCACCCCTACAGCTGCTCTAGCACAAAGTGACTCTTGACCTCAGGTGATCCGCCTGCCTCAGCCTCCCACAGTGCCGGGATTACAGGCGTGAGCCACTGTGCCCAGCCGTATATATTTCAAATATTTATAAATATAAACATTTAAGTCTCTAAAAAATAAATAAATGAAAATAAACAGAAAGTGTTCTTAAAGCGACTGTACACTTTTCGGGCCAGGCACAGTGGCTCACGCCTGTAATCCCAGAACTTTGAGAGGCTGAGGCGGGCAGATCATGAGGTCAGGAGTTCAAGACCAGCCTGGCCAACATGGGGAAGCCCATCTCTACTAAAAATACAAAAATTAGCTGGATGTGGTTGCGCTCACCTGTAATCCCAGCTACTCGGGAGGCTGAGGCAGGGGAATAGCTTAAACCCGGGAGGGGGAGGCTGCAGTGAGCCGAGATCGCGCCACTGCACTATAGACTGAGTGACAGAGCGAGACTTTGTCTCAAAAAAAAGAGACACTGTACATTTTATTCCCCTTCCCAACTTCTTGCTGGCTGGAATGCAGACACAATGGCTGGAGCATTGACAGCCCTTTTGTACCATGAGGTTCCTTGCCTGGAGGCCAGGCATGGAAGACAAATAAAACAGAAGGGGACTAGATCCCTAGGTCTGTAAAGCACCAAAACAGTCCTGGACCACTTTCTGGGACTTTTATGGAGGAAAGAAAGAAAAAAGCCTCCATCTTAATTTAGCCACTGTTATTTTGGGTTTTCTCTTCACTCCCCTAGCCTGACTCATAAAACCATGCTCCCACGGAACTATTTGAGGGAGGTGCTTTCCAGAACCTGCCATCCATCCCTCCAGCTTTTGAGGTCCCATCTCAGAGCTTCCAGAAGCCAACCCCCACTACCCGCTCCAGGGCAGCTTCCCACCTGCATTTTCTGGCAATCCGGGAAGTCCCCGGGGGAGATGTGATGTTCCAGCTGAATCTTAGCAAAGATGACGGGCAGCTTGAGGATCAGCTGCTTCTTCTTGTTCTCCTTCCCAAACACAGAGGGCATCTCCTTCTTCAGGTAGCTGATGATATAAGCATGAACCTGCGGGAAGAGTGCCCACCTGAGCCTGCGTCAAGGTCCCCCCCGCGGGTGCTTGTTAAAACGCAGGTTGCCGGGGCTGGGTGCGGTGCCTAATGCCTGTAATCCCAGCACTTTGGGAGGCAGAGGCCGGTGGATCACAAGGTCAGGAGTTCAAGACCAGCCTGGCCAGCATGGTGAAACCCTGTCTCTATTATAAATGCAAAAAATTAGCTGGCCATGGTGGTGCGTGCCTGTATTCCCTGCCACTCAGGAGGCTGAGGCAGGAGAATCGCTTGGACCTGGAGACAGAGGTTGCAGTGAGCCAAGATCAGGGCACCACTGCACTCCAGCCTGGTGACAGAGCGAGACTCTGTCTCAAAAACAAAAAAAACCCCACAGGTTGCCGGCCCCACTCCCAGAGATTCCAATTCACTTGCTTTGGGCTGGGGTGTGAAAATTAGAATTTCTTTTCTTTTCTTTTTTATCTTTTGAGATGGAGTCTCGGTCTGTTGCCTAGGCTGGAGTGCAGTGGCGCAATCTCAGCTCACTGCAACCTCCACCTCCCAGGTTCAAGTGATTCTCCTGCCTCAGCCTCCCAGGCAGTGGGGATTAACAGATGTGCGCCACCACACCGGCCAATTTTTTTTAGAGGCCGGGTTGGTTTCTCCATGATGGCCAGGCTGAACTCCCCCACCATGGCCTCCCAAAGTGTTGGGATTACAGGCGGGAACCACAGTGCCCAGCTCTGGAAATCATTCTTTTTTTTTTTTTGAAACGGAGTTTCGCTCTTGTTACCCAGGCTGGAGTGCAATGGCGCGATCTCGGCTCACCGCAACCCCCGCCTCCCGGGTTCAGGCAATTCTCCTGCCTCAGCCTCCTGAGTGCTGGGATTACAGGCACGCACCACCATGCCCAGCTGATTTTTTGTATTTTTAGTAGAGACGGGGTTTCACCATGTTGACCAGGATGGTCTCGATCTCTTGACCTCGTGATCCAACCGCCTCGGCCTCCCAAAGTGCTGGGATTACAGGCTTGAGCCACCGCGCCCGGCCAGGAAATCATTCTTGATTCTTCCTCCTGTTTACCAGCCACATCCAACCTACCAATGAGTCCCCTTTGCCTCCTCCTTTATCTCTCCCTTACTTTTCTTTCCTTTTTCTTTTTGAGACAGGGTCTTGCTCTGTCACCCAGGCTGGAGTGCAGTGGCGCAAATAATGACTTGATTTATTGCCCTTCTCAATTTATTAACTTTCTCTACTCAAGAGGCTGAGATGGGAGGATCACGGAAGCCGGAGAGGTCAAGGCTGCAGTGAGCCATGATCGCACCACTGCACTCCAGCCTGGGTGACAGGGCAAGACCTTGTCTCAAAAAATGAGAAAGAGAAAAAAAAAAAAGCCCCAGAAGGGCTGGAAAATTGTCCGTTCCCTCCATCTCCAGCACTGGTACAATGCGTACAGAAAGCACTCAAGAAATATTTGTGGAATAAACCAATGAACTTGGGAATCTTAGAGACACAATATTTTTTTTTTTTTTTTTTTTTTTAGACGGAGTTTTACTCTTGTTGCCCAGGCTGGAGTGCAACGGAGCAATCTCAGCTCACTGCAACCTCTGCCTCCCGGGTTCAATCAATTCTCCTGCCTCAGCCTCCCATGTAGCTGGGATTACAGACATGCGCCACCGCGCCCAGCTAATTTTGTATTTTTAGTAGAGATGGGGTTTCTCCATGTTGATCAGGCCGGTCTGAAACTCCCAACCTCAGGTGATCTGCCCGCCTCAGCCTCCCAAAGTGCTGGGATTACAGGCGTGAGCTACCTTGCCCAGCCTATTTATTCATTTTTTTAGAGACAGATTCTCGCTCTGTCACCCAGGCTAGAGTGCAGTGGCGGCATCATAGCTCACTACAGCCTCAAACTCCTGGGCCCAAGTGATCCTCCCTCAGCCCCCGCAGTTAGATGGGACTATAGGCACGCACCACCATGCCCAGCTAATTTTTAAAACATTTTTGTAGAGACAGGTCTTGCTATGGTGCCCAGGCTGGTATGGAACTCCTGCCCTCAAGTGATCCTTCCACCTTGGCCTCCCAAAGTGTAGCGATTACAGGCATGAGCAATATTTAATTTTTGAGCTTCCTGTAAAGTACAGACATACCAATATTCATTATTCTGACCTGTTTATTTTTCAATAATTTATAAGATTGTGGGCCAGGCACGGTGGCTCACACCTGTAATCCCAGCACTTTGGGAAGCAAAGGTGGGCGGATCACCTGAGGTCAGGAGTTCCAGACCAGCCTGGCCAACATGGTGAAACCCTGTCTCTACTAAAAATA
>NW_016107581.1:1164430-1173995 GCF_001604975.1 Cebus imitator | reverse complement strand
AAAAAAAAAAAAAAAAAAAAAAAAAAAAAAAAAAAAAAAAAAAAAAAAAAAAAAAAAAAAAAAAAAAAAAAAAATTCTTTTAAAGAATCACAGATTTAGAATTCTGAGAATGCTGGTGGCCCCTAGCTGGTTCTAAATCCTCATCTCGTCCACCGTCCACCACCGCCCTGTCTCCAGCCCCGCTGGGCTCTCAGTTCGAACACATCAAGCACATGGCTGCCCCAGGGCCTTTGCACATACTGTTCTCGCCACAGGCACTGCTCTTCCACCCAATCGCCACTTGGCTCACCCCTTCCTCTCCTTCAGACCGCCCTAAAATAGTCCCTCGTCAGCCCCTCTTTCCTCTGCTTCATTTTTCTTTATAACCATTGATTTGCTCAATGTCTGCTTCCCCACTAAAAAGTAATTCTACGAGAAAAGGAATTTATCTTTGTTCCCTGCTGTAGCTCCAGAGTCTAGTAGAGTGCTGCACGCCCCCAATGTCATTCGGCCACTGCGGGGAGCTTGGTCTGACGGCTCAGGGCATCTTGGCCTCTTTAGAATCTGACCCTTCCAAGATCTTGGCCTTGACGTCATAAAATCGCCCCTTCTAGCAGCTATCACTTCAACCGAAAGCCCTAGAGCCAGAGGACTCGTCCACACCCTCCATCGTACAGACAGGGAAACTGAGGCACTGGGAGGAGGGCGATTACCTCCTCCCAGGGAGTCCCAGAGGGCCTGGTAGCTTTGAAGGAGAGCACCAGGGGAAGTTAACAGTGGGGCTATTGTTGGTGGCGACCAAGTGTGGCAGACTCATACGTGAGGAGCAGAGGTGAGGGGAGGGGCAGTGGGCCTTGGTCACAGCAGACACTGAATGCCAGGCTCCTGTGTCCTGAGCGGCACTGGGGAGCCACGGATGAACCTGCAGGAAGAGGGGGAGGAAGTGCCTATGGGTTTGAAGGACCAATCACGGCAAGGGTGTGGCCGGGCTGGAGGCGGGACCTGCCAGAGCGAGCCAATGGGGCCAGGGGGCGGGGCCGAGGGGCGGCTCCATGGGGACCAGAGGCGGGGAGGCGGGAGGGCGCTGATGGCTTTTCCAGAGAGGAAGCAGGGGAAGGTGCCAGGAAGAGATAAGGTGGGAGGGCGGCCTGGGCCGGGGCTGGGTCCCTGACACCGGGGTTTGTCTGGGTTTCCGGAGCCGCCTCCAGCCTGGCGGGGGCACCAGGTGTCTGGCCCGGCCCCGCCCCTCTGTCCCTGGGCCCTGGGCTCCAGATCCCCCCAAGGGACCCGCAGGAACGAACCTAGGGAAATCTGAGCCAGACCAGGAGGAAGGCAGGGAGAGGGCGGGGGGAGAGATGGAGAGACAGGAGGAGACAGAGAGGGGGAGGAAGAGAAGGAAAGGGAGTTAGGATAAAGAGAAGGTCAAAATGGAGAAGAAAGAGATTGAGAGAGAGGTAGGAAGAGGACTGATAGAGAGACAGAAAAAGAGAGACGGACGCTCCAGAGCCGCGTGGGCGGAGGAGCGCAAGGTGAATTCCGAAGTTCCAGGAGTGGCAGCTCGGTCCACACGGGGCCGCTCCCTTTGAAGGAGGATTCCTGGGGTGGGGGTGGGGACTCTGACTCACCCACTCTCCCTGCTCCTTAAACCAACACCTCAGGCTCCTCCACCCACCCCCCAGAACCTTCTGGGCCTCCCTGCCTGCCCAGCTTCCTGCCCTGCTTCCACCCTGGCAGCGTCCCCTGTGAATGTTCCATTCCGCCTCCAAAATCATTCTGGAACCGGCCCTCTCCTTCCCCCTCTCCTTCCCCAAGGCCTGTCCTGATCCAGGAACCTCCAGCCTTTTCCCTGGTCAGGAGTCCCCTAAACTCACCTGCCTTGAATCCACCCTCCAAAAGGTAGCTTGAGTCTAATTATCTCCTTTTCCTGCTCCGAACCCTTCGGTGGCTACCCAATGCCCTTAAGACAAAGCACAGATTCCCTGACACAGCCCACACCACCTCCTGTGGTCTGATCTCAACCACATCCTCAGCCTCTAATCGAGTTCTGCACACTGTCTACACTGGGATCAACACTGATGTCGTCCCTCAGATGCCCTCTCCTCCAAAGAAGCCCTCTCTGACTCCCCGAGCTACCGGCCCCAGCTCTGACCACACTGCGACATCATTGTCTGGGGATGGATCTGTCTTCTCTCCAGGAGCCCCAGCCAGGACAGAGCCCTGGAACTGCCTTCATTATTAGGACTGGGACAGTCCTAAGCCCGAGCAGGACAGAGCTGGAACCACAGTGGTCACCGCTGTGTCCCCGCACCACCCAACACCAGGCCAGGCATAGAGGAGATTTTGTTCAATGTCATTCATTCAATAAATATTTACAGAGCACCAATTCTGTTCCGGGCGCTGGGGATAAATCAGTGAAAGAATTCCAAGAGCCCTGATTGGCAGGGTGAGGTAACTCATGCCTGTAATCCCAGCACTGTGGGAGGCCGAAGCGGGCAGATCACCTGAGGTCGGGAGTTTGAGACCAGCCTGACCAACATGGTGAAACCCCATCTCTACTAAAAATACAAAAATTAGGCCAGGCGCGGTGGCTCATGCCTGTAATCCCAGCACTCTGGGAGGCCAAGGCGTGCGGATCACCTGAGGTTGGGAGTTCAAGATCAGCCTGACCAACATGGTGAAACCCCGTCTTAAAAAAAAAAAAAAAAATTAGCCAGGCTGTGGTGGCGCGCACTTATAATCCCAGCTACTCAGGAGGCCGAGGCAGGAGAATTGCTTGAACCTGGGAGGCAGAGGTGGCAGTGAGCCGAGATCGTGCCACTGCACTCCAGCCTGGGCGACAGAGCGAGACTCCATCTCAAAAAAGAAAGAAAAGAAAAGAAAAGAAAAGAAAAGAAAGAAAGAGAAAGAAAGAAAGAAAGGAAAACAGCAACAGTGTTCCCTCCATCCACAGTGCCAGAACCATGCGTACAGAAAGCATTCAGGAAATATTTGTGGGTGGGGCACAGTGGCTCACGCCTGTAATCCCTGCACTTTGGGAGGCCAGGGCGGGCAGATTACCTCGGGTAGGGAGTTGGACCTTGAGTCACCAGCCTGACCAACATGGTGAAACCCCTTCTCTATTAAAAATACAAAATTAGCCAGCCATGGTGGTGTGTGCCTGTAATCCCAGCTACCCGGGAGGCTGAGGCAGGATGGCTCGAACCCCAGAAGTGGAGGTAGCGGTGAGCCGAGATCACACCATTGCATTCCAGCCTGGGCAACGAGAATGGAAGTCCGTCTCAAGAAAAAAGAAGAAGAAGAAGAAGAAAAGAAATATTTGTGGAATAAACCAATGAACTTGGGAACCTTTGAGCCACAATCTTATAAATTGTCAAAAAATAAACAAGGAGGGTAGAATAATGAGTATTGGCATGTCTATATTTTATAGGAATCTCAAAAATTCAATAGAGCTCATGCCTGTAATCCCAGCACTTTGGAAGGCCTAAGGAAGTTGGATCACTTGAGGGCAGGAGTTCAAGACCAGCGCGGGCAACATAGCAAGACCCCGTCTCTATGAAAAATAAAAAATTAGCCGGGTGTGGTGGCATGTGCCTCTGGTCCCAGCTACCTGAGGCAGGCTGAGGAGGGAGGATCGCTTGAGCACTGGGGTTCAAGGCTGTAGTAAGCTGGGATTGCATCGTTGCACTCCAGTCGGGGCAACAGAGCAAGACCCCATCTTAAAAAAAAAAAAAAAAAAGGAAGAAGAGGGAAGAAAAGAGGATGGAAGGAAGGAGAAAGGGAGGAGGGAGGAAGGGAGAGAGCATTAGAAGAAGGGAGGAGGAGGAGGAGGAAGGGGGAAGAGGAGGAAGGAGGAGGAGGAGAAGGAGAAGAACGAAGAGAAGGAATATCAGGACAGCAAAGCCAGGGAGCCACGGATTTGACACAGAAATGGAGCGGCGGAGGAATGAGCCTGCCTGCAGTTCCCCTCCCCGCTCCACTCCGCGCCGGAATGACCCAACTTCAAGAAAACTGATCTGGGCACTAGTAAGTCAGGGCCTCGCAGCACTGGTAGGCGAGGACCGAGGAAAGGCAGGGGCTCACCCTGCGCCCTCCTCCCAGAATGCGCGCCCAGCCCCCGGGACGACTCACCCGCACCAGCCGGGCCCTCTTCACCAGGTCGTTGAGCTTGCGCAAGGCGGCGTGCCGGGGCAAGCCCTGGATGTCGCGGAAGAGGTCCTGCTCCTCCAGCTCGAAGAGGCGCCGGTTGTCGGGCACGAGGAGGGGCTGGGACCAGAAGGAGCCGATGTAGACGCGCAGCACCTCGGGCGTGCCCACCACCTTGCCCAGCGCCCACATGAGCGCGCCGTAGACGCGCATCAGCTGCTGCGTCTCCACCATGTCGGCCTTGTTGAGCACCACGCGGATCTTGTCCTCGTGGCCCCGCAGCGCGCCGATGGCCTCGGAGAACTCGTCGGAGATCTCCAGTTTGTGCGCGTCGAAGAGCAGGATGATGAGGTCCACGCGCTCCGCAAACCAGCGCAGCACGGCCGGGAAGTCGTAGCCTGGCGAGAGAGTGCGGAGACAGGGGCGCAAAGGGCAGAAGTCAGACCCCCTCCCTCCAGCCATTCTCTTGCATATTGGACTGTAAAGATGTTCACGTAGTTGGCTGTTCAAATCCTGTCTGGGCAAAAGAGCCAACGTCCTCAGTGGGTACCCTGCTCTGGCTTCCCAGGCCCCAGAATCTCCTCCCTCTCTCTGGCCCCAGCCCCTCAAGCCATCTGGCTACAGGGGGCAGTCACCCCACCTTTGCTTTTTTTCTTTTGTTTTTGAGATGACGTCTGACTCCATCGCCAGGCTGGAATGCAATGGCGCGATCTCAGGCTCACTGCAACCTCCGCCTCCCAGGTTCAAGCGATTCTCCTGCCTCAGCCTCCAGAATAGCTGGGATTACAGGCACGCGCCACCACGCCCGGCTAGTTTTTCGTAGTTTTAGTGGAGACGGGGTTTCACCATGTTGGCCAGGATGGTCTCAATCTCTTGACTTTTGTGACCTGCCAGCCTCAGCCTCCTAAAGTGCTGGGATTACAGGTGTGAGCCACCGCACCCTGTCCATCCTCCTTTTCTTTTGCTGGAGTGCAATGGCGGTATCACGCCTCCCTGCAAACTCCGTCTCCCAGAGCTCAGGCGATCCTCCCACCTCAGCCTCCCCAGTAGCTGGGACTGCAGGTGTGTGTCACCACACCTGGCTAATTTTTGGTTTTTGGGTTTTTCTTCTTTTTTTTTCTTTTTTGTAGAGATGGGGTCTCACTATGTTACCCAGCCTGCCCTCAAACTCTTGAGCTCAAGCGATCCTCCTGCCTCTGCCTCCCAAAACGTTCGGATTACAGGCAGGAGTGTTCATTTTTTCATTCGCTCATTCATTAGGCAGATGTTAGTGGTTGGGTATGTATGCGTAGGTTGTTAAAAATACAGACATGTTGTAAAAAAGAAAAAAAATACAGACATGTTTCCCGAGAGATCCCCCTGTGCTCCTGTGGAAGCCCCCAGCCTGCCACACGCCTCTATCACCCCAACTCCTCTCTCCAGGACCTGTTGGATCTCCCCACGATCCAGCAACTGGAGTTCATGCTGGACCACTGGGCTCTCGCCATAGCAAATGTTAATTGGCGCCAGAGCAAACCTTGTCCCTTTAAAAAAAAAAAAATGGTTGAGCTTTTGTGGCGCGTTACTTAAACCGCAATGAAACTGTTTTTTAAAAACAGTGCTGGATGCACAGTAAGCGCTCAGCAAGTCATGGTGACATCACCCAGGGGTATCCACTCAGGAAGCACCTCCTGCGCTACCTGCCGTGTGTGTGGAGGCTGAGGCAGTCCCGGCCCTGTCCTTATAGATCTCAGCCCACTGGGGACACAGACCTGGCCCCTAAGTGATCAGGCTGGGATGGGCAGGGGGACCCAGGGAGCTGTGGGAGCCCGGGGCCAGTGCCTGACCCAGTTCCCAGCCTGGGGGTTCAGGGAGGACTTCCTGGAAGAGGGAATGCAGAGTGCGGAGCTGGAGGACAAAGAGTTAACTAGCAGAACAGTGAGCCGCCCAAATTACCGAATTATCGACTTCATGCCCTCCAGATGGAACTCACTCAGTGACTCTTCAGGACAACCCCAGGAGGTGGGCACTGTTCTGACCCCATTTTCCAGATGAGGAAACTGAGGCACAGAGAAGTCAGGGGACTTACTCAAGACACAGAGGTAAGAGGGGACAGAAGAGGAGCCCCCTGGGTCTCTATGCTCCTCTGGAGAGCTGGTGATCGTGCCCATCCTGCCTGGGGGGGAAGCAGCCTCCTTGAGGGAGTCACAGGGGCTCAGATGGGGGGGCATTGTTTGGGGGAGGAAGGGCCAGGTCACTGGAGGGACAGCAGCTGGATCTCCTCCCCCTCCCGGTGTCTCCGCAAACACACACACTGGACCAGATTTGGAAAGTGTGTCTCATGGGGCAGGGAGGGAAGGAGGGAGAGGGGTTGAGTCAGTGTGGGATGGGAGACGTGGCAGGAAGGGTCCACGAAGGCACTCGCCCGAGAAAAACAGGCATCACCGGCACTTCCATAGCACCTACTGTGTGCACACATACCGTTCTAAGTGCTTTGTATGTTTTTTAACTAATTTAACCCTTAGGACAACTATGAGGCTGCCAGTGTTATCATTCCCATTGTGGTTTTTGTTTTTTGAGACAGAGTCTCACTCTGTTGCCCAGGCTGGAGTGCAGTGGAGCGATGTCGGCTCACTGCAACCTCCGCCTCCCAGGTTCAAGTGAGTCTCCTGCCTCAGCCTCCCGAGTAGCTGGGATTACAGGTACGTGCCACCACGCCTGGCTAATTTTTGTATTTTTAGTAGAGACAGGGTTTCACCATGTTGGCCAGGCTGGTCTCGAACTCCTGACCTCAGATGATCTGCCCGCCTCAGCCAAAGTGCTGGGATTACAGGCATGAGCCACCACGCCCGGCCTATATGTTTTCTCATTTTGCAGATAAGAAAATTGAGGCAAAGAGAGGTTAAGCGGCTTGCCCAAGGTCCCACAAAAGTAGCAGAAAATAAATAAATAAAAGCATCAGAGCCTAGACTGGAGGGATTTACTGTGCCACAATCACACACGTGTGTTCACAGATCTTACACAAAGAGTCAGTCTCACAGGAGCTCGCACGCACACACACACACACACACACAGACACACAGTGGCACACACCCGGACACAACTATAGCCAAGTACTACAAGATGCTGGCTCCCAGACACACCCGTGTTCACAATCTGGGACCTGCACAGATGCGCGCGTGCACACACACACACAGAAGCATGTACACAATTTGAAGTCACACACCCTCAGAGCTACGATGTTGCACACCCACTGCTATGATTGTATCTCGGGACACAGCTGTGTGCTCCTGTGTGGCGTTGTGTATGTGAGAATATGTGTGTGCAGGAGTGTATCTTTTGTGTAACTATGTGTGGTTGTGTCTGTGTGGGTGCCTTTGGGTCTGGGAGGGCATGGGAGGCTATCTGCGTGTGGTTGTGTCTGTGTGGGTGTGAACTGCGTTCCGTGACTATCTGTACATATGGGTGTCTGTGTCTGTGATCGTGCATCTCACAGTATCTCTTTCTCTCTCACACACACACACATACTTCACAATATAACAGTTTATAGGGACAGAATCAGTTGCATACAATTACACAAAGTCTCTCATAGTCCTACACAGCCCATCAGAGTCACACAAAGTCATCCAGCAGGCCAGGTGGGGTGACTCGCACCTGTAATCCCAGCGCTTTGGGAGGCCAAAACAGGAGGATCACCTGAGGTCAGGAGTTCAAGACCAGCCTGGCCAACATGATGAAACCTCGTCTCTATTAAAAAAAAAAAATACAAAAATTAGCCGGGCGTGGTGGCGCGCGCCTGTAGTCCCATCTACTCAGGAGGCTGAGGTAGGAGAATTGCTTGAACCTGGGAGGTGGAGGTTGCAGTGAGCCAAAATCGTGCCACTGCACTCCAGTCTGGCACCTGGTGACTGAGCGAGACTCTGTCTCAAAAAAATAAATAAAAAAGAAAGAAAGAAAAGATCTTTAGGGATCACCAGCTCTTTGTCCTGTAGAACTGTTAAGACATTAAACACGCACACACCACANCCTGAGGTCAGGAGTTCAAGACCAGCCTGGCCAACATGATGAAACCTCGTCTCTATTAAAAAAAAAAAATACAAAAATTAGCCGGGCGTGGTGGCGCGCGCCTGTAGTCCCATCTACTCAGGAGCCTGAGGCAGAAGAATCACTTAAACTCTGGAGGCGGAGGTTGCAGTGAGCCAAGATCGCACCACGGCACTCCAGCCTGGGCGACAGAGGGAGGCTGCCGCAAAAGCAGACAAAACAAAGTTATGCAGCCACAATCATAGGCACACACACACATGCACGCAGAGGCATGTACACAATTTGAAGTCACACAACCTCAGAGCCATGGCTCCGGTGAGGCACGTCCACGCAAACACGAGGAACCACCACACCCAGCTGTACACTCACAATGACACACTTTCCCAAGATATGCAGCAAGTCACACACACACACACCAACAGATGGGCACTCTCTCCCCCTCCTCCTCTGCCCTCAAGGCCAGGGAAGGAGACCCCGTTCCCCACCCCCCACGCCCCCTGCCCGCACCCCTGCCCTGGCTGAGAGGGCCGCTCCATCAGCCCCGCTGCCCCAGTCCCAGGCCCCGCGGTGGGAGCCCCAGGATCCACCCCTTGGCAGGCAGCGCGTCCTCCCAATGGTTTCTGCAGCTGCCTCCTGCCTTTCTCCCGTGGGGCCTCTGGACGGAGGCCAGGGACACGCTCACCCCCGGCGCCCCCGCTGCACCCCGGGCCCAGCCTCCTTGCTGGGGCCTCCCATGCCCTCTGCCCCGCATGGCCGCCTCCTTTGCCCCAGTTCCGGGCCTCCAAGGCCGTGGGGGGTGGGGGCCACAGATGCGGAGCTGGGCGGGGACGGCGGTGGGGCTCGGCGCACCCGGAGGCCCCTGCTGGAATCCATCCCCCGCTCTCCTCGCGCAGCTGTTTATAAATTCCAGGCCCGGCCTTGGCCCCCACCCAGATTCCCCTCCCATCCCCTTCTCAGCCCCATCTGTGGCCCCGACGCAGAGCCAGGAGGTCCAGGGCCCAGCCTCCCCTGCCAGGGCGCTGCCTCGCCTCTGGGCCTGTGTCTCCCCGCACTGCTGCCTCATTGCCTCGGAATCCCCGTCCCTCTTCACCTCTCCCTTCCCATTCTAACTGACTGCCCAGACACGCCGCTCCTGCCCACTCCCACCACGTGGTCACCCACACACCTCCCCCACCCATCAGCGCCAGCCAGCACCGAGCAGTCACGGCTTCCACTAGCTCCAGGCAGCTGCCCCGCCAGCCAGGGCCAGAGGACACAGGCCCAGATCCCAGCGGAGACCCCGCCCTCCTCCCTCAGACCCAGGAGTCCAGGCCCCCAGCCCCTCCTGCCTCAGACCCAGGAGTCCAGATCCCAGGCCCTCCTCCCTCAGACCCAGGAGTCCTGACCCTCAGACCCCCCTCCCTCAGACCCAGGAGTCCAG
>NW_016107581.1:1159417-1163906 GCF_001604975.1 Cebus imitator | reverse complement strand
CCTCAGACCCCGGGGTCCAGGCCCAGCCCCTCCTCCCTCAGACCCAGGGGTCCAGGCCCAGCCCCTCCTCCCTTAGACCCCGGGGTCTGGCCCCACTCACCTCGGCTCACCCTCTGCTTGGCACCCGACAGGATGCCTGGGGTGTCGATGATGCTGATGCTCTCCAGGACCTGGTTGGGGAGCTGGGCACACATGAACCTGGAGGCAGAGGGTTGGGGTCAGCGCAGGGAAGGACAGGCGGAGGGAAAGCATGAGGAGGGCCTTGGGCCCGCGGCAGAGCATCCTGTACAGGCAAAGAAAAAGTCCGGACAGAGACGGCGAGAGGGAGACTGCCTCAGAGCCATCGCCAGCCATAACTCCTGTTCAGGGAGCACTTCATCTGTGCCGGGTGCTGTTCAATTTTGTATATATTTTTACGATGCAGTTTCGCTCTTGTCACCCAGGCTGGAGTGCAGTGGTGCGATCTCGGCTCACTGCAACCTGCGCCTCCCGGGTTTAAGCGATTCTCCTGCCTCAGCCTCCTGAGTAGCTGGGATTACAGACGCACACCACCACGCCCGGCTCATCTTTTGTATTTTTGCTGGAGATGGGTTTCACCATGTTGGCCAAGGTGATTGATCCCCATTTTGCAGATGAGGCTACAAGAGGGGCAAAGAGGCCAACTCATTTGCCTGAGGCCGCCCCGCTGGCCGGGATTGCCCCAGGCATGCTGACTTCACCAGCCTCAGCACTCCCCTGGAGAAGAGAGCGGAGGGGCTTGGGGAGAATTGGGTAGAGAGAAGGGAATCGGGGCTAAGAAGGAGGGAAACACCATCAGGGAGGGGACAGAGAAGGGGGACAGCAAGATGCACCCCCAGGGCTAGGCGCAGCGGCTCACACCTGTAATCCCAGCACTTTGGGAAGCCAAGGAGGGTGGATCACCTGAGGCCAGGAGTTTGAGACCAGCCTGGCAAAGGAAGGAAAGAAGGAAGGAAGAGAAGGAAGGAAGGAAGGAAGGATGGAAGGAAGGAAGGAGGGAGAGAGGGAGGGAGGGGAGGAAAAGGGAGGGAAGGAAGGAGGGAGGGAAGGAAGGAGGGAGGGAAGGGAAGGGAGGGAAGGGGGAGGGAGGGAGAGAGGAAGGAAGGAAGGGAGGGAGGGAGGGGAAGAGGAAGAGGGAGGGAGGGAAAGAGAAGGGAAGAGAAGGGAAGGGAGGGAGGGAGGGGGACGGGCGCGCCCTGGGCTCGTGGCTGGTGCACCTGTTGAGGAAGGTGTTTCCGAAGGGGTTGAGTTTGCGGAAGGGCTTATCTGGGTCCACGACGAGAGCGTTGCCGGGCACGGTGCCCTCGGTGTCCCCGTGCATGACGGCCACGAAGCAGTCAGTGGTGGGCTCGGGCCCCACGCGGGAGCCGGGCACCTCCTGCTCCAGCAGGTACTGGATGAAGCTGGTCTTGCCCGTGCTGTACTGGCCGGCCACCAGCACCATGGGCTTGCCGTCGAAGTCTGCGTCCTCCAGGGCCGGCGAGTGGAAGGCCCCGAAGCGGTAGTGCTCCTCCAGAGGCAGCAGCTTCGAGCGGTACAGCTCCTTGAGGGCCGAGGTCACTGTGCGGATGGCCTCGGGCTGCTGGCCCCGGGCCCCGCCCCGCTTCAGCCAGCTGAACATGGTGGTCGCACCTGCCCACGGGGTTCACGGAGAGACGAGCAGGTGAAGATCTGCCTGGGGGAGAGGGGAGGCCGTGAGCCTGCGCTGCCCGGCCAAGGAGGAGGAAAGGGGACTGGATGTAGAATGTCTGCGTGGCAGGACGGGTGGCGGCGGAGGAGGAGGGGCACAGGTATTCGGGGTCACAAATGGCTGGTCACGGAGCAGGAGGAAGATGGGAATTGGGCCGGGCGTGGTGGCTCATGCCTGCAATCCCAATATCTTGGGAGGCTGAGGCAGGAGGATCGCTTGAGGTCAGCAGTTCCAGCCCAGCCTGGGTAAAATAGTGAGACTCCCCCTCATCATCCCTCCAAAAAAAAATAATTAGCAGGGCATGGTGGTACATGCCTGTAGTCCCAGCACTTTGAGAGATTGAGGCAGGAGGATTGCTTGAGCTCAGGAGTTCAAGGCTGCAGTGAGCTATGATCATACCACTGCACTCCAGCCTGGGCTACAGAGCAAGACATCATCTCAAAAAAAAAAAAAAAGGCTGAGCACGGCGGCTCACACCTGTAATCCCAGCACTTTGGGAGGCCAAGGCGGGTGGACCACCTGAGGTCAGGAGTTTGAGACCAGCCTGACCAGTGAAACGCCATCTCTACTAAAAATACAAAAAATTAGCCAGGCATGGTGGCACACGCCTGTCGTCCCAGCTACTTGGGAGGCTGAGGCAGGAGAATCGCTTGAACCCGGGAGGTGGAGGTTGCAGTGAGCCGAGATCCCGCCACTGCACTCGACAGCGTGAGACTCCGTCTCAAAAAAAAAAAAGAGGGAGGTGATAGCGAAGCAGCTGGGGGAAGAGAGAGACTGACGGTGATTTGGTCGGAAGGATGGTGGTGGTGGAAGGATGGACCAGGCGAAGGATGCAGAAGCTGCCGGAAGAAATGATTCCTTAATCCTTTCATTCATTTCTTCCTCCCTTCTCCGTCCATCATCTGACACATGTTCACTGAAATCCCTCACTCCATGCTTCAGGCACCATGGACCCAGAAATGAGCCAGAAATCTTCCCCCACCCACCCAGAGCCCGCAGTGAGGACAGAACGCATGCCCGACACCCAGAGGAGGGCGTGAGAAACTGACCACAGCGCCAGTGCGACTCAGGGCGGGGCTGGCTTTTGAGCTGCTCCGTGAAGAGCAGGCAAGACAAGGGGGTTTAAGCAGAGAGGATGGCGCGTGCAAAGGCCTGGGGGCGTGAGAGGTCCTGGTGTGTTGGCAGCCATGAAACATCTGGGTGGGTGGCCAGACACAGGGGCACAAAGAGGAGGGGTGAAAAATGGCGCTGAGAAGGTTTCCTGGGTGGACCAGGGCATGAGGGCCCTTGGGTTTTAACAAGAAAAATAATGCAACATTTACAACCACTGCATGCCAGGGGCTGTGCTAACTCACTTTACCTTCATAACCCCGTGAAGTCGGTCTATTATCATCCCCGCTTTTCTAAAAAGGCAAAGGAGGCTCCGGAAGACAGGAATAAACTACCCAAAATCACTTAGCTAGAAAATGCCCAGGCAGGGTGCGGGTGGCTTATGCCTGTAATCTCAGCACTTTGGGAGGCCGAGGTGGGCGGATCACGAGGTCAAGAGATCGAGACCAGCCTGGCCAACATGGTGAAACCCCGTCTCTACTAAAAATATAAAAATTCAGCGACTCAGGAGGCTGAGGCAGGAGAATTGCCTGAACCCGGGAGGCGGAGGTTGCGGTGAGCCGAGATCGCGCCATTGCACTCCAGCCTGGGTNCAGCCTGGGTAACAAGAGCGAAACTCCGTGTCAAAAAAAAAAAAAAAAAAAAAAAAAAATATATATATATATATATATATAAAAATTAGCTGGGCATGGTGGTGGGCACCTGTAGTCCCAGCTACTGGGGAGCCTGAGGCAGGAGGATCATTTGAACCTGGGAGGCGGAGGTTGCAGTGAGCTGAAATCTCACCACTGCACTCCAGCCTGGTGACAGAAAAAAAATTAGAAAAGAAAAAAAAGAAGATGCTCAAGCTGGGCCTCAAACCCAGGCACCCTGAACTCGGAGCTTGCAATCATCACAGGTCGACGGATCTGAGTTACGGAGGGGACCAATGACCGTCGCAGGAGCAGTGAGCACCCCAGCCCCCAAGGCCGAGTTCTCTCTCTTCCCTCCCTTACTAGCCTTTTATTCACCGTTGGGTCTGTAGTGCTGTCCCCTCTTTCGTTCCTGATATCAGGCATATGTGTGTGTCTTTGCTTTTCTTTCTTTTTTTCAAACATGATTGGTCTCTGTTTATGCTTAGATTGGAGTCTCTACCTACCATTCCCCAGTAAAAGAACCCGGGACTCCTTGGAGAAATGGTGGGCTCCAGGGCTGGGGCAGGGAAGAACAAGTGAGCCTGGGGAAGATGCTGAGGAAGTGCTCAGAGGCAGATGGGGATGTTTCAGGGACAGAGGACCCAGCTTGCAGGGGCTCCCACTGGCCCAAAATGGGGCAATTTGAGCATCAAAATAAGTGTGAATCGAATATGCTAAAATCCATAAAATCATGGGACTTTTAAAAGGGGTGGTGACGGGGTGGGGGAAGTAGAAGGAGAAGGAGTCCGTGAAGAGTCGCAGGAATGGACAAGAGGGGCAGGATCTGGGATGTGGGCAGAGGGAGAGCGCTCTGGGCGGTGCTGCAGGCAGGATGGGCCCTGGGAGAGAGCTGGGGAGAATGCCTGGTGCTGGCTGAAGGCAGCGGCTGATGGAGTGGGGGCAGGACAGGCAGGGGCTCTTGAGTGGCTGGAGGGACCAAGTTAACCGATAGGGATGAGGGCGTGAAGGGAGACCCCAGAGAGGATCTCCTCTAGCC
>NW_016107581.1:1153853-1159278 GCF_001604975.1 Cebus imitator | reverse complement strand
GGGGGGTGGGGTACAGGGTTAGAGACTGGGGGGACTGGTGCAGACTGGAAGGGACAGGGGGACACCGGGGGAGACCGTTAGAGACTCGGGACAGGGTGGTGAGGAGCAGGGATCATGCACGCGGAACCAGGGCAGGCTCGGGCGGGGTCGGGGGGCCACAGCTGCGGTGCGGGGAGCACTCACCGACGGGGCGCGCTGGCGGCTGCAGCGGGCTGGGCGGGTTGGGTGGGCTGGGCGCGGGGGTCCCGCGGGGATCCGAGGCGCCCTTGGAGCGGCCTGTGCTCGCAGTCCCGTCCGGAGCCGTCTGAGCCGGGTGGGGCCCGGAGCGGAGAGAACTGGAGGGAGGACGGTAGGGAGGGGCGGGACGAGGCGCCCCCCCTCGTCCCGGTCCCCAAACCGGGCTCCCGGCCTCTGGCGCCCCCTGGTGGAGAGCGAGGAGGACGCCTTAGCGCGGCGGGCGAGAGCTCCAGCGTCCAGCCCGTGGTTCGAATTCCCCCTCCACCTCTGGCGTTGGGCCGCTCACCAATCTTTCTGTTCTTAACACGGGAATCACAACAGCAGCAGCAATAATAGTAACAATAAGTTAGGTCGGGTGACCTGGCTCACACCTGTAACCCCAACACTTTGGAAGGCCAAGATGGGGAGATTGCTTGAGGCCAGGAGTCTGGGCAACACAGCGAGACCCCATGTCTATTAAAAATAAAAATAAATAATAAATAATAAAATAATTTAGCCGGGCGCAAGGGAGCACACCTGTAATCCCAACAACTCAGAAGGGTGAGGTGGGAGGATCGTTTGAACCCAGGAAGTCAAGGCTGCAGTGAGTGCCACTCATTGTGATTGTGCCACTGCCCTCCAGCATGGGTGACAGAGCTGGAACTCACCTCTAAAAATATAATAGGGCCAGGCGCGGTGGCTCACGCCTGCAATCCCAGCACTTTGGGAGGCCGAGGCCAGTGGATCACTTGAGGTCAGGAGTTGGAGACCAGCCTGGCCAACATGGTGAAACTCCATCTCTACTAAAAAAAAACAAAAATTAGGTGGGTGCAGTGGCACAACCCTGTCATCCCAGCTACTAGGGAGGCTGAGGCAGGAGAATCACTTGAACCCGATAGCTGAGATCAGACCACTGCACTCCAGCCTGGGTGACAGAGTGAGACTCCGTCTTAAATAAATAAATATATGGCCGGGCGTGGTGGCTCACACCTGTAATCCCAGCACTTTAGGAGGCAGAGGCAGATGGATCACTTGAGCTCAGGAGTTTGATCTCTATTAAAAATACAAAAATCAGCCGGGCGTGGAGGTGGGTGCCTGTAATCCCAGCTACTCAGGAGGCTGAGACAGGAGAACAGCTTGAACCCAGGTTGCAGTGAGCTGAGATCATGCCACTGCACTCCAGCCTGAGTGACGGAGCAAAACTCCATCTAAAAAAACAAACAAAAAAACCAGCTCCGTCCTAGACAACCCCCAGCAGCAAGTCTTTCTTTCTTGGTCAGCTTCTCACTGGCTGTGCTGCCTATTGCAACTTTGCACGGTATTTTCCTACTTTATTTCATAAATCTGCCTTTTCGTTTTTTCTCACTGTGGCCAGGCTGGAGTGCAGTGGTGCAATCTTGGCTCACTGCAGCTTCCGTCTCCTGGGCTCAAGTGATTGTCCTAGCTCCCAAGTATCTGAGACCACAGGTGTGCACCACCAGCTCATTTTTGTTTGTTTAATTTATTTATTATTTTGAGATGGAGTTTGATTCTTGTTGCCTAGGCTGGAGTGCAATGGCGCCATCTCAGCTCACTGCAACCTCCCCTCCTGGGTTCAAGTAATTCTCCTGCCTTGGCCTCCCATGTAGCTGTGATTACAGGTGCCCACCACCACACCTGGCTAATTTTTGTATTTTTTAGCAGAGACAGGGTTTCACCATGTTGACCAGGCTGGTTTCAAACTTCTGACCTCAGGTGATCCACCCACCTCAGCCTCCCAAAGTGCTGGGATAACAGGTGTGAGCCCACAAATCTGCCTTTCTTTCCCTACAACTGTCTTGGTAAATTCTCTTACCCCCACACAACCAGCCCAGATAATTGTCACTCACTCGGGACACCCACCTTATTAACCTGCATTATGGAGCGAGCTGTTGTGTCCTCTCAAAACATATGCTGACGTCCTAATACTAGTGCCTGTGAATGTAATTTTATGTGGAATCAGGGTCTCTGGTGTAAAGAAAGCTAGAAGGAAAAAAAAGAAAAAAAAAAAGGAATCAGGGTCTTTGGAGATAATTAAGTTAGAAGCGCATACTGGTAGGATGGGCAAAAATCCAATATGGCCAGTGCTCTTAGAAGAGAAGTGACACCAGGGTTGGTGGCTCACGCCTGTAATCCCAGCACTTTGGGAGGCCAAGGCAGGCAAATCAGGAGGTCGAGACCATCCTGGCCAACGTGGTGAAATCCCGTCTCTACTAAAAATACAAAAATTAGCTGGGCGTGGTGGTGCACCTGTGATCCCAGCTACTTGGGGGGCTGTGGTGGGAGGATCACTTGAGCCCGGGAGGTCAAGGCTGCAGTGAGCCACGATCGTGCCACTGCACTCCAGCCTGGGTGACAGTCAGCCCGTCTCAAAAGTACATAAATGTTTTTAAACAGCAACACACGTAAACCAAGGTAATGTATTGACCAAAATGTGGTGATCAGAGGCTCTCGAGAACCTTGCCCTGTCTCCCTGGGGGTAATGGCCTGGTATTCACTAATTTTCAGTGTCTGCAGAGACCACAGAACCTCAGGGGAATAAGAATTGGCTGGATTCAGCCTAGCTGTTTACTGTCTGCCTTCCTCACTACCAAGTCGGCTTCTTAGCGGAAGTCTCGCCTGCCTTGTTCATGTCGAACCCCCTGAGGCTAGAACGGAGCCTGACACTCAGTAGGTACTCCAGCAACACTTAACAGAAGGCGGCCTCACAACCCAGATCTGAAGACCCCCCCCCACCCTCAAACACCCAAAGCAATGGGCCAAGGGGGCTTGAGTACAGTTTTAAAAAAAGGATTGGTTTTTAATTTACAAGAGTTCTAAATGTACAGAATTCTCCTTTAAAAAAATCGTTATACACAATAAATACAGTACAAAAAACTTTATCTTACAGTACTAGTTTTGTCTCCGAGATTTCAAAATCTGGCGCGGGTGGATGGAGGCAGGAAGAACAGAGGGAAGACTGGCTGGGGAGGGGGTCGGGGGAGAGGAAGACCCCAATTTCTTGTTTTGCTCAGATTTCAAAGTCGAGAGATGGGAGCGTTCGAAATCTCTCTCACTTGCGCGCGAGCGCGCGCGCACACACACGCACACACACACACACACACACACACACACACACGGGAACACAGGTCACGCGCTGGACGTGCGCATGTCACACGGGTGCCTGCGGGCACAGCGCGCAGGGAGGCTGGCTCCTCCACTCCCTCTCTGGTTTTGTTTAACGGCCTGTTGGGGGCGGTGGGGAGAAGCCGAGCCTGTCTGGAAGGATCCTGCCAGCTCCCAGCGCCCTCCACCATCAGTGAAGCCACACGGACAAGACAGGCACCCGGAGCGTTGGCATCAACCTGGCGGCCCCATCCCTGGCAAACACACGCACGTGTCCTCCGGGCAGAGGGGCAGAGTGTGCCAGGAAGTGGGAAGACAGGAATGGACACACCGATTTGCCCCTCCTCTGGCAGGGGGGACGTTTGGCAGCACAGCCCCTCCCCGAAATCCACGCCGCCGCCATGCCCACCCCCCAGCCACCCTGCCACAGGTGGTGGGGACGGAGGCCTTTGTGACTCAAATAACTTAGGCAAGAAAAACCGTCAGGGGATCCCCGGCTCGAGTCCGCAGGAGGCTGGGGGCGGACGCGCGGTTGTCCTGGCGGCGTCTGCAGGACGAGGGGAGGGGAAGGGAAGCCGGCCCGGTGTTATCTGGTCAACGTCCTGGCGCCGAGACCACCGTTGTGACTGGAGGGCGGGTAGGCCTCGGGCCTGTGCAGGGGTGGCGGGGAGGCGGGCGTGCCGGCCGGGGCGGCGTGGGGGTACGGGGGCGCGGGTGTCCGGCCGGGGGCCTGCTGCAGGTTCAGGATGCTGTCGATGGCGCTCTGCAGGTGCTCGGTGAGCGTGTCGTCTTGCGGGCTGTCGCTGGAGAAGCTGGCCTGGTCCACGTCGGGCGACTCGGACTTGCGCCGCTTGGCAGGGGGCAGCGTGGGAGCCTCCCATCCCGGGTCCCCGGTGCCCTGGGCGGCGCTGGCTGTGGGCTCCGGTGGGGCTCCCTTGAGCATGCGCTGGTACAGCTCGTCCTCCACCGCCGCCAGCTCGCGGATGAGCCCGCTGGTGGCCTCGTCCACTTTGGCCGGCAGCTGGGCTGGGCTGCCTCCCCGCGCCCTGCCCGCGGGCGTCCCCTCCTGGGCGCCGGGGTCCCCCACGTTCTCGCGGTAGGTCTTGCGCAGCGGCAGGCGCGGGCAATGTGGGGCGGTGCCCAGGGGCTTGCGCTCGGGGGCAGTGGGCGGCGGGTGGTCCACGGTACCGTTCATCTGGCCCGTGGGAGGCGGGGGCGGCGGGGGCCGCGGCGGGTGCTCAGCTACCTTGAGGGCGGCTGGGGGCGGCGGGGGCTGGTGCACGGGGTCCAGGGCCGTGTTGTGCACGACCTTGCTGAGCCCGGCTTCCTGCTTGATCTTGAGCTTGAGCCCAATGCGGCTCCGGGCCTCGTAGGTCTTGATGGGCGGGCGGTTGCGGGAAGGCATGGGGCCGTCCTCGTCGGCGTCCAGGGAGGAAGCGGCGGACAGGGAGGAGGATGCCCTGGCCCAGGTGACCGAAGGGGAGCCGCCTGCCCCGCCGTGCCGGATCACGAGCTTGGTGGGCAAGTGCGGAGGGGGCTGGGCGCAGGCCCCGGGAGCTGAAGACGATGGGGGGCCATGGCCGGGGAGCCGATGACCCTCGGAAGAGGCTGTCACAGGGAGGCCAAGCGAGCGGGAAGAAGACACATACTCGTCTGCAGAATCAGGGGCGAAGAAAGCACAGGATGAGGCCCCGACCCAGCTGGGAGGAGCTGTGTGCAGTGAGCACCGACTGCCACCCAGACACCACGCTGCGCACTGGCCCCTCCAATCCTCAGGACAGGCCGCCTGTGACCCTCTTCAGCGAGGCCCAGATCCCCCCCAACTCTAAACCACTGTGTCTCGCACAGCGGCCACGAACCACGTGGGGCTCATTCAGAGTTAAATGAATTAAGAGAATATGAGGCCTGCGGTGGCTCAAGCCTGTCATCCCAGCACTTTGGGAGGCCGAGGCGGGTGGATCACGAGGTCAAGAGATAGAGACCATCCTGGTCAACATGGTGAAACCCCGTCTCTACTAAAAATACAAAAATTAGCTGGCATGGTGGCGCGTGCCTGTAATCCCAGCTACTCAGGAGGCTGAGGCAG
>NW_016107581.1:1127426-1153648 GCF_001604975.1 Cebus imitator | reverse complement strand
AAAAAAAAAAAAAAAAATTCAACTGGACAGCACTGCTCGTATATACATGATTTTTAAAAAATAGGGGTGAGGAGGTATCCAATTTCAAAATCTAGTCTGAAATGACACGACTTTTTTTTTTTGAGACAGTCTCACTTTGTTGCCTCGGCTGTCGCCATCTTGACTCCCTGCAACCTCCGCCTCCCAGGTTCAAGCGATCCCCCTGCCTCAGCCTCCTGAGTAGCTGGGACCACACCCGTGCACCACCACACCCAGCTAACTTTTGTATTTTTAGTAGATACAGGGTTTCGCCATGTTGGCCAGGCTGGTCTCAAACTCCTGACCTGACGTGATCTGCCTGCTTCGGCCTCCCAAAGTTCCAGGAGTATAGGCGTGAGCCCCCACGCCCTGCTACATAAGGTTACTAATGATCTGGATGTCTCCCAACTACTCTGGATACCCATCGGTTTCGCTGCAGAAATATGAGTGTGTGTGATCACAGAGTGCTTCCCCAAACCCACTGGGGGTAAATCAGGAGACAGGACGTGGGCAGCTCATCGCCTTTCTAAACGCAGAACATTCCAGAACACATCAGGCACCCAGGGTGTCAGATAAAAGACTGTAAACTGATCATCACAACCCCCACTTTATAAAATGAGAACACGGAGACACAGAGAAGGCAAGGAACTTGCCCAAGGTCACAGTCAGTGAGTGGCAGAACCAGGATTTGAACCAACACTCCAGCATCGTGCCCCTAACCAAGGAACTATCCTTCCTCTCCCACCCTAGAGACTTCAGAATTACTCCTGCCTCCTTCACTACGGCCACCCCTTTGCACCCATTTAAGTACCATGACCACTTTTTCAAAATTAAGGTCCAGAGCTCAAGGTAAAAAGCCTGGTGCTGGAAGCAGAAAGCAGGGAAGCCGCGGGGGAGGGCTAAGGGGATATTTGGAAACTGGCAGCTGGGATCAGCCTGTGCCGTTTCCTGCAGACAGCAGACCAGAGACCAGCGAGCTGCCTAAGGCGCGACACTTAACGAGGCACTCAGGACAGGCACCAAGAGTAGGCGCCACCTTATATATTCTGCAACCTAGGCACCGGCTCTCCTGTTTTCCATCCTCGGGGTGGCAGAATATTTCCCCCATCCCAGAGTGGCGGGGGTGAAAGGGACAAGGAAGGATGGAGGAAGGTGGATGTGGGCTCTCTGGTCTCGGATGCAGGAGGTCAGGAGAGGCCCAGTCGCAGCAAGGTGGGGCTGGGGCGCTGCCTGGTGGTGGAGTGAGGTAGGGCCACGCACCCACTCCCCATCCTGAATCTAAGTCTCCTGCCGGGGGTGGGGGCGGTGAGGGTCACCTCTTCCTCCCCTCCCCTCTCACCCCCCCTCACCTGGCTTCTCCTTGGCCAGCTGTTTATCCAAGGCAAGGGTGGTCTTCTCCTCCTGAATGAACATTCGGTCGATCATTACCATCTCCGCTGAGGGGCTCACCCTCTGGGGTCGGGGGAAGAGAAGAATCCAAGAGTGAACCAGCAAGAAGGGGGAAGGGGCGTGAGCGATGGGGAAGGTGCGCGCAGGGTCCAAACTGTCCCCCTTGTGATCAGGGCTCCAGCCCCCCTCCCAGCCTCCCTCCAGGGGTGCTCCACTTTGCGTGCAGAGCGGGCGAGGGGAAGGGGCCATGTCCCAGTGGGCAGGGGCCCAGGGGCGAGGAAGGCGACTCTGACCCTACCCGGGACTCCTCCAGGAGCAGGAGCCGGTATTTATTGAGCATGGCCTGGGTGCGTTTCAGCAGCTGCGTGGAGACCGTCTCAAACTCCTCGTCCACTGCAAGGAAGGGAAAAGAGGCAGGGGCGGCGATGTTGGGGGCGCGCAGACCCGTGGATGGACACGAGGAAGGAGGGCGGGGCAGGGTCAACTTCGCGCACCGAGTAGAGTACCCGCGACTCCACGCAGGTGGCGCCCCGCCCCTCCGGCTGCAGTCCCCCAGGACATATAGGAGCATGTCCTGGGGAGGCCTTACCTTTGTGGTAGTCATTGGGGGAGGGGAGGGCGCCCTGGTAGACGTGGTAGGGTAGGAGGCGATGCAGGGCGTCCTCAAAGGAGGGGAAGGCCGCCTTGTAGTCGGGGTGCAGGACGGAGCCCTGATGTTTGTGCAAATGCTCCAGGAAACTACGGGTGGAGAGGGGAGACCACACATGGCGGAGTGGGGGAGAGCGGGTGAGGGCCAGGGGAAGCCCCTGAACCCTGAGCCCCAGACCGCAGCTGAATACAACAGGGAAGGGGAGGACTTTGCAGCGGTGCTCGCGTGTGCTGAGCTTGCTTGTTCGGTCTCACTGAGTCCCTGGAGCCGAACAAAGCAGTGCCATCGCTATCCCCATTTTACAGAAGGGGAAGGTGAGGTCGAGAAAGGGAAGTGAAGTCACTCCCCAGAGCACCTTTGGGAGGAAGAGCCCAGCGGGAGCCAGGCCAGAGCCTGGAAGATGCTATTCTGCCTCCCGCCACGTGGGGGCAGTGTGGCTCCACCCTGCCTCCTGCCTCAGTGCAGC
Source organism: Cebus imitator (assembly GCF_001604975.1). Lineage (NCBI taxonomy): Eukaryota > Metazoa > Chordata > Mammalia > Primates > Cebidae > Cebus > Cebus imitator. The sequence goes on along the minus strand of NW_016107581.1, from coordinate 1,151,126 downwards.
CTTCGGGAGGGAGGGAGGCTGGATCCTGTCTTCCCACGGGGCGGCGGGTGTCGCCTGTGTTACAGTGGGTTGTCTATTGGCCATGTGACTGTCTCCAACCAGGCAGGCCCAACTCCATCCTCTGCTAAAGACCAGCAGCCTATCTGCATGAGGGGGCAGGGACTCTGGCACTCACTCCTGTGTTCCCAGCATGGAGCCTGGGGCCTGGGCACTGAGTGGGGACTTCCCTCACACTCCTAGGCCAGGCGCAGGGGCTCACACCTGCAATCCCAGCGCTCTGGGAGGCCGAAGCAGAAGGATCATGGGAGCCCGGGACCAGCCTGGGCAATACAGCATGACCCTGTCTCTACAAAAATTATAAAAAAATTAGCCAAGTGTGGTGGCACCTGCCTGTAGTCCCAGCTACTCCGGACACTGAAGTGGGAGGATCGTTTGAGCCTAGGAGTTTCACACCAACCTAGGCTGGGCGTGGTGGCTCACGCCTGTAATCCCACCACTTTGGGAGGCCGAGGTGGGCAGATCACTTGAGGTCAAAATTTCGAGACCAGCCTGGCCAACATGGTGAAACCGCGTCTCTACTAAAAATACAAAAATTAGCCAGGTGTGATGGTGCACACCTGTAGTCCCAGCTACCAGGGAGGCTGAGGCAGGAGAATCACTTGAACCCAGGAGGCAGAGGTTGCAGTGAGCAGAGATTGCACCACTACGCTCCAGCCTGGGCGACAGAGTGAGACTTCATCTTCAAAAACAAAACAAATACAAACCAACCAGCCTGGGCAATATAGTAAGACCTGGTCTCCACAAAAGAAATATGCATTTTTAGCCGGGTGCGGTGGCTCAAGCCTGTAATCCCAGCACTTTGGGAGGCCGAGGCGGGTGGATCACGAGGTCAAGAGATCGAGACCATCCTGGTCAACATGGTGAAACCCCGTCTCTACTAAAAATACAAAAATTAGCTGGGCAGGGTGGCGCGTGCCTGTAATCCCAGCTACTCAGGAGGCTGAGGCAGGAGAATTGCTTGAACCCAGGAGACGGAGGTTGCGGTGAGGCGAGACATCACAATTACAAACAAAAGTGGGAAAAAAAGTTGAATTTCCCTCTCAAAAAAAAAAAAAAAAAGAAATATGCATTTTAAAAAAATGTTTTTTAAAAAACACTCATGGTGGGCTGGGCGTCGTGGCTCACGCCTGTAATCCCAACACTTTGGGAGGCCGGGGTAGGTGGATCATTTGAGGCCAGGAGTTCGAGATCAGCCTGGTCAACATGGTGAAACCCCGTCACTACTAAAAATAGGGCAAGGTGGCATGCGCTTGTGGTCACAGCTACTAGGGAGGCTGAGGCAGAAGAATCACTTGAACCCAAGAGGCAGAGGTTGCAGTGAGCCAACACTGTGCTATTGCACTCCAGCCTAGGTGACAGAGTAAGACTCTGGCTCAAAAAAAAAAACCCAAAACAAAAAACACTGGTGTTGGAAGGAGGGCAGGAGAGAGGGCAGGCTGGCATCCAGCATGTACCCGTCCACCCACCCAGACTCCCATCCCTCCATCCCAAACACCCACCCATCATCCTCCAGCAGCCATGCCCGGCCACTCCCTCCCTCCACCCAGCACTTCACCCACCCACTGGGGCTCAGCACCAACCCTGCCCAGCAGTGTGGGAAACGAGGAGGGCACAGCCACAACCCGGACAGACCAAGCTGCCACCTATCTGAGCCCCAGCCTCTTGGAGCCACAGCCCACCCTCCCTCGAGGGAACCACACCGCTACCAAGAGGTGGCGCTGGGCTTGGCGCTTGGGCCCGCCGCCCCCACCCCCGCTTCTGGAGGGTGGCCCATGCTCCCCCGGTCTCAGGAAGGTACAGGGCAGGAGTGAGAGGGTGGGGTGTGGGCTCACCAGGCTTCCTTGCTGGGCTGAAGCGTGGGGGGCTTCTTCAGGCCACTCAGCTTGCTCTCGTACTGGGGGAAGAAGAGCGAGTGAGAGGCCTTTGCCTCGGAGAAGCCTTCTCTCTGCGCCCTGACCCGCTTCCCCTCCAGCCTGGGATGAAGACGGGGCAGGGGACCGGTGTCGCACCTGGGTGGGGGCCTGGCCTAGCGGTGGGATCCCCTGCCTATCACGATGAACCCCAGGGGAGACCTGGACTTGGCTGGGGAGCTGACAAAGAGGGTGACAGGCAGGCTGGAGTCCTGGGCATCCTCACCTGGTTCTCCTCTGTCCCCTCGCCCAGGGCTACCTTTGCGTGACCTCCCTCCTCTGCCAGATGCCTGCTTCCCGGTCACCATCCAGCCCAGCGTCCCTGACTCACACGGTCTCTCTCCCCACATGGCTCCTGTAGTTCCGCCCCACGTCCCTTCCTGGCTTCCCCTCTCGTCCTCGGTGTCTGCCCTCTGTTCCGTCGTCTCCGTCTCTGCGCCTCTCCTGGCCTCTTGCGCCCCGGTCCTCCCACCTGCTCCTCTCCTTGCCTTCCGTCTCCCTCCGTCTTCCTTCTCACATGCGGCCTCAGCCTGAGCTGTCCTCGCCCTCTCGCCCTTCCACTCTGGGTCCCTGATCTGCTCCGTCTCTGGTTTGTCTCATCTCATGCCTGCCTCTCCTATCCTGAGCTCACCATCTTGTCGTCTCAGCCCTGTCCTCCTCATCCTGTGTCCATGTCACCTGCTCTTGCCCCAGAGGCTGTCCCTCACACCTTCGCCAGCCATCTTGGCGCTGTCTCTGTCCCACCATCTCCGTGTTTCTGCCTCATCTCTGGCCGCCCGTGTGGGTGTCATCTGCCCTTCCTGTCCCTGCACAGCTGTTGGTGGTGTCCCAGCTGCCTCTGTCTGACGGTCCCAGCTTCCCCCTACCCCCATCTTCCTGGTCCCCCCTGCCCTTGCCAGCCCCAGTTCCCGGTTCCCCGAAGACTCCTGGTCCTGTCCTGACTCCCGCTCTGAGGGACCCTTACCTGCAGCCCAGAGGGCTTCCCTGGCCCGGATGAAGCGGCCTTGGCCACATTCAGGCTCGGGAGGTTGCTGGCAAAAGCCTTGTTCTCGGCCGGAAGCAGAGGAGGGAGGCCTGGGGGTGGGCATGGGAGAGACAGGGCCTGCAGTCATGGCATGAAGGCCCCCTCCTCAAATGGGAGCCCTACCCTGTACCCCACCGCTTCCTCCTGGCCCTCCGGCCCCTCAGATTTGGGGCCAGCCCTGCCACCTCCACCCTCGATGGGTCCTTGAGTTCTGATGCCCTGTGCTGGGTCCCACAGCCCTGCCCCATCCCACCCTCCTGCTCTCAGCCCCCTCCACCCATCTTCAGGACCCGTCTCTCTGGGCAGGGATGCGACCTCTCCCCTACCTGTGGTGGCCATGGGTGCCGGGGCGGGGGCGTGGCTGGGGGCGGTGGGGGTCCCGGATGGGGCCTGCCCGCTGACCAGCACAGAAGCAGTGGGGCTGGTGAGAGGCCCCAGGCTGGTGGAGGCCTGCGGGGTGGCAGGGGCCCCCGCAGCCTTGTTCTGGAGAATGATTCCGGACGGCACCTGAGGAGGGACAGGTGGATGAGGGGTGGGGGGCACGGGCTAGGAGTGGGGTGTCCAGACACAGCAGGGCGGGGAGAAACATAGAGCCGTGAGGTGGGGGGACCCCCATCAGATTGAGGGGGTGGGATGGGGGGGGCGGGGGGGGTGGGCGGTCCCTGCCTCCCATTACCTGGTGAAATCTCTCGAGAAGAGCCTTCGGCTGGGGAAGCGCTGGGAAGGGGGTGGTCACCATCTGGAAGGTCCGAGGAGGTGGTGGGGGGGGCACTGCCGGTTCGGGGACCAGATGGAGGGTTGGAGGGGGGGTGGGGGACTTGTGGGGCACCTGACTGGGTGCAAACTGGAGCTGGAAGTCGGATGGCGCAGGGGCTGGCAACCTGGTGGACGTCTCCGAGGAGGCGGCCACGGCGGAAGACGTGGAGGATGGAGGGAGGTGGGGGGCTGGGGGCAGCGGTCCCTCGGGCGGCTGGGACTGGGGGCGGAGAGGTGGCTGGGGCGGGCCTGGGGCAGTGGAGGCTGGGTTGCTAGCAGGTGGGGGAACGCCCAGCTGGTTCTGGATGACAAAGATGCCAGGCAGAGTTGGGGGGGCCTGGGGCGGAGGGCAAGGATGCAGGGCTGGCTCTGAGGGAGGGCGGGACACGCTCTGGGGCCGGGAGGGTGGACGGGAAGGGGGCCGGGCAGGGTGTGGGGAGGGCAGGTGGGGGCTGTCCCCCAGAGGGGCCTGGTGAGGTAGTGACGGGGACGAAGAGGGGCCTGGCCCCTTCAGCGGAGCCGCTGCCGGGATCTGGGCAGGGAAGGGAGGGAAAGGGGAGGCGCAAGGGTCAGAACCAACCGTGGCTCCCACTGCCCCAAGACACTGGGGACCCCAGCCATCCCCATCAGAAGCCCCTTTCCTAGCCCACCCCCGTCCTGAGAGAGGGGCCCGCTACGGCTGCCCTTCCCTCCCTCTCTCACCCCATGGCGTCCCCCCCGTCCCCATCTCTGTCCCGTACCCCAGCTCCTCCACATTTCTCTGGCCCCCGATCTCACCCCCCTTGTCTGCCCCATTCCCCCACCCCTCGCAGTTCCCTGGACGAAGGCGAGCCCTGCGGGGTTGGGGTGGCAGCAGCGGAGGAAGCAGAGGCAGCATGGCAGCGGCAGCAGGGGCACCATACCCGCTGCCCAGCAGGAGGCAGGAGGGCCAGGCGGGCGGCGAGCACAGCAGCGGGAAGGAGGGCAGGCGGGGCAGCGTCCCAGCTGCCAGCCCCCACCCGCCCCTCCAGCCAAGTCAAGGCAGAGAGACACCAGTGTGATGCTGTGTACCGTGGCTCAGGGCTGATGGCCACAGAATGGGGGCTGCCAAGCATACGGATGGCCACTGAGGGGACAGGGCCAGGCCTGGGTTCACAGCCACATGTGGACCTCTGGACACGGCGTGGGAAGGCCTGGGCCGCCTTCTACATGTCCTCGGCCCCTGCCTCTGTGTGCCTGTGTGGCCATGGCTGCAGGCCTACCTGGCCGCCACGTGAGCTTGCAAGTACAGGCGTGCCTGTGCGTGACGCACCAGACTCTGCTGAAGCCTGTGCCTGCAAGCTCACGCGATCTGGGGCTACTTCCGCCACACACGCACACCCACCTTGCCTAAAGCTTGTCTGAGACAGAGCGCCTTGCTCCTCTGGACCTCCTCCAAAAATTCATAAGCAGAGCAGCCAGTGGGTACCAGCTGTGTACCCAACACTGGGCTGGCACTGTGACGCTTACTGTCACAGAATCTACACCTAGTAACAGCTCATGCCGATCTAACATGGAGGGCTGGCCTCCCGCACCCATTCATGTGATCTCTCCCTAGCCCTGAGAGCAGTGGCAACAATGGACCCATTTCACAGATGAGACATTGAGGCCAAGGAGCCAAAACTGGTCCAGACCCTCCAGGCGGGGGAAGGCGGAACTGAAGCCTTTACACAGCTCAGTGACTTCTGAGTGGTTTCTCAAAGCTGACTGAGCCCAGGCTCAGAGGGCTCCCGGCCAGGACAGCCAGCGACCCCACACTCCAAAGCTGGGGATCTCAGCATGACATGAGACTCACCACCAGCTTCGGCCTCTAAGTCCCAGGGCCCTTCCAGCATCCCTTCCAAGCTGGGCCCTGAGTAATTTCTGGCAATTAAAGAACCAAACTGACCCAGTCAATCAATCAATCAATCCAGACATCTGAAAGGTTTGCCACCTCTAAGAAGGGATCAGTGAGCAGGGGAAGAGAGCTGGCCCACTCGACAGGTTCCAAGGGCTCAGGGGGTGGCCCACATACAGCGGCACTCCAACGCTACATGAAAACCGACAGGAATAAATTACAGGATCCCTGGGCAACTGGCTAAATCGGATTATGGACAGTGGATTTCACAACAGTCTCGTGTCAATGCTGTCTGCTTTATTTCTTTACTGTATGATGGTTAAGAGAATGTCCTTGTTCTCAGGGCTGAAATATTATACTAAAACAGGGGTAGGCTGGCCGCGGTGGTTCACTGGGGCTCAGGAGTTCGAGACCAACCTGATCAACATGGTGAAACCCCGTTTCTACTAAAAATCCAAAAATTAGTTAGGCGTGGTAGCAGGCACCTATAATCCCAGCTACTCTGGAGGCTGAGGCAGGAGAATTGCTGGAACCCAGGAGGCAGAGGTTACAGTGAGCCAAGATTATACCACTGCACTCCAACCTGGGTGACAGAGCGAGACTCTGACTCAAAAATAAATAAATAAATAAACAGACAAATAAAATAAAATATTAAGGGGCAAATAGGTATCACGGCTGCAACTTACTCTCAACTGATTCAGACAAAAATGTACACAGATCAAGAGCACTAAGGTCGAGGCAAATGCAGCAAAAGGCTGACCATAGGTAGCTGTGTGTAGCAGCCACCACCAATCCCCACCTCCTTGTATTCAGTCCCCTCCCACTGCTGGTCTTTGTGGCCAATAGAATTAGCAGAAGTGATCACATGACACTTCCAAGATTAGTTATAAAAAGCCTGTAGCTCCCATCCTGACCCTTCTCACCTGTTTCTATTGGGTCACTCACTTTGCAGGAAGCCAGCCTCTCCATGTCATGTGCTTCCTCTTGGAGAGCCCTCGTAGGGAACAACTGAGGCCTCCTGACAACAGCTACACAAGTGAGCGTGGGAGCAGGTTCTGTGGATCAGTGGGACCTTCAGATGACCACAGCCCCAGCTGACATCATGACTGTAACCTCGTGGCAGATCCAGAGCTAGAACCTCCTAACTTCCAGCTTCCTGATGCTTAGAGACCGTGTGAGATCTGTGAATGCCTGCTGTTTTAAGCTGCTGGGTTTTGGGGGTAATTTACTGCCTAGTAATAGGTAACTAATACGTCTTGTTAAGGAGTAAAGAACTCCCGTGAGCTCTTTGTACTAGTCCTGAAACTTTTTATGTATTTGAAGTCATTCAAACATAAAAAGCTTAAAGATAGGAAAACATTAAAAAATATTAATCTCATTATCATCAAAAGTGCATGCGCGCGCGTGCGCACACACACACACACACACACTCCCCCCACAACTTAAGTCATATGCCAAATGACTTGCTGGGGAAAATACTTGGATGTGGTCTAACGTGCATCAATATGGCATTTCCTGGGGACATGAACTGTGGCTCTTCTGTACAAAGGATACTTCAAGACTACCACAGAGAACAAGCAAACTCTCCGTTACTGCCACAGTGAGTACATAATGAGCTCCCTTTTGGGTAAAAATGGGAGAGAAATGTAACCCATATTTGCACTGGGTTGTATAGACACAAAGAACTGTAAAGGGATACAAAAATTAGGCCAGGTGGCCAGGCGCGGTGGCTCACACCTATAATCCCAGTACTTTGGGAGGCTAAGGCAGGCAGATCACCTAAGGTTGGGAGTTCAAGACCAGCCTGGCCAACATGGTGAAACCCGTCTCTATTAAAAATAGAAAAATTAGCTGGGCTTGGTGGTGCATGCCTGTAGTCCCAGCTACTCCGGACGTGGAGGCATGAGAACTGCTTGAACCTGGGAAGTGGAGGTTGCAGTGAGCCGAGATCTTGCCACTGCACTCCACCCCGGGCGACAGAGCAAGACTCCGTCTCAAAAAAAGAAACAAAAAATTAGGCCAGGTTCAGTGGCTCATGCCTGTAATCCTAGCACTCCGAGAGGCTAAGGCTGGAGGACTGCTTGAGCCCAGGAATTCAAGACCAGCCTGGGCAATAGAGCAAGATCTCATTACTACAAAAATAAAAAAAAAATTAGCCAGGCATGGTGGTGCACACCTGTAGATCCAGGTACACAGGAGGCTGAGGCAGGAAGGCTGCTTGAGCCCAGAAGTTTGAGGCGGTAGGGAATTGTGTAGCTGTGTTTGCACCACTGCACGCCAGGCTGGGCAACAGAGCAAGATCCTGTCTCTAAAAACAAAAAAAGTTAAAAAAAATTTTTTTTGATGATTGTACCATGTGAATAAAATACCGTATTTTAAAAATGTTTTAAATAAAATTGGCATGGCGGGGGCAGGGGGCTAAACACAAAGTCCATACCAAAATGTTGCTTCTTCTACAATATTTAACTTCGAAAAAACAAAGTTAGGCCTGGCATGGTGGCTCAAGCCTATAATCCCAGCACTTTGGGAGGCCAAGGTGGTGAACCACTTGAGGTCAGGAGTTCAAGACCAACCTGGCCAACATGGTAAAACCTTGTCTCTCTAAAAATACAAAAGTTAGCCGGGCATGGTGGTGTATCCTGTAATCCAAGTTACTTGAGAGGCTGAGGCAGGAGAATTGCCTCAATTCCTGAGGCGAAGGTTGCAGTGAGCAGAGATCATGCCACTGCACTCCAGCCCGAGTGACAGAGGGAGACCGTTTCAAAAACAAAAAACAAAACACAAGAAAAAACGAAAAGAAAAAAACAATTTTTACCAGCTGCTTGCACAATTACATGTGACATATTTTTCTTCTTTGTTCTTTTTTATTTTTTTGAGACAGAGTCTCGCTCTGTTGCCAGGTGCCAGGCTGGAGTGCAGTGGTGTGATCTCGGCTCACTGCAACCTTTGCCTCCCAGGTTCAAGTGATTCTCCTGCCAGAGCCTCTCGAGTAGCTGGGACTACAGGCATGTGCCACCACGCCCAGCTAATTTTTGTATTTTAGTAGAGATGGGGTTTCACCATGTTGGCCAGGATGGTCTCAATCTCTTGACCTTGTGATCCGCCTGCCTTGGCCTCCCAAAGTGCTGGGATTACAGGAGTGAGCCATGGCGCCCGGCCTCTTCTTTGCTCTTTTCTGTATTTTCTACATTCTCTAAATGAGCACAAAATTATTATTATTATTGGGTCTTCAACTGCTGGCCTCAAGTGATCCCCCCACCTTAGCCTCCCAAAGCAAAAAAGCTACCAAATGACTGGACAGTCCACAAAGAGATTCCCTCCCTCCCTCTCTCCCTCCCTCCGTCTCTCTCTCCCTCCCTCTCTATCTTTCTTTTTTTCAGAAATGAGGTCTTGCTATGTTGCCCGAGCTGGCCTCAAACTCCTGGGCTCAAGTAATCCTCCTGCCTCAGCCTCCCTCCTGAGTAGCTGGGACTACAGGCATGAGGCACCGCGCCCAGCTTACAAGAGATTTCAAGAGCCCCCTGTGGAGATGGCAAGATGCTCAGCTTCACACACCATTAGAGAAAACACACGGAGTGTGTCACTTTCCAGCCTGGCAAAGAGCAGGCGGGCTGCGAATCTGGCGTGTCGGTAAAGCTGCAGGACCAAGCAAAGCCGTCACCGGCATGAACCTTTTCGAAAAGGTTTAGCACTTTCCATAAAAAGGTTGGAAAGCTTATCCCTTGCATCTGGCAATTCTATTTCTAGAAATTTACCCTACAAGTATTTTCACACCTGTATGCGAAGCATGGGTGCAATAATTTTTTTTTTTTTTTTTTTTTGAGGTGGAGTCTCACTCCGTCACCCAGGCTGGAGTGCAGTGGTGCGATCTCAGCTCACTGCAATGCCCTCCTGGCTCACTGCAACCTCTGCTTCCCAGGTTCAAATGATTCTCCTGCCTCAGCCTCCGAAGTAGCTGGGATTACAGGCGCCTGTCACCACACCCAGCTAATTTTTGTATTTTTAGTAGAGACAGGGTTTCACCATGTTAGCCAGACTGGTCTCAAACTCCTGACTTCAAGTGATCACCTGCCTCGACCTCCCAAAGTGCTGGGATTACAGGTGTGAACCACCATGCTCATGAGTGTTGGTTGTAAATGATGATAAATAAACCCCCTGAAGTATTCCTGAAAAGGGGACTGAATAAAGAAATCATGGTGTGTCCATATCACAAAACACAATAAAGATATCAAAAGAAAGATGCAAACTACAGCCCACAAGCTAAGAATAGTTTTTACATTTTTAAATAGTTGAAGAAAAAAACATCATAAGAAGAATACTATTTTGTGACTTGCGAAAATTACATGAAATTCAAATTTCAGTGTCCTTAAATAAAGTTTTATTGGAACACTCCTGTGTTCATTCATTTACATATGGTCTGTGGCTGCTTTTGCGCTATAATGACAGAGACCATATGGCCCACAAAAGCCTGAAACGTTTACTCTTGCCTCTTTATAGAAAGTTGCCTGGAAAAATAAACAAGTGAATAAAAATCAAATAAGCAAAAACAAAGTTTGCCTGGCTTCGTTCCCTTCATTGCTCTTTCAAAATGCCCAACTCTGTTCTCAAACATTCTAATGTTAATATACTTCTAGCAATTCACAGCCATTAGTTTATTTAACTGTCACAGCTCTCCACAGTGGCCGCTGTTCCTATCATTCCATAGCCTAACAGAGATGCAAGCTGCTTGCCGAGGGTCACAGAGCCTGCAAGTGGCCAAGTTCTAACTCCCGCATCACAACAATCCTCCCCGATGGTGTCTGCAAAAACAAAACCAAAAAGAAAAAATCCCTGCACGCAGTACCCACTGGTAATGGCTCAAGTCACCTTAGGGGATTGTGACCAACACTTTAAAAAAACAGTGGAGGCTGAGCAAGGTGACTCACGCCTGTAATCCCAGCTACTTGAGAAGCTGAGGCAGGAGAATCACTTGGACCTGGGAGGTGGAGGTTACAGTAGGCTGAGATTGTGCCACTGCACTCCAGCCTGGGCGACAGAGGGAGGGAGACTCCATCCCCGCCACCCAAAAAAACACCAGTGGAAAAAGAATAGAAAATATTGATGTGTATCACACATTGTAATGACAGGCGTTAGTTCACGACACTTGTGTTCAGTGATATGTGTATATATACAAATACATATATGTATGCAGGTCCTGGGTGTCGACATACAAGGGAGTTCTCGTGCTGGGCACGGTGGCTCATCCCTGTAATCCCAGAATTTGGAAGGCCGAGGCAGGTGGATCACCTGAAGCCAGGAATTCAAGACCCGCCTGGCCAAAAAAAAGCCCATCTCTACTAAAAACACAAAAACTAGCTGCATGTGGTGGTGCACGCTTGTAGTCCCAGCTACTCAGAAGGCTGAAGCAGGAGAATCGCTGGAACCTGAGAGGTGGAGGTTGCAGTGAGCCGAGATCACGCCACTGCACTCCAGCCTGGGTGACAGTGTAGAAAAAAAAAAAAAAAAAAGGAATTCTTTTTACCTCAGCCTCCCAAGTAGCTGAGATTACAGGCACGAGCCACCATGCCCAGCTAATTTTTGTGTTTTTTAGTAGAGACAGGGTTTTACCATGTTGGTCAGTCTGGTCTTGAACTCCTGACCTCATGATCCTCCTGCCTTGGCCTCCCAAAGTGCTGGGATTACAGGCTCGAGACACTGTGCCCGGCCAAAATAAAGAATTCTTATCCCGCGTGGTGGGTCAAGCGAAACACAGGTCTGAGAGCCAGTGCCCTAAGATACGCTGCCAAGTAAGCAAAGCCAGATGCAGGCCACAGGCTTCGTGCTTCTGTTTATGTTAACACAAAGGGAAAATGTGCACACGTGAGCATGCACACACACACACAAATGTGCACACACACGCTGTCCAATCCACCTGGGTCCAGAGAGCACAGAGTCCAAGTGCAGGGGGTGGAGTTCGGACAGTAAGGGAGCCACTATTCTTACTAATGACAACGATCACCCAGATTGAGAACTGCTATTCCATGCATTCCTGCATATGCACAGGACAGCGGTTCTCAATCTGGATGACTCTGTCCTCGCCAGGAGACACTTGGCTGATCACCCAGCTACATACCCACCCAAGCCATCCATCTGTCCGTCCGTTCAGCCATCCATCCGTCCATCCACTTGCCCACCCAGCAAACATTCACCGACCACCTCTGTCACGCGGGACACTGCTGCAGGTACAGCTACTGTGGAGGGCCCTACCTTGTGCCTCCCCGCCTGTGTGTGTGTCCCCGAAGAATCGGCTAACCTTCCTTCTCAAAGGTCATCCACATAGTCAGGCCAGTGGCTCACCCCCGTAATCCCAGCCCTGTGAGAGGCCAAGTTGGGAGGATTACTGAGCCCTGGAGTTTAAGACCAGCCTGGGCAACATAGTGAGACCCCATCTCTCCCTCCCCCCCAAAAAATAAAAAATTAGCTGGGCGTGGTGGCACGCGCCTGTAGTCCCACCTACTTCAGGGGCTGAGGTGGGAAGATGATTTGAGCACGGGAGGCGGAGGCTGCAGGAGCAGAGATTGCACCATTGCACTCTAGCCTGGGCCACAGAGCCAGACCCTGTTTCCAAAAAAGTAAGCTGAGCTATAGCATCACTGCTGCAACTGCTAACTGTTCACTGATGCCGGCTCCGCGCAGCACCGTCGTGTGAGGTCACTGGCCTTATTCCCATTTTACATGCATAAACCATGCCTCAGAGAGCTCCGCCACGCACAGCTGGATTCACACCCAGGTCTGGCTTTCTCAAGCTCCCAGGGTTTTAATCCAGGCCCTAGCATTTGCCAGCTGGATAACCTTGGCAAGCGAATTAATCTCCCTGTGCCTCTATTTCCCCACCTGCAAAATGAGATGATACCACCGACCTGGTGGAGTGCCAGGCCGCCTGTGGTGGCTCACGCCTTTAATCCGAGCACTCTGGGAGGACAGACCATGGAGTGAGGAGGTAAGAGACCATGCTGACTAACACGGTGAAGCCCCGTCTCTACTGAAAATACAAAAAGTTGGCTAGGCATGGTGGCAAGTGCCTGTAATCCCAGCTACTCAGGAGGCTGAGGCAGGAGAATCTTGAACCCGGGAGGTGGAGGTTGCAGTGAGCTGAGATCACACCACTGCACTCCAGCCTGGCAGAAGAGCATGACTCCATCTCAAAACAAACAAACAAACAAACCAGATACAATTTTTCAGCTATCTAGGCTAGCCAAGTTCAGCACATGGTGAGGCAGTGGGGAAAAAGACACAATCATATATTGCTGATAAAGGTTTTAAACCCATTTATACTCCACGGGGGTGGGGGGTAATTGCCATATCTGTCAGACACAAAAATGCTATGCCTTTAGAGCCAGCAAATTCCTTTTGAAGAACTTATCTTAAAAAATAACATACATACAGAGACTTTCTCTGCAGCCTTGTTCATAATAGCTGAAGATCAGAAGTGACCTAAAAGCCCAACAATTTAGATTGGCTAAATAAATAACAGTACACGCCCACAGTGAAATACTATACAGTCATATAAGAGCATGAAGAATGGGGCCAGATACGGTGGCTCAAGCCTGTAATCCCAGCACTTTGGGAGGCCGAGGCAGGTGGATCACTTGAGGTCAGGAGTTCGAGACCAGACTGGGCAACATGGTGAAACCCCCTTTCTACTAAAAATACAAAAATTAGCCTGGCATGGTGGCAGGCACCTGTAATCCCAGCTACTTGGGAAGCTGAGGCAGGAGAATCACTTGAACCCGCGAGGTGGAGGCTGCAGTGAGCTGAGATCACGCCACTGCACTCCGGCCTGGGCAACGGACTCCGTCTCAAAAAAATAAAATAAAATAAAATGGCCGGGCACGGTGGCTCAAGCCTGTAATCCCAGCACTTTGGGAGGCCGAGGCAGGTGGATCACGAGGTCAAGAGATCGAGACCATCCTGGTCAACACGGTGAAACCCCGTCTCTACTAAAAATACAAAAAATTAGCTGGGCATGGTGGCGCGTGCCTGTAATCCCAGCTACTCAGGAGGCTGAGGCAGGAGAATTGCCTGAACCCAGGAGGCGGAGGTTGCGATGAGCCGAGATCGCGCCATTGCACTCCAGCCTGGGTAACGAGCGAAACTCCGTCCCAAAAAAAAAAAATAAATAAAAAATAAAATAAAAAATAAAAAAATAAAAGAGAATGAAGAATGGTCTCCAAGATCAATTTTTTTAAATAATAAAAGATACAATACTGCAGGCAGAGGATGGTACCCTTTTTGTAAAAACTGAAGAAAAGAATCCATATTTGATTCCTTTATCGCATTTGTCCAGATAACAAATGAGAGAAAACCACCGTGGAAGGACAGGGACCTCTGGTTCAGGAGAGGCGGGCTTTTCCCTGTGCACCTTTCTGTACCTTCTGAAATGTGAATTATCTGAATGCATCACATATTCAGGTGTGACAATTAGAATTTCAGGAAATAACAGTGTGTGTGTCTTGCACTCCTGCAGAGTGTGGGCTCCCCCAGGGCCGGCCCTGGTCTCAGGCAGCCATGATTGTTGGGAAACACTTGGGAAATACTTGGAGGGTGAAGGAGAGCTCTGTGTTCCACATTAGCAGGACAGAGACGCAGGCAGGGCGGAGAGCAAGGAGCGGGAGAGCCGGCAGGAGGGGCGAGGCTGGGTCTGTGCTGCGGACATAGGCTGCTGGGGTCCCTCTACCTGGGGGGCCGGAGCCGGGGAAGCCTGGCCGTCGGGAGCCTGATGGCCGAGGCCAGCTCCTTTGGCGACGGGGGTGGCCGGGGCTGGGTCTTGGGCGGGAGGCGGGGCGCTGACTATGACCGAGGCAGGCACGGAGAGGTGGGGGCCCTCTGCGGAGAGGGGCTGCTGGCTCCTCTCCTGCAACCGGCAGCCCACACAGGGTCAGGAGGCTGCCCCTACGGGCCCTCAACCTCCCCACCCGAGACCCCTGCCCCTGCTGATGTTCCCAGGGCTCCAGAGGACAGGGTGGTGGGCAGCCAGGTGGGCGAGGTGCCAGGCACAGAGGCCATGGAGGCCGGAACCCAGGCCACCCACTCCGTTCTGAGCTCCCGTCGGCCCCTCTACAGCTCCACCTTGCCCTGCCTCTCTCCTGCCCCACCTGCCTGTCCGTCCGTCCCCAACTCGTTCACTTCCTCTCTGAGATCCCTCTCCTTGCCTGTCAGCAGGCCAGCCAGTGCCTGTCCTCTGTCCATCCGTCCCTGGTCCCTCCCCCTGTCTGTCTGTCTGCCGGTCCCTCCAGCTGACTAATGAGTTGTCCTGCTCCTCGTCTGTCAGTCAGCCAGCCTGTCAATCCATCTTCCTGCCAGTTCGGCCAGGGCCCTCGGCCATCTGGCCTCCTCTTAGCCGCCACCTGTGCCATGACTGAGACCCTCCCCCTTGGCTGCCACAGTGCCATCCACTTTTGGATCTTGGCCCCTCGCCCCAGGGCCCTTCCTCCTCCCAAGCCCGCGGCCTCCTCTGGTACTTGCTCCCCTGCCCCGCCCTGCTTACCTGGGGCAGGAACATCTGCAGGGAGTCCTGAGTGAGGATGGCCGTGGGGGCGGCAGAGGGCGGCTGCCCCAGGACGATCTTCTCCGGGCTAGATGCCAGGCCGGGGCTGGGCTGGGGGGTGGTGGCCTGAGGCGGGGCGGCGGCCTGTGGGGTGGGGGCCTGCGGGGGCTGCTGCGCCTGCGGCTGCTGGAGACCCAGGGGCAGGGGTGTGCTGACCGCGGGGGGCGCCTGGGGGGCAGGCTGCACGGTGAGGACCGACGCGGCCTCCCCGGTGGCTGCGGCAGGGGTGGTCGGCTGCACCAGGCCGTCAGGGGTGTTGAGCATGGCCACGGCGCTGGGGGGCAGGGTGACCCCCTGGAGGACTGTGGTGGCGGCTGGCCCAGCGGGAGCTGGCTGGCTCTGCGTGGGCAGGCTGCCCGCGGCCAGCGACACAGGCATCTGGAAGAGCGCGGGCTGGCCCACCTGGATGGGGGCGGCAGAGAGGATGTGTGCGCTGTGAGCCCCGGAGTGGGGGGCCAACACGGGGCCCAGGCTCAGCGGGCCCGCCAGGTTCTGGTTGGTGAGGATGGGGTTCGCGATGAGCTGTCCTCCTGTGTGGGGGGCAGCGGCCGCCAGGATCTGCCCGCCCACGTTGGCCGGCAGGGCTGAGAGCGACTGCGGTAGCTGCACCGCGGGTGCGCCGGGCAGCAGGAACTGGTTCTGGCCCGGCAGCATGTGCTGGGCGGGGATGACGATGCTGCTGCCTTGGTTCAGGAGGTGGACGCTCATGGGCTTGCTCAGGGCCCCGGGGGGCTGCGGCGGGGCCGCGCCAGTGGTGGTGGCCGGCGGCTGCTTGAAGACGTTCGCCTGCAGCGCGGGCGCCGGGAAGCCCGACAGCACCACGTTCTGGCCCGCCTTCCCCGCCGCCATGAACGTCAGGTTCTGCGGAGCCTTGGGCTGCTGCGGGAGTGCCCCTGGCTCGCCCTGGATGGTGAGCGTGGCGCCCGCGGGCGCGAATGGCTTGGGCGTCAGCTGGTAGAGCTTGGGGGGTAGCACCCCCGCGGGCTTGGGCTGGATGGGCGTGGGCGTGCGATGCAGGATCACGTTGGGCGCCGGGACCAGTGGCGAGGAACCCAGGCCCGGGGCCACCGCCAGTGGCTGTCCCGAGGGAGCCCCACTGGACGCCGAGGCGGCCCCTGTGCCTCCGAACACAGAGTTCCCGTTGAGCGTGGTGGCCACGGCGGCCGGGAGGTTCTTCTGGATGACCAGGCCAGCCCCCTGCGGTGAGACGCCAGCCGACGCTAGGGTCACGGGCTCCGAGGGGCCGGCTGCCGAGGCCAGGTAGCCGCTGACGGGCACCTGCTTGGCCAGGAGCTGGGAGGTGGGCGTGTTCAGCGCCATGACGGGCTGGCCCACCACCTGGATGGGCGCCAGGCCCAGCGTGGCCGCCGTGGCGCCCCCAGGGCTGCCATTGGGCAGGCCCTGGAGGCCTGGGATGGGCTGCAGGGTCACGTTGCCCAGGCCCACAGGCTGCAGGAAGGGCTGGACGCTCAGGGCCTTGTTGACCACGTCCTGTGGCGGCACCAGGGCCTGGTGGGTCAGCACAGTGGGCGGGGCCTGCAGCCCCAGGAGGTCGGTGCTGCCCGGGAAGAGGGCCTGGGGCCCCGCAGCCACAGCTGCTGCCGCTCCAGCGCCTGTTGGGCCTGCCCCGCCATCCGCAGGCTGCAGGGTGGGCAGCTGGAAGGGACCCAGGTCCAGCTCGGCCTCGGCCTCCAGCGTCTGCTCCGTGATGTTGGCCTCTTGGAGGCTCTGCTGGAGGATGTCACAGGGCTGGTCAGCGCCTCCACCGCCCCCGCCGCCGCCCCCTGTCGCAGGAGAGCCCAGGATGTCATCTTCCAGGAAGTCTAGGTCCACACTGGGGGCCGGCTGGTTGGGCTCTGGGTTCAAGTGGTTGCCAGAAGCTTCTTGCACATGGAGCTGGAGGCCATGAAAGGTGGGAAGGAAAGAGCTGAGGTTAGCAAGGGGCTAGGCTCAGGCCACCGCTGTGGCAAAGAATGTTCAGGTGACAGGGCAGCCATGTTCAAGAAAGAACATTCTACCTGGCAGGGTGGCTAGCGCTTGTAATCTCAGCACTTTGGGAAACTGAGGTAGGAAGATGGCTTGAGCCCAGGAGTTCGAAACCAGCCTGGGCAACACAGTGAGTCCCTGTCTCCATAAAAAAATTTTAAAAAAGAAAAATTAGCCAGGCGTGGTAGCATGTGCCTGCGGTCCTAGCTACTTGGGAGGCTGAGGTGGAAGGATCACTCGAGCCCAGGAGTTTGAGGTTGCATAGTGGAGCTAGGAGCGTACCATGACCCTCCAGCCTGGGCCACAGGGCAAGACTCTTGTATCAAAAAAAAAAAAAAAAAAAGAAAAGAAAAGAAGGGGAGGAGAGGGAAAAAAGAACATTCCATCTGCAAGTGACTGGACACGGGATCAAATCCTGGCTCTGCCAAGGCCTAGCTGTGTAACATAGGGCTTGATCTGACCTCAGTTTCTCCATCTGTACCCATCAGTGAAACGTAATTTAAAAAACTATTGTTGGCCAGGTACAGTGACTCACACCTGTAATCTTAGCACTTTGGGAACCTGAGGTGAGAGGATTGCTTAAGCCCAGGAGTTTGAGGCTAAGTGAGCTATGTTTATGCCATTGCACTCCAGCCTAAGTGACAAGAGTAAAGACCCTGTCTCAAAAACCAAAAATAAAGTCCAGGCACGGTGACTCATGCCTGTAATTCCAGCACTTTGGGAGGCTGAGGCAGGTGGATCACTTGAGGCCAGGAGTTTGAGACCAGCCTGGCCAACATGGTGAAACCCCGTTTCTACTAAAAACACAAAAACTAGCTGGGCGTGGTGGCTCACACCTGCAGCCCCAGCTACTTGGGAGGCTGAGGCAGGAGAATGGCTTGAACCAGGGAGGTGGAGGCTGTAATGAGCTGAGATCCTGCCACTGCACTCCAGCCTGGGCGACAGAGCGAGACTCCATCTCGAAAAAACAAAACAGAAATAAATAAAAACAAGCAACTACTGTTTAAATGGTCATACGGGCCTACAACACTTACCTGTCATTACAAAACCTGAAAAGCTCTAAGAACTGAGACTGTTTTCATAGCTCTTTTGGCAGCAAAACCTGACCAGAGCCAACATGGCACTTTAGGTGGGATCCATCTACCCACACGATGTGGCTTTGTAAGTCTGGCCACCGAGAGGCAAGCGTGTGACATTACACACACAATACACCTGGTACCACTTTTCCAGAATTTGAGAAATTCGAAATTCCGAAATACGCCTGACCCTAAAGGTTTCCGACAAGCGGTCGTAGGTCTGGTGGAGTCAAGCTCACGTCAGCAGTGAGTGGCTCCCATTTGTGAGCTTTCATGCCAACCGCACCGTGAGCTCAATGCTTTTTAAGTGCTTTTCATGCTAGCCTGAACTGCAACCCAGCACACGCATGGAAAAATGTCCGCTTGCATATGTGTGGAAAGCCCCACAAGCAATACTTATGATACGGCAGTTTGCTTGTTTTGTGACGGAGTTGCGTTCTGTCGCCCAGGCTGGCGTGCAATGGTGTGATCTCCGCTCACCGCAATCTCTGCCTCCCGGGTCCAAGCGATTCTCCTGCCTCAGCCTCCCGAGTAGCTGGGACTACAGGTGTGTGCCACCACGCCCGGCTAATTTTTTGTATTTTTAGTAGAGACGGGGTTTCACCATGTTGGCCAGGCTGGTCTTGAACTCCTGACCTCATGATCTGCCCACCTCGGCCTCCAAAAGTGCTGGGATTATAGGCGTGAGCCACCGCACCTGGCGATACGGCAGTTCATCTCCACCAGTACCTGCCCAGATAACCCATCAAAACCTGCAGCTTCCAAGATTCTCAGTAAATCCACATGGAGGCCTCACAGTAGCACTTGCCACGAGAATCATCATCTATCATCAGCACTGTCATTACTACCGTCCATGCTGTCGTTTTTGGTGACAGTCCCCTGAGGCAGGTGCTGGTCCCTTCCTCATGCCACAGGTGAGGGTACTGCCTGGGTCAACCAGCGGTGGGTGGAGGGAGTGGCAGGCAGACGGGGCTCTCGCTCAGCCTCCAACCGACTGAGGACCAGGCAGGCCACTGTGACCCCCTCTTATGTGCCAGACGGCCACAGCCAACCTGCCCCCTGGGATATGTCTATGAAAATTCACTGACGTCGCCTTCAGAGAGTGTTTAGAACCTGACCACGGACCTCAGGGTATGTGAAAATGATGGTAACGTTAAGAAGTGTGATCACAAAATAGTAACAGGATCACCGCTGTTACTGGGCCTGCAGATGCATCAGTTATATAAATTATTGCATTTCCTCGCCATTTCTATTATGAAAGGTAAGCTATTTGGAAGATGATATAGTTGTAAGAGCTAAATGAAGATGACCGTGAAGGCCTGTCATGTGATAAGTGTTTGGTGAGTGAGCGTGATGATGATGGAGGAGGAAGGTGGGGAGGATGAGGAGGGGGAAGGAGGAAGTCAAGGCAGGGAGAGGGGAGGCTGAAGGAAAAGGAGGGGGAGGAAAAGGTAAGTGGGGGAAGTCAGCAGCAGAAGAGGGAGAAAGGGGAAGGGGTGGCCACTATGGTGTGGACAACTGGCACTTTGTCATGGGACCGGCACAGTCAGGCACACAGTAGGTGCTCAAAAAATGTCCTCTGCCTTGCCCGCTCTGGGCTTTGCTCAGCACCTGTCTTGACTGTCCAGGTGAAGACTAAAGTCTGTAGGTGACAAGGCCCCTCCCCTAGGTCACACCCTGCCATGGCTGAGGTGGGCAGGACCCCAGGCTCCTCCAGCCCCTGTTCTCCAGAGCAGTGCCCCTGTTAGCCCTGCAACCCACATCTGCTTCAGCTCCCCAAAACCACTCTGCACCAGCTGCTCCAGGGCTCCAAGGCCTCGGGGACCCCCACCTCTTCCCCGAGGGCCCTGCAAGGTGAGGTGGGCTTTGCCCGTGTTGGCCACATCCAGGGTCCCCCAGCTCTGCTCCGTTCTGCACTGCCAGGGTGGTCCAGCCACCCTCGGTGGCCCACCCCCTGCCCTCCTCCCATCAACAGCCCTCAGGAGATGAGCCCAAGCCGCCCTTCTTGCCTGCAGGGCCCCCCTCCCACTGGCGGCCTGGGGAGCTCAGGTGATGACTGGGAGCCACGGCACTTACCCCAGGACCTTCATAGAAGGCACTTTGGGCCTCCCCAGGATTATCCAGGAGGTCATCACTGTCGAGCTGCAACAAGACCCACCCCATCCAAGGTCAAAGGTCAGCAGGGCAGGCCCATGCTCTGGGGCAGAAACCAATTTAGGGTCACTCGGGACAAAAAGATGAGGGGTGGGATGGGAGAGGGCTGGGGGTATGGGAAACTCTGTCTGCCTGCCCCTCCCCGCCGGAAAGAGACCCCAAAGCCAGGGGCTTGGGTGCCTGCCTAAAACCCATGGCATCCCCAGCTCTGAGTCCCGGAGCCCAGCCTGCGAAGCTCTCCTGCCATGCCTGCCTCGAATTCCAGAACCTAGAAGCCAGCCTCCACGCCTCTGCCCAAGCTGTGCCCTGCCAGTGGCCCGTCTCTCCTGTAGCACAGCCTTCAGGAGTGGCCACCTGTGCCACCTCCTCCAATGGCTCCTGTCCCTTCTCACTGAGTACTCCTTTCCCAAGGCAGTCTGAGCAGACTGAGAAGCTGTGCGGTGCCATCTCTGGAAGGGCAGGGCCGTATCGGATTCCCAGCACCATCCTTAGCACTCGGAACAGGCCCTGGCATCCACCTAAGTGCCCCGTGAATGTCTGGCCATGGCTGGGGCCTCCCTAATTTCTTGTTCCAGCTGGACATCTCTCTAGAACCCCAACTTGGACATCCACCAGCATCACCTGGACTTCTGGAATCTTCCCCAAACTCCCAACCTCAGAAAATGGCACTAGAACCCACTCAGTTGCTCAAGTCAAAATCCAGAAGCCATGCTGGACACTCTCTGCCCCTCAGCATCAAATCCACCAGCAAGTCTAGTTGATGCCACCTCCCACATAGGTCACAAATACAGTGCCGCACGCCTGTCCTGCTGCCTGCACCATGGCCCAGGCCACCATCATCCCACTGCTCATGCCTCTGCTCTACAAATTATTTGATACCTCTCCTCTTTCAAGAGGTGGAGCTCAATTCTCCTCCCTCTGAGTGCTGGCCAGACTGAGTGATTGGCTTCTACTGAATACAGTGTGATGGAGGAAGAACGTGAGACTTTGGAGACTGGGTCATTAAGGGCACAGTGGGTTCCTCCTGTGTTCTTTCTCAGATCACTTGTTCGGGGGGAAGCCAGTTGCCATGCTGTGAGGACACTCAAGCAGCACTATGGAGAGGCCCTTGCGGTGAGGAACTGAGGCCTCCTGCCAACAGCCACAAGAATGAGTCCTGGTAGAAGCACATCTGCCAGCCCCAGTCAAGCCTTCGGATGACAGCAGCCCCAGTCCACAACTTGACTGCAGCCTCATGACGGTCCCTGAGCCTGAACCGCCCAGCTAAGCTGCTCCCAGATTCCTGACCTTCAGACACTGCAGGAGCACTAACAAATGCTGAAGGCACTACATGCTGGGATAATCTGTTACACAGCCACAGAGCTGCTCAGAGCTCAACAGATTTCCACTTTTCCTTATTTTGCACCATTCTCTGGGGAGCAAATCGAAAATGGCATTCTCCTGTTTAAGAGCCCATCAGAACTGCCTGTCACATTCAGAATAAAAATAACAACTCCTCTGTCAGGGGCTTCCAGGCCTGCATAACCTGGTGACTGTTCCCTGTTAGGTCTCACTTCCTACTAGTTTCCCCTTCAGTTTGGCCCCACCAGCCTCCTTCCTGTTCCTCAGCCACACCAAGCTCACTCCCACCTTTGAACCTGCTCTTCCCCCTGCCAGGAGCACCTGGCCTGGACACCTCCCTGGGGTCCTTCAGGTCTCCCCTTCAATGCCTCCCCCGTGTGTCCCTCCCTGACTACACTGTCTAAAGGGGCCCCTGGGACCCATTCATTTTCTTTAAAACCTCTTTCATTGTGCACAGGACATTATTTTATCATACTCTCCATGGTACTTTTCACCATCACCTTTATTAGTGACCCGTTTCTTTGTTTACCAAGGACGTGTACATGGTAGGAGGACCGGGGTTTACCGTGGGTTTTGTTCAAGGCTGTAACTCCGGTGCCTGGCGTTAGAAGGCACAAGAAGACATGTCTCTCACTGTCCCTCACTCCCAGTTATACAGCCCCCACCCAGGGAACGCCGCTCCCTGCACCAATGCTTACCTTCTCGGATCCATGCAAGAAGTCATTGAGGGCCTGTGGGTCACTGGAAGAGAAGAGGAAGAGACGCTGAGGAGGTAAGGAGCTGGGGAGGGGAGGGGAGGAGGGGGTTGAGACAGAGGGTAGTGGGGTGGGGAGCCCGTTACTCACCAAATCACGTCTAGTAAGCATCTCCCATCCTCATCATCCATCGCCACTGGATGGGGTGGGGTCAGGAAGAGGGCGAGGGAGACAAGGTTAGATTTTGGCAGCTTGCCTGGCCCCCTCCCTTCAGGGGAGCCCCCTGGAGGGGGTCAGAGTTTCTGTTCTCTTGAGTCCATGGGGTAGATGGGGACAAGGAACACCTCCCAGGTGCCCTCCCAGCCAGAAACCCCTGACCAGGGACAGGGTCCTTTTCCTCCCCCTCCAACTCTCCCAGCCCCTGATGATGATATCACCTGAGACTAAGTGAGTCCTGCCTGTGCTTCACACACACTGAGCTAATCCTCAAGTATTGAAGGAGGGGCCCTGCGGCCTAGGAAGCCTGGCTCCCGAGCCTGCTCTTCACTACCCTGCTGTCCTGTCTCCCTGGACATGGGGCGTGTGGTGAGAGTCTGCCCTACATATAAACGGGTAAAGGAGTGACAGAGCCAGTGTGGGCAACGAGAAGGGCTTTGTGGCTCAAGGCTCTGGGTGGTCCTTGAAGACGTCTACAGTGTGTTACCAAAGAGGAGGGTGGTGGGGAAACTGAGGTAGAAGCAAGGGAGAGGGGCTCATGAGGATGGGCGCTCTGAGTCAGAGAAGCCACCGGGGCAAGGCTGAGCCCATGATCTGAATGATGAGGATGAGGATGGCTAACATCTGTCGAGCGCTCGCTAGGTGCCAGGCACCGTCTGAGTGCTTCAGCGATGTTAGCTTGTGCCACCCCCACGGGGAAGGGATGGTTAGTCCCATCTGACACCAGGGGAAGCAGATGCTCTATGTATTTACCCATCCACCCTCCCATCCACCTAGGCTTTGTCCCTTCAAACACCCCTCCAAATATTCCTCCCACCCTCCAAAACATCCCTCCCCTTCCCTGCCTCCATCCATCCATCCACCTCTTCATCCCTCCAACATCAAACCAGCCCTCAGAAACATTTAACCAGCCAACCGTCCCTCCAAAGCTTCCTCCTTCCTCCCTCCAGCCATCAGTCTCTTCTGCCCTCCATCCTTCCACCCATCTACCTACCCATCCTCCATCCTTCCACCCATCCTTCCACCCATCTACCTACCCAT
>NW_016107581.1:1121636-1127201 GCF_001604975.1 Cebus imitator | reverse complement strand
CTCCATCCTTCCACCCATCCTTCCACCCATCTACCTGCCCATCCTCCATCCTTCCACTCATCTACCTACCCATCCTCCATCCTTCCACCCATCTACCTACCCATCCTCCATCCTTCCACCCATCCTTCTACCCATCTACCTACCCATCCTCCATCCTTCCACCCATTCTTCCACCCATCTACCTACCCATTCTCTATCCTTCCACCCATCCTTCCATCCATCTACCTACCTATCCTCCATCCTTCCACCCATCCTCCATCCTTCCACCCATCCTTCCACCCACCGCCCCGTCCTTCTATCCATCTACCTGCTCATACCTCCATCCTTCCAAGCTCCCATCCAACCACCCCTCCTTCCCTTCTGCCAAACACCCACACAGACCCATCCTTCCGTCACTCATCCCTCCATCTCTTCCTGCACCCTCTGACCACCTCTCCTCCCAATGACACACAAAATACACAATGGGAAAGAAGACCCCATCCTTGAATGGTAGGAATTTACAGCTCAGAACCATGGAGTGCCCTTACTCTCTTTTTCCCTTGGGGTAGGGGATCTCAAACCTCACTGACAATGTGACAACTGCCATGGGTCACCATCCCCACCCAAAAACCCCACATATGAAATCTTACATGCACCCTCAGCTGGTTCACAGCCCCTCACCCTGACAGCACACTCTCAACTCCCCTAATGGGTGGCCTCCTCAGTGCCACCCGCAGGTCCCCCATCCCCGATGCTGTTACATAATGAAGAGCCCCGGCCAGGGACCTCCCACAGTGGGCTGGGGTGGGGGGGCAGTATTTGCTGAATCATGCTGTGAAAAATCTGATGACACATGCACATTTCATGCCAAAACATGCATGTGGGTGAAAAATGTGACACATACTTTCCCAGGGTTCACAGGGTGCCCCTCCCTGCAGCGCAGACAGAGACACATGCACCCCTGGAGCCCCACACGACAATTACTCTCCCTCTCAGGGGCTGGCTGTGGCGACTGTCCCCAAGGAGGCTCCTCTTGCTGCCTTAGGAAGCGGTGAGGATGTGCTCTCGCCTGCCCCATATCCCCTGTAGCTCCTCCAGGCTTCCTTCCCCAGTCTCACCACATCCACGACCAAAGAGCCCCTTCCCTCCCCAACCCGCCCACAGAGGGCACGAAAAGGTATGGTCTGCAAAGAATCTGGAGAAGAGGGAAAAGGGGCAGGGAGGAAGATTTTGCCTGCAGCTAATGCAGAGGCAGGGGGATGGCCCAGGTGACCCAGGGGGTCCGGGTGGGAAGGAGCCGGAGATCTTGCTTAGCTAGGCTTTGCCAGGAAGGAATGCTCCTTCCTCATCCAGGGGCCAGGGTGGGGCTGGGGAGGTGGAATGAGGGACAGCTGTCCCTCCAAGAACAAACAGGGATGCTTTGCTGGTTACCTGCGCTACAAACGAATCATGAAGGGAAGGAGGGGCGTGTCCACTCCAGGTCTACGCGGGGCCCCCAGCTGGGGACTTGGAAAGAGTCCTCTTGGGGGCCAGCTGTGGAGAAAATGAGAGGCAGGCAGTGAGTAAATAAGTCAGAGAAAAGGAAAGAGACGTGATCAGAGATGGACAGAGCTATGGAAGGCAGACGGGAGAGGGATGGATTAAGGAGGGGACGAAAGAAAGATGGGCGGCTGGAACAGTGACGTTCAAGTGAAGTTTAAAAACAGATACAAAAAATTAGTTGGGCATGGTGGCGCATGCCTGTAATCCCAGCTACTCAGGAGGCTGAGGCAGGAGAATTGCCTGAATCCGGGAGGCGGAGGTTGCGGTGAGCCGAGATCGCGCCATTGCACTCCAGCCNAAAAAAAAAAAAAAAAAAAACAAAAACAGATACAAGTTTAAAATCACACAGCATGGCTGGTGTGGTCGCTCACGCCTGTAAACACAACACTTTGGGAGGCCGAGGCAGGCGGATCAGGAGCTCAAGAGTTCGAGACCAGTCTGTCCAACACCATGAAATCCCGTCTCTACTAAAAATACAAAAAATTAGCCAGGCATGGTGGCAGGTGTCTATAATCCCCAGCTACTCGGGAGGCTGAGGCAGGAGAATTGCTTGAACCCGGGAGGCGGAGGTTGCAGTGAGCTGAGATCACGACACTGCACTCCAGCCTGGGCAACAGAGCAAGACTCCATCTCAAAAAAAACAAAACGATACAAGTTTAAAATGGCTAGCGTGGTGGCACATGCCTGTAAACCCAGTACTTTGGGAGGCTGAGTTAGGAGGACCGCTGGAGCCCAGGAGTTCAAGACCAGCCTGGCTGGGCAACGTAGGGAGATCTTGTCACTACAAAATGAAATTTTTTTTGGCTGGGCACGGTTGCTTGCCTATAATCCCAGTTACTCGGGAGGCTGAGGCAGGAGGATCGCTTGCACCCAGGAGGTCAAGGATGCTGTAAGCTAGGATTGCGCCACTGCGCTCCAGCCTGGACGACAGTGAGACCCTGTCTCCAAAAAAAAAATTAAAATCACACAGAACAACACTATACATACCAGGATCCCATGCGTATACTACATATATGTAGCACACACACTATGGCATGTAACGTTATACTAAGTCATGTACCGGCACTCCAGTCTAACAGGATGCAGCCGGTCCTGCTATTTGCAGTAGAGAGGTTCTAGAGAGTCACAGTGGACACGGAGGCGCTTCTCCTGGGGGAAGCGCGAGGCCGGGTTGCTGCCAGGCTCTGGCCGCAAGGTTTTTCAGCCATCAATTGATATAGCACCTTGACTTACACGCGTTTCTGTACGAAGACATCTTATTTAATGCATCCTGTTGACTGATTCACATTGAACTCATGGCCAACAGGACGGTAACTCCCACCCGAAGGAAGCTTCTTTAACACAGGTGTTTTCTCCATAAGGCACATCACAGCCTTACAGCCCTTAGGAACACCAGACTTCTGCACCCTGCTTGGATCCGTTTTATTATTTATTTACTTACTTATTTTATTTATTTAATTTTTTTTGAGACAGAGCCTCGCTCTGCTGCCCAGGCTGGAGCAGTGGCGTGATCTCGGCTCACTGCAACCTCCGCCTTCTGGGTTCAAGCAATTCTCCTGCCTAAGCCTCCCAAGTAGCTGGGATTACAGGCATGCACTACCACACCCAGCTAATTTTTGTATTTTTAGGAGAGACGGGGTTTCATCATATTGGCCAGGCTGGTCTCAAACTCATGACCTCGTGATCTGCCCACCTCAGCCTCTTAAAGTGCTGGGATTACAGACGTGAGCCACTGCACCCAGCTCTATGCTTTTATTTTTTGTGAGACAGAGTCTCGCTCTGTCACCCAGAGTGGTGTGATCTCAGCTCACTGCAACCTCCGCCTCGTGGGTTCAAGCAATTCTCTTGCCTCAACCTAGCTAGTAGCTGGGATTACAGGCATATGTCACCACACCCAGCTAAGTGGAGACAAGGTTTCACCATATTGGCCAGGCTGGTCTAAAACTCCTGACTTCAAGTGATCTACCCATCTCGGCCTCCCGAAGTGGTGGGAACAGGTGTGAGCCACTGCCCCTGGCCTAGGGGCCATTTTAAATAGAGAAATCACCAATAAGAAACACAAAGACAGCAAGGTGTGGTGGCTCATGCCTGTATCCTGGCACTTTGGGAGGCTGAGGCAGGCAGATCACTTGAGGCCAAGAGTTCGAGACCAGCCTGGCCAACATGACAAAACCCATCTCTATTAAAAACAGAAAAAAAGCCAAGCGTGGTGACGGGTGCCTGTAGTTGCAGCTACTGAGGCATGAAACTGCTTGAACATAGGAGGCGGAGGTTGCAGTCCGCTGAGATCGCGCCACTTGCATTCCAGCCTGGGTGACAGAGCGAGACTCCGTCTCAAAAAATAAAAAGAGGTACACAAAGATGTGAAAAATGTGGCACTAAACGGACGGCAAAAAGGATGCTGCTTTGCAATCTGAGCTGAAACGAGAAGTCAGGGTGCCGCTGGGCCCGACCTCAGCTGGGAACCTGCATGTCCGGCATCACTTTTTTGGCCACTCTACCCACTTCTGCAAATGGCCAGCACTGCTTTGAGGTTACCAATGTTCGCAAGCCGGTGAATTTGCAAATATGCGATCTGTGAAGAACAAGGACCGACTGTAACGATGACAGCCCACACCGATTGCATGTCCACCATGTGCTGGGTGCTGGTTTAGGTACCCGGCATGTGTAACTCATTCCGCTTTCCCTAAGTCCCAAGAGGCAGGTGCTTCTGTGATCCCTACCCAGTAGATGAGGAAACAGGCTCAGAGAGCTTAGTCATCTGCCTAAGATCCTGCAGCTAGTAAGGGGCCAGGCTGCGATTTTTTTGTTTTATTTTATTTTTTGCTCTTGTCGCCCAGGCTGGAGTGCCATGGCACAATCTCGGCTCACTGCAACCGCCACTTCCCAGGTTCAAGTCATCCTCCTGCCTCAGCCTCCCGAGTAGCTGGGATTATAGGCATGCAGGCATGCACTACTATGCCCAGGTAACTTTTGTATTTTTTGCAGAGATAGGGTTTCCCCACGTTGGCCAGGATGGTCTCGAACTCCTGACCTCAGGTGGTCCGCCTGCCCCAGCCTCTCAGAGCGTTGGGATGACAGGCGTGAGACATTGTGCTCAGCCTAGGCTGGGATCTGAACTCGGCAGACTAACTGCAGAGGTCCCGCCCTTCACCACCACCCCGCAGGCCACCCCCTCCTGCTACTTCTCTCGTAGGATCTGAAACAAATACAGCAGAAACGTTCAGACAGCATCATGGGGCTGGGTGACGGGGCTGTGCGTCCCTGTTATTTTGTGGATGCCTGGGATGCTTCAGATTGGAAAAGGTGATAAAGTGACTGGCATGGAAGAGGGAGGAAGGAACAGGAGTGGCGAGTAGCTCTCCCTCTTCCTCTTAGGTCCCCGATACCAGAAAGATCCAGAAAGCAGATGTCGCAAGACCCTGGAACACAGGATTCTTTTCCTCTGGCCTGGAGGTGTGCATGAGCTCCCAAGATGAAGGGTCCGCGTCTGTCCATGCCTCCTCCCTGGCTCTGGCAGGTGTGGCCCAAGCTCTGCGCATGTCCTACCTACCAGCAGAATTAGAGACAGGAGGGGTGCAGCTCCGGTGGGCCTTCTGCAAACCAGCCCCGAGGGTGAATTTCCAAGTGGGGGCTGCAGAGCTCTCAGTGAGGATGTTGTGTTTGTGTGCTTTCATTCCAATGGCAACATTAAAGACACGAACGGGAACTTCCTGGGGAGTGGGAAATGTTCTGTGTTGTGACTGAGGTGTGGTTATATGAGTGTTCAGATTTTGACAGCTGCGCCGGGCGCGGTGGCTCACGCCTGTAATCCCAGTACTTTGGGAGGCCGAGGAAGGCGGATCATGAGGTCAGGAGATTGAGACCATCCTGGCCAACATGGAGGAGAAACCCCATCCCTACTAAAAATACAAAAATTAGCCAGGCATGGTAGCATGCACCTGTAATCCCAGCTACTTGGGAAGCTGAGGCAGGATAATCGCTTGAACCCAGGAGGCAGAGGTTGCAGTGAGCCGAGACCGTGCCACTGCACTCCAGCCTGGG
>NW_016107581.1:1099891-1121571 GCF_001604975.1 Cebus imitator | reverse complement strand
AAAAAAAAAAAAAAAACAAGAAAAAACTCACCAGAATTTAACAGCTCAGATTTGTGTGTTTCAACACAGGAAATTTTATTTCAAAAAACTAAAAAGGAGGGAGGTGCGGGTAGCTCACACCTGTAATCCCAGCCGAGGCAGGGAGGCTGAGGCAGGAGGGTGGTTCAAGCTCAGGAGTTGGAGAACCAGCCTGGGCAACACAGCAAGACACACGCGGTGGTGGTACCTGTGGTCCAAGCTACTCAGCAGGCTTGTACGGAAATGCTCAGACGCTACTGCAGGGCTGGGTGGCGCCGGTGTGCGTCTCTGTTATTTTGTGGATGCCTGGGATGCCTCGGATTGGAAAAGGTGATAAAGTGACTGGCATGGAAGAGGAAACATGGCCTGGGCTAGAGAGGCAGAGGCTGCAGTGAGCCAAGATCGCACCACTGCACTCCAGCCTGGGTGACCGAGGGAGAACCTGTCTGTAAAAAACCAAAATGCCAGTCATCAGCATCAGCAGCATTATCCTGGAGTGGTGGTGGGTGGAAGGTGGAAAACAGCGAAACGCTGGGAACTGCTGAAGCAGGCGGTGGATCGATCCCTGGGGCTTCCTCACACCATTCTATCTACTTGGCATATTTTGGAAACTTTCCATAACAAAAAGGCCGGGTGCAGTGGCTCCTGTCTGTAGTCCCAGCACTTTGGGAGGCCGAGGCATTCAAGACCAGCCTGGCCACTTGGTGAAACCCCATCTCTACTAAAAATACAAAAATTAACCGGGTGTGTGGTGGCACATGCCTGTAATCCCAGGAACTTGGGAGGCTGAGGCACAAGAATCGCTTGAATCCAGGAGGCGGAGGTTAGTGACCCGGGATCATGCCACTGCACTCCAGCCTGGGCGACAAAGCAAGACTCTGTCTCAAAAAATAAAAAGAAAGGAAACACACATGTCAATGACAGGAAGGTCTGGGGTTCCTCTTAGATGCCTCCCAACTTCAGGTGCCTAGGCTGGCATCTATGTCTCCCATCAGACTGATGCCAAGAGGCCCTGTGGGGTGACAGTGCCAGGCACAAGTTCTGGGCCTCATCCCCACTCCCCAACAAACAGGCTGGGTGACCTTGGGCAAGTGACTTTGTCTCTCTGGGCCTCAATATCTTCCTCTGTAAAATGGGCACAACCATGTCCTCACCTCTCATGTGGCAGGGCAGAGGCACAAAGAACAGGGCCTGGTCTGTGGTTTGAGCATCACTGATGCCAATGTATTTTTTTAAGTCAGATTTTTCTTATTTTCTAGAGACAGGGTCTTGCTATGTTGCCCAGGTGCCCGGGCTAGTCTCAAATCCCTGGGCTCAAGTGATTCTCCTGTCTCAGCCTCCCAAGTAGCTGGGACTCCAGGCCCCCAGCACAGTGCCCAGCTCAGGATGCTGGTGTTGATCTCATTGGTACTGATGTTATTTTGTGAGTGTTTTTAAACATGACCAGCTAATGAGAAAAGCTCAGAGGAGCAGGGGACTTGGCTTCACCCTTTCCCCTCCCCGGCCTCGTTTCCACAGTCTCACACTGACCTTCAGGACCTGCCCTGCATCCAGAAGGTCAGAAACTGGGCAAGGGGGCCGGGTACGGTGGCTCACTTGAGGCCAGGAGTTCAACACCAGCCTGGTCAACATAGTGAAACTCGTCTCTACTAAAAATTCAAACATTAGACAGGCATGGTGGCGGGCGCCTGTAGTCCCAGCTACTCGGGAGGCTGAGGCAGGGGAATCGTTTGAACCTGGCAGGCAGAGGCTGGAGTGAGCCGAGATCACGCCAGTGCACTCCAACCTGGGCAGCAGAGTGGGGTTCCATCTCAGAAAAAAAAAAAAAGGAAAAAAAATTGAAATTGGGTGAGGGGCTGGGTTTGCTGCGTGCGCATGCTCACGGCAGGAGTCAAGTGCATCTTGACCGGTTCTGCAGCTCCCCTCCCTGGGCTGCCACTTCCCGTTCCCAACCGTGTACCCTAAGACAAATTACTTATCCCCTCTGTGCCTCAGTTTCCCCATCTGGAACATGGGGAGGATAACACTACATCCTCCGTGGGACTGTTACATATGAACACCTCTAATCCATGTCCTGAAGCACTCTTGGCAGTGTGTGTGCTAGCTGTGATCGTTCTGATTGCCACTGCTGACGCTGTCTACTGGGGCGACTCCCAGAGCTTTCGGGCCACAGTCCAGTGAGGCGGGACAGAAGGCGCCGGCCGCACTTTGGCATTCTTTGCTGCACGTGGCCTGCGTGTGGATTTGGAAGGGTGCGCAGATCCCCTGCTTCCGCCAGGGGTTATCAACATGGTCTTACTCAAACTACCAGGTACCAGGTCTCCCTGAATCCTTCCCAACACCCTGGTCTTACTCCCATTTTCCAGATGAGATCGGCGCAGCGGAAAAGAGCAGTTTTGGGGGTGCTGCGGCACCTGTACTATGTTGCCCCCACACCAGGCCAGCTCGGCGTCTTGCTGCTCTCAACCCGGCAGGCAGAGGAAGGCTTTAAAGACACACGTGAAGATTAAAAAAACAACAAAAAAAATTAGCCAGACATGGTCTTGCACATCTGTAGTCCCAGCTACTCAGGAGACTGAGGCAGGAGAATCACTTGGACCCAGGAGTTCAAGGCTGCAGTGAGCTGTGATCGTGTCACTGTACCATCTGTTGCCTGGGCAACAGAGCAAGATCCCGTCTCAAAAAAAAAAAAAAACTTTAACCTCAAATATCATACATCTGTCTGATGGTTTAGTTGTTTACTAACGTGTGTCTCCTCTACCCAAGTGTCCCCCAGGTCAGGCACCTTTGCCTGTCTTGTCCCCAGCAATCTTTGGCAAGATCCCTGGGGCTGGCACAGTATGTGGCATACAGTAGGAGCTCAATAAGTATCTGTGGGAAGAATGAGCGAATCTGCAGAGGAAGTTAAACAAATCCATGCAAATTTGTTCAAGGGGCAACCTGGTGAAATGTGCGGTTGGTCGGCACCTACTGGGTGTCTGGTGGGAGGGTGCTGAGGACACCAAAAGGACAAAAGCAGACCCCATCCTTGGCTTGGGGAGCACGGCTGGTGGCTCTCAGCCAGGGAGGGCGCTGGAGACCCCCCCCCCCGCCCCACACTCAAAAACTTTTGAAACAGTGACTGAGGTTGTGGGGCGGGCGGGCGGGCGGGGGTGGGCCAGAAATTAGTATGCAGGGCTGCAGACCCAAAATTGTCACCAGCACCCTGGAGACAAGCCCTGGTGTGGCACGCTGGCTTTTTAACCAGCTGTCTGCTGTCCTCTACCTAGTGGGCCCGCTCCTATGGAAAGATTCTCCTTCCATGAGATGGAGTGGGCACACTGCATCCGTTCAGAGCAGAAGCTTTGAGAGCCATCACGTGGTTCTGCCTGAGTCCCAGGACAGGGCGGACATGTAGACAGAGCTGCAGCCAACCCACCATGGGCACACACATGTGCGAGAAGCGAGCCTCTGCCACCGTGAGCCACTGCGACCCAGGCTCACTTGTCACGGTGGCATCGTACAGCCGAAGCTGCCTGGTGCACCCCGAAGAGCTTCCATCGCCTGAGTGCTTCTGGGTACCGGCCCCTGTGCTCACTCCACACTGATCCCTCCCTATCCCCTCGGAAGCGATGCTGCCACACATCTTACAGGAAAAGGAGACTCAGAGGCGGCCAAGACACTTGCCCCAGGTCGCACTGTGGAACCAGAATTTGAACTCAGACCCTGTGATTCTGAAGATCTCATTTTTTACCACCACGCTATAAAAAGCAGGAAAGGCCGGGCCTAAAAACCACAAATGGCTGCAGAGAACAGCCATGACGCAACAATGACACGGTGTCCTTCCAGAAAATTGTGTGAATTCCTCCTCCACTTGTAATGCAGTCGGAGTTTTGCGCTGTCATCAGGAGCTGTGCAGAAGCCAGGCTGCCAGCAGGGTACGGAATTAAAAGGGCCCTCTGAGCTCCACAAGCAGGCGAAGTTTAATTTCCCTGTATAAATGGGAGTGACCCTCAGGTTACCTGCCAGTAAGAAAGTCTCCAGAACTTTATCATTTGCCAATAGGAAGTGCAGATGCTGTGGCAAAGTCTATCTGCTGCTTTTCAAAACACCATTTCCCCACCTCTCCTCCTCCTCTGCTCACAGAAGTTGCCAACG
The DNA here is from genome assembly GCF_001604975.1 of Cebus imitator. NCBI lineage: Eukaryota > Metazoa > Chordata > Mammalia > Primates > Cebidae > Cebus > Cebus imitator. The sequence goes on along the minus strand of NW_016107581.1, from coordinate 1,117,416 downwards.
CTTAGATGTAAACAAAAACGTTCTAGGCCAGTCTTTCTCTAACTATGGGTCACGCCGTGGAAGGTTGTGAAATCAAATTAGCATGTTGTGACTAGGGACTGCTTTAAATAACAAAAGAGCATGGAATAGAATAGAAAACATTAACGTGCATCATACGGTAAGAGTATTTGAGAGATTGGTTTCAGCTGTGTGTGTGTGTGTGCGCCCACGCGCGTGCGTGTGTACTGCGTCACACAGAAACATATTTCGGACCGTGAGTTGTGGTCAAAATAGCCTTAAAATAACTGAACTAAGCCGGAGGCACTCCTATGTCCTTTATCAGACACTCACTTTGCCAGCGTTTCTTGCAGTAAGAATAAGTAAGCACAGTTCTGCAAATAGTAAAAACCAAAGTGTACAGACAGGTTCTGCTCAGTGGGACTTTCAGGGAAGGCTCAGGGAAAGTGTTTCTTCCAGAATACAAAGACAGACAGCTTCTCTAGACAGACAATCTCTTGCTGCTGCTTCCAGCTTTAAATACAGTTGCGATGACTAGAGCTGTGGCAGCCGTTTTGCAACCATGAGACAACAAACCTGATGCTGAAAAGTCCATCCGCAGAGGATGGTTGCTGGGAGTTGACAAAAAGACCGTGTTATTTTTTGTGAGGCAGAGTCTTGCTCTGTTGCCCAGGCTGGCATGCAGTGGTGTGATTGCGGCTCACTGCAACCTCCGCCTCCCAGGTTCAAGTGACTCTCCTGCCTCAGCCTCCTGAGTAGCTGGGATTACAGGTGCTTGCCACCATGCCCAGCTAATTTGGGAGGCCCAAGGTACTGGGATTTCAGGCATGAGCCACCACACCCATCTTTTGTATTTTAGTAGAGACGGGGTTTACCATGTTGGCCAGGCTGGTTTCGAACTCCTGACCAAGTGATCTGCCCACCTCAGCCTCCCAAATTGCTGGGATTACAGGCATGAGCAACCACAGCCATCTAATTTTTGTATTTTTAGTAGAGACGGGGTTTACCATGTTGGTCAGGCTAGTCTCAAAACTCCTGACCTCAAGTGATCTGCCTGCTATGGCCTCCCAAAGTACTGAGATTTGAGGCATGAGCCCCCACACCAGGGGCTGACTACAGCCAGCCAGCCCAGACTGTGTTGCTAATAACTTCATGGGCTGCCCCCTCCAGGCTTGTTAACCCTTATGAGTTAAGCCACTGTTCGGTTTCCCATTATTTGCAGCCAAATACCACCTGAGGCAAAAGAGCTTCCATTTCTGGGTATCTTTGCAACCCAGGGCAGGGCCTTGCACATGGGTAAGGGGCTGTTCTTTGCGGGTCACTGGTTAAGAAGAGAAGTCAAACAAAGCGGGAGAGGCCTGGTGGAAAGGCGCTTAAAGCAAAGCACACTGTGGTTGATTGCAAAGTAGCCAAAACTTCTCCGTCCTCAACCCACACTCTTCACAGCTCCTTCTATGAAGAAGTGGGGGCCGGGGGCGGTGGCTGATACCTGTAATCCCAGAACTCTGGGAGGCCAAGGAGGGCGGATCATGAGGTCAGGAGTTTCAGGAGTTCAAGACCAGCCCGACCAACATGGTGAAACCCCATCTCTACCAAAAATACAAAAATTAGCTGGGCATGGTGGCACATGCCTGTAATCCCAGCTACTCAGGAGGCTGAGGCAGGAGAATCACTTGAACCCAGGAGGTGGAGGCTGCAGTGAGCTGAGATTGCGCCCCTGCACTCCAGCCGGGGCATCAAGAGCAAAACTCTCAGAAAAAAAGAAAAAAAAAGTGGGGTCTATTACTTCAGCCCTTGACCCTGGGCTGGCTTCTTGACTTGCTTTGGCCAACAGAATGTGGTGAAAGTGGTATGTGTGATTCTGAGCCTGGCACGCTTCCACTCTTTGCCCAGCTGCCAGGTGAAGAAGCCCAGGCTGGCCGGCAAGAGGATGAGAGCCACGTGCTCAACACCCCATCACCCCAATTAACAGTCAGCCAAGCCCTAAACGCAAAGCCACCAGCTGCCCAACAGCTGACTGCAAATACCCGGCCCAGACCAGAAGCACTTAGCTAAGCCCAGTCTAAATTCTAATCATTGGGATCATGATTTTCCTTTTTCTGTTTATTATTGTTTTGATTTTCTGAGACAGGCTCTCGCTCTGTTGCCCAGGATGGACTGCAGTGGTACAATCAAGGCTCACTGCAGCCTTGACCTCCCGGGCTTCAGGGATACTCCCACCTTAGCTTCCTGAATAGCTGGGACTACAGGCGCACGCGACCACACCTGGTGAATTTTTTGTAGTGACAGGGTCCCACTATGTTGCCCAGGCAGGTCTCAAATGCTGGGCTCAAGCGATCCTCCCATCTCGACCTCCCAAAGTGCTGGGATTACAGACATGAGCCACTGTGGCCGCCCAGGGCTGTTTGTTACGTAGCAACAGCTCACTGATACAGCTCTCTCTGGGGACTAGGAACCAACTTTGACCCCATACCTGACTCATCCAAGTTTTATCTATGCCACCTCCCAAATCTCTCCAGTCTGTGCCCTCCTCTCATGACCACTGTTCTGACCCAAATCTAGTCCCCACCATTTCTCCCACCACCCAGCCCGGGTTCATATTTGGCTTCTTCACATCTGGCTGCTCCTGTCATTAAAATACTCAAAAGCTTCCCTACTGATTGGTAATAAATGCTGGCCAAGCAGCCTCGGCTCCTCCTATACTCCTGCCCCACGCTGGACACCCAGAGGCCATGTGCAAATGATCATAGGAAGCCCACCTCCCCGGCCTGGCTCCCTCTGGCCCCTGCTCCTCCCCACCAACCCCCTTCCTCACCGGCCACCAGCTGGACTTGCTCAAACTACAAGTCTGATCTCTGCCTGGGAGCCTCCCTGGTGTTTGGGGATCTGGGCACTTGACTGGGTCAGGTTCTGTCCCATGAGCCCTTGGCTACAGTCATCTCTGACTTCATCCGCTTCATCGCCCCGGCCAAGGAGTGCGTACTAAGTGCTTCATCTTACTTCATTTCACTCTCACAGCAACGCTTTGAGGCAGATGCCATGATCCTCGTGCCCATTACCCAGATGAGGAGACTGAGGCCAAAGAGGGGTGGTACCTGCCCAGGGTCACCCAAAGCCAGGATCTGAACCCACCTGAGACTCCTAAGCCCATGGGAACTACGTGATGGTGCCAGCCCGGCCATCTCCCCCTCTGCCCTCTGCAGCAGGGAGTACCGTGACAGGTTCCCCACCTCCACCAGTTGCCACCCAGCCAGGTCCTCTATCCCTTGCGTTGTCCTGAAATGCCTCGATCTGGCAAAAGACTTTTCTATACAGTGAAAAGAAAAGAAAAAGGAAAAAAGAAGAAAAGAAATTCAAAAGAAATGTCTTAAATGAGTCATTCCCGTGAACCTTGGTCAGACAGACAAATCAGGTGACGCGTTCACTGGGGTATGGACTTCACATGCTGCGATGCCTAGAAGTGAAGCTCTCAGGATGTATTTCCAAGGCGTTTGTAGTGAGTTGAACGGTGGCCCCCACCACACAAAAAAATGTAAACATCCCAGGACCTGTGGATGTGGCCATCCTTATTTGGAAAATAGGGTCTTTGCAGATATAATTAGATGAATGATCGTGAGGCGAGACTGTCCTGGATCATCTGGATAGGCCCAAAATCCCATAAGTGCCCTCTTAACAGCAGAGGAGATGTCACAGAAGAGCAGAAGGCCACGTGAGGAAGGGGGCAGAGCTTCGTGTCATGTGGTTACAAGCCAAGGACCACCCAGAGCTCCAGGAGCTGGACCAGGTGCAGAGGGTTCCTCCTTAAAGCCTCCGGAGGGAGCACAGCTCTGACCACCCCAGTGGCCATGCTAACACTTTGATTTTGAACTTAGAGGCTCTGGAAGTATAAGAGACTAGCTTTCTGCTTTAAGATCCCGCATTTGTGGTATTTGTTACAACAACAATGGGAAACTAACATACATGTAAGTTTCTCAGACAGAGAAGCAGTGTATAATATGCACCGGGTATAGAACATATATATCTAGCTTGGGCAACACAGTGACACCCCAACTCTACAAAAAATTTTAACAAATTAGCCAGGCATGCTAGCGTGCACCTGTGGTCCCAGCTACTTGGGTAGCTGAGGTGTGAGAATGGCTTCAGCCTGGGAGGTTGAGGCTGCGGTGAGCCAGGATCATGCCACTGCACTACAGTGTGGGTGACAGAGGGAGACCCTGTCTCGAAAAAGAAAAAAAAGAAAAGAAAGTGCTTGTGTGTGTGTGTGTGTGAGTGTGTGTCTGTGTGCGCACCACCATGTACAGCTGCACAGGTTGTTCACTGCACAAAGAAACCCAGACAAAGGGGCAAGTGGGGCATCAAATCCAGTCCAGGTTCTGCTCATACCTATGAGCCCCAGAGAAGGGTGGCATCCACATGGAGAAAGGAGTCCCCTTTCCCAAGTCATACAAAGGACACGCCACAGAGTCATGTCCTCTTGAACAAAGCACCATTTTCAATTGCATGCAAAAGCCCCCTAAGAGCTAGCTTCTGTAGCCACTTGCATGCTGTGTCTATTTCAAAGCCAGAGAAGGAAAACAGGGAAAACAAATGTTGGTTCTTTACCCACCTCCACCCTTGTTGGGGAAGACAGAGAGAGAGCAATTTGAAGAGCAATTAAAATCTACACTGTCTTTATTTTTAGTGGCCTTTTCAGTTCTAAAACCACTGAATTAGTTGAACCAAGTAAAGTGGGCCCCATAAAGCTTAGATTGCTCATAAAGCGACTGGTGTCTAACTCCTAAAAGCCTGTTTGATACAGGTAGTTACAAACTAGAAATGTTTTCCCTTTTCACCATTTGATGCTGTTCTAAATACAGCTATAAAGCTGCAGCCTTGCCAAGAAAACCAGGTATCTCAAAAGGGTTTGGATTTTTCTCAATGCTGGCTTATGAGAAGCAGGAAAACCCTGGGAAAGGGTGAAGCACAGGCCTTCACCCTTTCCCAGGGTTGAAGGGGTGGGTGAATAGAAGACAGAAGAAATTACTGTGATCACCGGACACAGGGCCTCACAAGTCATCAGGCAACAAAGCAGGCTTCAAATTCAAGGGGGGAAAAAAAAAAAAAAAAAAAAAAAAAAAAGGGAACACGCCAAAAAAAAAAAAAAAAAAGAAGAAAAGAAAAGAAAGAAACACAGATTTGGGAATCAGCTGGTCCCGGTGTGGCCTGAGACTCTGCATTTCTAACCAGTTTCCGGGTGATGCTGATGCTGTTGGCATAGACCATGCTCTGGGAACCACTGTTCTAGAAGCTTCTTCTTTTTCTTTTGAGATTAAGTCTCGCTCTGTCACCCAGGCTGGAGTGCAGTGGCGCGACCTCAGCTCACTGCAACCTCTGCCTCCCGGGTTCAAGCCATCCTCCTACCTCAGCCTCCCGAGTAACTGGGATTACAGGCGCCCGCCACCCCACCTGGCAAACTCCTGACCTCAAGTGATGTGCCTGGCCTGGCCTCCCAAAGTGTCGGGGTTACAGGCATGAGCCACAGCGCCCAGCCTAGAAGCTTCCGCCTCTTTAGTTTTCCTTCTGGGGCTCTTGTTCTTGTATCAAACACAAGCCCCCAGTTCCTGGTCAAGGTCCAGGCCCCTGACCAAGTGGCCCTACCAAGTTTTCTCCGAGGCTCAGGAGGACTGAAGAAGCCGCCCAGGGTCTGATGATCACTTCCAACCCCAACATCCTGGTCAACAGAGGATGGACCCCAGTGAGTACAGACCCCTGCTCCTTTGCCAGAAACTTTCCTCCTCCGACTCCCTTGCAGCTCACTGTGGATATGGGGAAGTTTCACATTTGGCTAAAAAGGCAGTATCTTGTCTTGGGGAGACTGTTGGCTGCTGTTCCTTCTTTTTGCTTGAAAGACTGCTGTGAATACAATGACAATGACCGGTGCCACAGCAGCCATTATGCATTCCTGAGGGGAAGGTTAAGAGATCAGGGATTCCCCAGCAAACACACTCAGGTGAAAAAAAAAAAAAAAAAAGAGAGAGAGAGAGAGAAAGAGAGTATCAGAGGGACCTTGGCCTACTAGCCTGACAATCTTCAGCTGCCAAACATCCCCGGAATGGCCTCCTCCTAGACATCCTGTCCCAGAAGAGAATTAAAAGCCTGTATTAAGTAAAGTTAAACATATATCAACTCTATGACCGAACAATGTCACACCAAGGCATTTAGTCAAGGGAGGTGAAAAATACGTCCACAAAAGCACCTGTATAAAAATTTTCACAGCAGCCTTATTCATAAAAGCCCCTAACTGTAAATGACTCAAACAGCCATCAACAGGTAAATGGATACACTGATACTTCCACACGACAGAATGCAGCTTGGCTGAAAAAGGGAATAAAGGGCCGGGCGTGGTGGCTCACACCTGTAATCCCAGCACTTTGGGAGGCCGAGGCGGGTGCATCACCTGAGATCAGGAGTTCAAGACCAGCCTGACCAACAAGGTGAAACCCTGTTTCTACTAAAAATACAAAAATTAGCTAGGTGTGGTGGCAGGTGCCTGTAGTCCCAGCTACTTGGGAGACTGAGACGGGAGACTTGCTTGAACCCGGAAGACGGAGATTGCAGTGAGGTGAGATCATGCCACTGCACTCCAGCCTGGGCGACAGAACAAGATACTGTCTCAAAAAACAAAACCAAACAAACAAGAAAAGGGAATGAAGGACTTCTACAGGCAACAACGCAAATGAGTCTTAAAATGGATCATGCTGAGCAAAGGAAGCCTGGCACCAAAGCCTATACACTGTGCGAGTCTGTGTAGGGATCTAGAACATCCAGAACTGATTTATACTGGGGAAAAAATCAGGTGTGGCGGCTTCAAGGGACGGTTGGAGGAATGACTGGGAAAGGCTGCACGGGAGCCTTGTCCGATGATGGACATGTTCTGTAGCTAGATCTGAGTGATGCTTATACAGGTAGTATTTGTCAAAACTCACCATGCTGTGCACTTCGGATCTGTGTGTTTCACTGCACATAAATTCAATCCCAGTAAGGCAGCACGAGCATGTAGAGAAAAATCCCTGTGTAATCCATGGTTACTCCAGGTGGCCATGTTCTATATTACAGAATCTATAAGGTCACTGTGAACACTGGATTAGCAAATACTGAGCCATGTCTCCTGGGGGAAATACAAAGTTAGGTTCCCGAGAACCTGTGGCCATGATACTTTCAACAACCAACATATAACCTTGGCTTATGTGTGTTTCTGTTTAAAGACACCTTAGTTAATATACATATTTGAATCGCTAACATTGAGCCTCACATCAACAGCACCCTAACTTGTGCCTGAATGAAATTTCTCTAATAAATGTCCCTTCTCTGAAAAGCACATCACAGCCTTCTTGTTACTGCTCTTTTTTTTGTTTGTTTGTTTGAGACAGGGTCTCACTGTTGCCCAGGCTGGAGTGCAGTGGTGGGACCAGAACTCATTGCAGCCTTGACCACCCAGGCTCATGTGATCCTCCTAGGTGTGTGCCAGTACGATTGGCTAATTTTTAATTTTTTTTTGTCAAGACAGGATCTCACCATGTTGCCCAGGCTGGAGTGCAGTGGCACAATCTTGGCTCACTGAAACCTCTGCCTCCCAGATTCAAGCAATTCTCCTGCCTCAGCCTCCTGAGTAGCTGGGATTACAGGTGCCTGCCACCACATCTGGCTAGTTTTCTGGTACTTTTAGTAGAGATGGGGTTTCACTGTGTTGGCCAGGCTGGTCTTGAACTCCTGACCTCGGCAGATCCACCCACCTTAGCCTCCCAAAGTGCTGGGATTACAGGCATGATCCACTGCACCTGGCGTAAACTGGGAACATTTTACTAATTTTGTTTGTTTGTTTTTGAGATGGAGTTTCACTCTTGTTGCCCAGGCTGGAGTGCAGTGGCGTGATCTCGGCTCTGCAATCTTGGCTCACTGTAAACCTTTGCCTCCCAGGTTCAAGGAATTCTGCTTCAGCCTCTGGAGTTGCTGGGATTACAGGCACGTGCCACCACACCCAGCTAATTTTGTATATTTAGTAGAAACAAGTTTTTGTCATGTTGGCAAGGCTGGTCTCGAACTCCTGACCTCGGGTGATCCACCCACCTAGGCCTCCCAAAGTGCTGGGATTACAGGCGTGAGCCACTGTGCCCATCCAAACTGGGGACATTTTAAATAGTCAAATCACAAAGCCCAAAAACACAGAAAACATGGCACTAACTAGACCACAAAAAAAGAACACTTGTTTATAGTACGAGAGATAAGAAAGCAGGCCTGGGGATGTGTGCGCTAGGCAACTCAAATTTTTTGCTATTCTGTGAGTGTCCATAAATAATGGGAAAAGCATCGCACATTATTGATTTTGGGGTTATGAGTACACGTTCGCGATGAGATGAATCTGCAAATGTGGTATCCTGGAGTAATGAGGACCCACTGCACATGATGATACCTACAGCAAGACCAAGACGCAGTCACCCTTTGCCCAGCTACTTCACTTATGGGAAGGTATTCTGCAGGTACCACTGACACGACCAAAATCATACAGTTAGGAGCTTTTACAGGTGTGTTGTTTTGTGAATTTTATTTTTTTCACAGAGATGGATTCTTGCTGTGCTGCCCTGGGTGGTCTTGAACTCTCTGAGCCCAAGTAATCTTCCCACCTCAGCCTCCCAAAGTGCTGGGATTACAGGCATGAGCCACCATGCCCTGGCCTTACGGTTATATTTCTATTAATAACAAGACACTGGAAACAATCCACTGGCCATTAGGAGTAAACAGGTTAATTTTTTTTTTTTTTTTAAATTACTGGGCCAGGACTATTGCAGTAGTAAACAGGTTAAATAAACAACAGTTCCAGGCTGGACGGTGGCTCACTCCTGTAATCCCAGCACTTTGGGAGGCTGAGGTGGGTGCATCACGAGGTCAGCAGATCGAAACCATCCTGGCCAACATGGTGAAACCCCATTTCTACTACAAGTACAAAAATTAGCCAGGCATGATGGTGGGTGCCTGTAGTCACAGATACTTGGGCGGCTGAGGCAGGAGAATCACTTGAACCAGGAAGTCGGAGGTTGCAGTGAGCTGAGATCGCACCACTGCAATCCCACGTGGTGACAGAATAAGACTCCATCTCAAATAATAGCAAAATAAATAAATAAACAAACTATAGTTCCTCTAAACAGGGGAATATTATGCAGCTGTACAAAAAAGAAAGAGGTATACAAATGGCCATGACATGATACTCAACATCACCAGCCACCAGGGAAGCGCACGTCAGAATCACAGGATACCATTTCGCACCCATGAGGAGAGCTCGAATCACAGACAGACGAGAGCAAGTGTTGTGAGGGTGTGGCGACACACGAACGCTCACACCCTGTTGGACGGAACGTAAAATGGTGCAGCTGCTGTGGAAGCCCGCCTGGCAGTTCCTCAAGAAGTTAAACATAGAGTTACCACATGACCCAGCAATTCCACTCCTACTTATACACCCAAGAGAGATGAAAACATATGTCCACACGAAAACTGGCCGGGGGCTGGGCGCGGTGGCTCATGCCTGTAATCCCACCTACTCAGGAGGCTGAGGCAGGAGAATCGCTTGAACCCAGGAGGCGCTGGCTGCAGTGAGCTGAGATCACGCCACTGCATTCCAGCCTGGGCAACAACAGTAAAACTCCATCTCAAGAAAACAATACAAAAACTGGCCTGTGAACGTCCACAGCACCAATACTCATAAGAGGCAAAAGGTGGAAATGACCCAAATGCCTGTCCGTGGATGAATGGACAAACAGATGTAGTGTACCCACATCATGGAATTTTTTTTTTTTTTTTTTGACAGGTTCTTGCTCTGTCACCCAGGCTGGAGTGCAGTGGCACAATCTCGGCTCACTGCAACCTCCGCCTCCCAGGTTCAAACCATTCTCCTGCCTCAGCCTCCCGAGTAGCTGGGGTAATAGTCTTGTGCCACCACACCTAGCTAATCTTTTATTGTTAGTAGAGACAGGGTTTCAGCATGTTGGCCAGGCTGGTCTTGAACTCCTGACCTCAAGTGATCCGCCCACGTCAGCCTCCCAAAGTGCTGGGATTACAGACGTGAGCCACCATGCCCACTCCTTCCACAGAATATCACTCCGCCATAAGAAGGAAGGAAGCACTGGCACACACTACAACGTGTATAACACTGAACACATGACCCTGAGTGAAGGGAGCCAGGCACAAAGTGTATGATTCCACTGAGGCAAAATGTCCAGAATAGGCAAACCCACAGAGACCAAAAGTAGACGCGTGGTTGCTAAGGACTGCGGGGAGGGAGCAATTCAGAGCGGCTGCTCATGGCTACGGTTTCTTTTCGGGATGATGAAAATGTTGTAAAATGCACTGTGGTGATGGCCGCACAATTCCATGAACATACTGAAAACCACTGAATTGGTACACTTTAGATGGGTGGATTTTATGGTATGTGAATTACATGTCGTTGAATAAAGATGTCGTTGGAAAAAAAAAAAAAGAATGAGGCCGGGCGCGGTGGCTCATGCCTGTAATCCCAGCACTTGGGAGGCTGAGGTGGGCAGATCACTTGAGGTCAGGAGTTCCAGACCAGCCTGGCCACCATGATGAAATCCCATCTCTACTAAAATACAAAAATTAGCCAGGCGTGGTGGTGGGTGCCTGCAATCCCAGCTACTCCAGAGGCTGAGGGGGGAGGATCGCTTGAGCCAGTGAGGGTGGAGGTTGCAGTGAGCCAAGATCATGCCACTGCACTCCAGCATGGGTGACAGAGCAGGACCCTGTCTCAATTAAAAAAAAAAAAGAAAAAGAACAAGGATGTTCTCTGTGTACTGATAGGGAAAGATCTCCCAGACTACTGCCACACAGAAAAGTAAAATGCAGAACAGCGTGTGTAAAACGTTACCATCTGCTGAAATAGAGGGTGAAGGAGAAATGACACATATTCTGAATGTTTTTCAATGCCTGAAGAACTTCAGGAAGGGTCCGTACAACACTAAACACGCTGACTGACTGTGAAGGGACCTGGCAGATGGGAACAGGGACAGGAGGGAGACATTCCACTGTGTAGTTTTCTAAATAATTTTTGCTTTTTCAGCTTTGTGAAGTAGCCATCCCAAAAACTAAATTTAGAAATATTTGTTGAAAAAAAAGAGAGAGTATTTAAGCCACCAGTGGTCAACTATTACTTGCAGCCGAATGCACACAAGCTAAAAAGCCACTCAGTAGGCGGAGGAAGCATTGATTAGAACCTGGGTTTCATGGACACCAAAGCCTTGGCAGCTTTCCAGGACACCCTGCTGCCTGACTGTTGATGTCTATACAAATTCTGGACAGGCCGGGCACAGTGGCTCACGCCTGTAATCCCAGCACTTTGGGAGCCAAGGCAGCAGGATCACTTGGGCCCAGGAGTTTGAGACCAGCCTGGACAGCATAGTGAGACTCTGTCTCTATCAAAATAAAAAAAAAATTTTTTTTTTGAGATGGAGTCTCGCTCTGTCACCTAGGCTGGAGTGCAGTGTTGAGATCTTGGCTCACTGCAACCTCTGCATCTCCCAAGTTCAAGTAATTCTCCTGCCTCAGCCTTCCGAATGGCTGGGACTACAGACGTGCACCACCATGCCCAGCTAATGTTTGTATTTTTAGTACAGATGGGGTTTCACCATATTGGTCAGTCTGGTCTTAAACGCCTGACCTCAGGATCCACCTGCCTCGGCCTCCCAAAGTGCTGGGATTACAGGCATCAGCCACCCTGCCTGGTCCAAAATTTTTTTTAAATAGCCAGTTGTGGTGGCACATGCCTCTGATCCCAATTACTCAGGAGGCTGAGGAAGGAGGATTGCTTGGGACTGGGAGGTCGAGGCTGCAGTGAGCCATGGTCACACCATTGCACTCCAGCCTGGGTGACCTTGTCTCAAAAAAAAAAAAAAAATACTCCAGACAACCTTCCTCCCCAACAACACTTCCATGCCAGAAACAGTTTTTTACCTTGATTCTGCATGAGCCTTTCTAACCACTGCCCCATTTCTCTCACACGCCACACAGGCAGAAAAACGTTAGGGTCCAGAGAAGTGACAGCAGGCCGACATCTGCCCAGGACCTGGCAGGGGTTTGGGCTGGCAGAGTCGCAGGCCTGGGTCTTAGAGCAAACACCTTCAGGTGCTGACCTGGCACGGTTCAAACGTTCCTGTCCAAGAGCTGGTCCCGGGCAAGCCATGGCTTTGCAGCAGCATCAGGGCCAGGAGTGGGCCCGCCTGTGGGAATCAGCCAATGCTATGTGGCTCCACCATTCCTCCTGTCCCTTAAATGACTCCGGCCCACCCTTCTCTAGGTCTTGGAACCAGCATTGTTTGCCCAACCCTCCTGTGCTCGCTGCCTGGACGGCTGCAGGGACTCCTAACTGGCCTCCGCTTCTAAACTCAGGTCCCCACTTGGCGGCCGGAGCCACCCATTTTATTTAAGTTCGTGCTGTTCTCCTTCCTGGGGCTTTTCCCGATACCTACTGCCCCACAAAGGAAAGCCAAACGCTTTCCCAATGGTGCTGGGAGTGAGGAAGTCACGCCTGTCCTCCCGGAACTCATGTTCTACTGGCAAGAGTCAGCCCCTGAACCAAGAGACGGCGTCCCGAAGAGCAGATGAGGGCAAGGATGCCAAGAATGCCGTGGGGAGGGCAGAGAAGAGCAGGAGGTAAGGGGAGCAGCCATGTGGCCACCCCAGGAGACAGGGCTCCAGGCAGAAGGAGGAGGGCATTTAATGGTCCTGAGGCAGAATCACGTGGGTGCTTCAGGGACAGCAGGCAGTAACGATGGCGTGAGCATAAGCAGGCACGTGGGGCGGGTAAGGTCAGACAGACAACAAGGGTGAGGACTTTAGCTTTCATTCTGGGTGAGCCCAGAGCCGAGGGAGGGCTCCAGACGGAGCAGGGACACGACCTGACTTGGGTGTTCACAGGTTCCCTCTGGCTGCGGAGTGGAGAACGGACTGCAGGAGGTGAGGATGGAGGCACAGACAGGGGGCGACGGTGATGGTCCAGGCAGGGGAGACAGTGGTGGGGGAGGGGACAAGGCGCAGCCATTCTGAACATAATAGCAGAGCAAGAGGGTCTGCAGATGGATTGGCCAAGGGGTGTAAGGGGACAGCAGAGCTGGAGCCCTCCAGCATTTGAGAGGGCCGGCGGGCCAGGCGGATGGCGTCAGGATGTGCAGTGCACACGTGCCCTCATACGTGCTCCTTCCTCTCATCCACCGTCCTCTTCAGTGAAGCCCATTCCCCTCTAATGCATTCTACTGGTCCCAAAGCTACTGATTGCCTCATTAAAGGAGGAGATGACCCCAACCGCAACCCCAGGGCACAGCAGAGAGCGCTGCCCAGAGCCTCAGAGAAGGAGAGAAATACTGAATTGGCAGCCATGGGCAAGACCACCATGCCTCCCTCTCAGGGTAACACCTTTTATTTTATGTTGGTGCAAAAATAATTGTGCCTTTTGCCATTAAAAGTAATGGCAAAAACTGACAGGGAATGGTGGCTCATGCCTGTAATCCCAGCACTTTGGGAGGCCAAGGTGGGTGGATCACTTGAGGTCAGGAGTTCGAGACCAGCCTGGCCAACATGGTGAAATCCCATCTCACTAAGAATATAAAAATTAGCCAGGCATGGTGCTGTACACCTGTAATCCCAGCTACTCAGGAGGCTGAGGCAGGATAATCATTTGAACTGTGGAGGTGGAGGCTGCAGTGAGCTGAGATTGTGCCACTAAATTATTCTAGACTGGGCAATAGAGTAAGACTCCATCACACACACACACACACACACACACACACAGTCAAAAGTGCAATTACTTTTGCACCAACCTAACTCTCATTTCAGAATCTGTCCCTACCCCAAAGTTTAAGCATCTTCCAAGTTTATATTTGACTTTGAGTATTCAACAGTCTTGGGATTGGCTTTGCTGTACAGTGTGAGGTAGGGATCTGATTTCATCTTCTAGCTGTGGATAGACCTTTTTACTTTTGATCCCTATCTCCATTTATTATGAGTCCCTTGATTCCCCACAAATCTGACCACTGGCCATATCGACCTCATACCATGTCTTAATGTACCTGATTCTCCTCCTGGACTCTCTGTTCTATTCTATTAATAGGAGATCAATTTCTACTAATTCCCTATCCTCAGAGATAAAATAGATTCCGCTGGACAGGTGATCAATACATTGACACTGGGCAGAAAGTGACAGGTGAATGGGGAAGTGACGTGAGTCCGGGAAGGACACAAGATCTTCAAGGCAGAGACACTAACATTCCTTTGCTTATCAGAACGTTCCTGTTTGAATGTTTGATTATGTTGACTTACATGTTAGGACATCAACTTTTAACCAAATTCTCACAAAAGATACACAAAAGATACAGTGCTCACAAATAAATGAAAAGATTAATGACAATATTAATAATGTACAGGTCAGGCACAGTGGCTCACGTCTGTAATCAAAGCACTTTTGGAGGCTGAGGCAGGTGGATCACCTGACATAAGGAGTCCAAGACTAGCCTGGTCAACATACAGAAACCCCCTCTTTACTAAAAATACAAAAATTGCCGGGCACAGTGACCCATGCCTGTAATCCCAGCACTTTGGGAGGCTGAGGAAGGATAACTGCTTGAACCTGGGAGGCGAAGGTTGTGTTGAGGCGAGATTGTGCCATTGCACTCCAGCCTGGGCAACAAGAGCGAAACTCCATCTCAAAACAAAATAAAACAAAAATTAGTGAGGCGTGGTGGTGCACAACTGTAGTCCCAGCTACCTGGGAGGCTGAGGCAGGAGAATCACTTCAGTCCGGGAGGCAGAGGGTGCAATGAGTCAAGAACAGGCCACTGTACTCCAGCCTGGGGGGCAGAGCAAGACTGTCTCAGAAAAAAAAGAACTCCTGATCTCAAGTGATCCGCCTGTCTCAGCATCCCACAATCCCATGCCTGAGATTACAGGCGTGAGCCATGCCCTATGCCCTTCCTTTTCACCAGGGCCATCTGTAGTCACAAGGCCCTGCCCAGCCCCTCTCCTGCTTTGATCCTGCAGGCGCTGATCGCTATCTGACAACCGGCCATAAATGGACTTATCTTGGCTCTCACCTGGCGCGCCCAGGAGCAGTGAGCTCCAGGCTTCTTTACGTTCGCTTTGTGTAAATGATGACTGACTGGGACTACCCTCGGTGGCCACAGGTGATGCTGTCAGTGTAGGGGAGGGTCAGCGGGAGGCGGGAGGGGAGGTAAAAGGGCATAGGGGTGGATTGCAGCCCAGGCAGCCACTTTGGGCTCAAAGACGCCCAATCTATGGGGGCGGGCAGTTAAATTGGGCATTGGCACAGAAGGCAGGGAGGGAATGAGCAGTTCAGAGAGACAGAGAGAGAGACTGGGAGACGGGAACAAGAAAACAGGAAGATGGAGAGAAACAGCTCCACAAGGACTGATGCACGTCCCACCGCCCCCCCATCCCGCACACCAATCCAGGGGCAAGTTAATCCAGTCGTTCTACACCAGTGGTTCCCGCCCAGGAAAAGCCAGGCCCACCCCCATCCCCAATAAGGAAAACAACCGCAAATGCTAGGGCAAACGTGCCAAACGCCCCCCAGGGGTGACACTGCCCCCTGTGAACTATGGCCTCCGTATCTAGACACTCAAGCCCAGTAGGACGCCCCCCTCCCCACGGTGGACAGGATCCCCACGCAGTGTGGACAAGGATGTGGCAAGGTCTTCGCTAACGACGCAGACATCTGGGTCACAGGCACCATGGAAAAGCGAGTTTCTCAAGTCCACAGAGCAAGGCTTAGAGACCAACACCAGCAACAGGGACTGGCAATCATGGCTGCCAATCCTCACCCGGGAAGGAGGATTCTAGAAGAACATGTAGCGTGGGCCATGCACACGTGCCAAGGAGGGAGGGGAGCCCACAGGTCATTCTCACCTGTCACCTAACAGGTGTTACTCTCTATGGAATCCCAACTTTATGAATAACGGGGCAGAGGCGGCCCACAAAACACATTCTAGAATGTTCACGGCACCCCTAAACTGAAACAATCCAGATCCTATCAGCAGGAGAATGGATGAATCATCAAGATGATAGAGAAATCAGAGCCTTCCTGCATTGCTGGGTTATATACAAGGGTGCCGCTACTGTGGAAGAGGCCGGCCAGTCTCAGAAGGTTAACATGCAGCTACCCTGTGACCCAGCAATTCCACTCCCACGCAGACACCAGGAAAAATGGAAACATGTGTCCACACAAAAACCTGCACACAGCCAGGCACGGTGGCTCGTGCCTGTAATCCCAGCACTTTGGGAGGCTGAGGTGGGCAGATCACAAGGTCAGGAGTTCGAGACCAGCCTGGCCAACATGGTGAAACCCCGTATCTACTAAAAATACAAAAATTAGCTGGGCATGATGGTGGGCACCTGTAATCCCAGCTACTCAGGAAGAGCTGAGGCAGGAGAATCGTTTGAACCCGGGAGGCGGAGGTTGCAATGAGCTGAGATCGTGCCACTGCACTCCAGGGTGAGACTCCGTCTCAAAACAAAACAAAACAAAACCTGCACACAGTATCATTCAGAACAGTGCAAACTGAAAAAAACCTCCAATATCCACCAACTGAATGGATAAACAAAATGTTGTCTATCCATACAATGGAGTATTACTGAGCCCTAAAAAGGGATGAGATGCTGATACGTGCATAAATGGACCTCAACAACATCGTGCTGAATGAAAGAAGCCAGACACAAAAGGCCACATCGTGTCAGAGTCTGTTTCCATGAAATATCCAAAATAGGCAAATTCACAGAGGCAGAAAGTAGATTTGTGGTTGCTGGAGGCTGGGATGAAGAGGAGTGGGGATGACGGCTAAGGGGTGCGGCTTCTTTTTGAGCTGATGAAAATGTTCTATAATAGATTATGGTGATGGTTTTAACGCTGCAAACATACCATAAACTGTGGTGAACAATTTACATGGGTGAATTGCATGGTATATGAATTATATCTCAATAAAGCTGTTAAAAAAAAGGAGTAACTGTGTGTGAGAGTGTTACTTTATAATTGCTAGATGAAATGAGCATATTTTACACTTGTCTATAGGAATCCTCAAGTTACTTCACCTCGCTATGCCTCAGTTTCCACTTGAGAGTAACCATCTCACCTTCAAAGGACTGTCAGGAGGATGAAGTAAATTAATACAGGTGAAGGGTGTGACCTGGGCTTTCCAGGATGCAGTAGGAAAGCTATTCTCAGCAGTAACTGTTATTCTCAAATCCCCCGGCTAAGACTTCAAAAAGTAAAACACGAGGAAAATGTTCTTAAGCTGAAACACCAGTTGCAGTTTCAGCCATGTGTGTATGTGTGTGTGCGTGTTTGTGTGTGTGTCTCCAGCTGAGCCGTGTTTGTGTGTGTGTCTCCGGCTGAGCCGTGTGTGTGTGTGTGTGTGTGTGTGTGTGTGTGTTGGGCTGAGCTGTTTTGTGTGTGTGTGTGTGTGTGTGTGTGTGTGTGTGTG
>NW_016107581.1:1076298-1099763 GCF_001604975.1 Cebus imitator | reverse complement strand
GTGTGTGTGTGTGTGTGTGTGTGTGTCGGGCTGAGCTGTGTGTGTGTGTCAGGCTGAGCTGTGTGTGTGTGTGTGTGTGTCTGTGTGTGTGAGGCTGAGCCAACCCCTTGGACTTGATTAAAAGCCTCCACACTGAGCTCACCAGGAGCTGGTGATTTCTGGAGATTTTTGCAGGCAATCTTTACTACGCTGGGCACAAGATTTCCCTTGGGGGAGGAAGATGTTGTAGCTTATAAAAATAAAGATATACACAAATAAAAAGTAAAATAAAAATAAATAAATAAATAAAATAAAGGTCTAGGCTGCTGTGGCTCACGCCTGTAATCCCAGCACTTTGGGAGGCCGAGGTGGGTAGATCACAAGGTCAGGAGTTTGAGACCAGCTTGGCCGACATGGTGAAACCCTGTCTCTACAAAAAATGCAAAAATTAGCCGGGCATGGTCGCAGGCACCTATAATCCCAGCTACTCAGGAGGCTGAGGCAGGAGAATCACTTGAACCCAGAAGGTAGGGGCTGCACTGAGCTGAGATTGTGCCACCGCACTCCAGCCTGGGTGACACAGCGAGACTCCATCTCAAAAACAAGACAACAAACAACCAATTTAAAATGAGCAAAAGAAGGGATGAAAACGGCCCATAAATCAATGCAATGTTCCACATCTTTAGTCATCAGGAAAATGAAAACTACAACCGTAATGAGAGACCGCAACATACCCATTAGAGTATCTAACATTATAAAGACTGAAGATGGCAAGCGGGGGGGGGGGGTGTAGGGAATGGGGGGCAACGGGAATGCTTATCCATTGCTGATGGTAATACAAAATGTTGCAACTGCTTTGAAAAATATCTGGCACTTTCTTTTTTTTCCTTTTTTATTTTCTTTTTGAGACAGAGTCTCACTTTGTCACCCAGGCTGGATGGAGTACAGTAGCATGATCTTGGCTTACCGCAGCCTCCGCCTCCAGGGCTCAAGTGGTCCTCCTGCCTCAGCCTCCCGAGTAGCTGGGACTACGGGCACGCACCACCACGCTTGGCTAATTTTTTTGTATCTTTGGTAGAGACTGGGTTTCGCCCATGTTCTCAGGCTGATCTCAAACTCCTGGGCTCAAGCAATCCTCACTCCTCTTGCCTCAGTCTCCCAAAGTGTTGGGACTACAGGCGTGAGCCACTACACCCGGCTGGGAAGTTTCTAACAAAATTAAACATACGGTTATCATCCGACCCTGCGATTCCACTTCTAGGTATTTGCCTGATAGAACTGATAGCAGGTGTCCACACAAAGACTTGTACAAGCATGTTTGAGCAGTATCACCTCTAGCAGCCGAGCACTAGAAACAAGCCAAAGGTGCACCAGCAGGAGAAGGGATGAAAAAACGATGACATATCTGCACAATGGCATATTGCCAGCAAAAGAAGGAAAGGACCACCAGCACACACAACACAGATGAATCTCAAAATCGCTATGCTGAGTGACAGGAGCCCAATACAAAAGAGTACATGCTGTGTGATCCAATTATGTCAAACTCTAGAACAGACAAATTGAAATTTCAGAAAGTTACAAACAACATGGAGTCGTCTAGAAAAGACAAACCGAAATTCCAGAAAGTTGCAAAATCAACATAGAAAAATCAGTTGTGTCTCTATACACTAACGATGAACCTATCCAAAAAAGAACCTAAGAAACAATCTCATTTACAATAGCATCAAAAAGAATAAAATAAATTTAACCAAGGAAGTGAAAGATCTGAACACTGAAAACTATGATACATTGATGAAAGAAATTATAGAAGCACAGATAAATGGAAAGATAGGCTGGGCGCAGTGGCTCATGTCTGCAACCCCAGCACTTTGGGAGGCTGAGGTAGCCAGATCACAAGGTCAGGAGTTCGAGACCAGCCTAGCCAATATGGTGAAAACCCACTCTACTAAAAATACGAAATTAGCAGGCGTGATGGTGGGCGCCTATAGTCCCACCTACTCAGGAGACTGAGGCAGAAGAATTGCTTGAACCTAGGAGGTGGAGGTTGCAGTGAGCCGAGATTGCGCCACTGCACTCCAGCCTGATGCTTGGCGACAAAGCGAGACTCTGTCTCCAAAAAAAACAAAAAAATCTGGCTGACACAGTGGCTCACGCCTGTAATGCCAGCACTTTGAAAAGCTGAGGTGGGCGTATCATGAGGTCAGGAGATCGAGACCATCCAGGCTAACAGAGTGAAACCCCATCTCTATTAAAAATACACATAAAAAAATTAATCAGGCGGGGTGACACAAGCTTGCCATCCCAGCTACTTGGGAGGCTGAGAAAGGAGAATCACTCGAACCCAGGAGGCGGATGTTGCAGTGACCTGAGATCGTATCACTGCACTCCAGCCTGGGCAACAGAGCGAGACTCCATCTCTAAAAATAAAAAAGAAAGAAACAATGCAACTCTGACTCCAGACTACCCAGTTCAAACCCTGGCTCCACAACTTACTGGCTGTGCCACTGGGAAGAGGTTCCACATCCCTGCCTCAGGACCTTTGCACCTGCTGTTCTCACAGCTAGGAACTTTGACAGGGCTTCATACTGATGGAGCTTACTCCCTCACCTCCTTCAGGTCTTTGTTCACATGTCACCCTTTCAGCAAGGCCGAGTTACAATGACCACTCACGCCTCCAGCCCTCTCTGCCACCATTCCCTCTCTTTTCCTCCACAGCACTCAGGACAGTTTGACGAGCCAGCTGAGTCTCCTTCACCAGCATCAGCTCCCCAAAGGCAGGGATTTTTTTTTTTTTTTTTAAGACAGAGTCTCGCTCTGTCGCCCAGGCTGGAGTGCAGTGGCACAATCTCGGCTCACTGCACCCTCTACTTCCTGGGTTCAAGCCATTCTCCTGCCTCAGTCTCCCTAGTAGCTGGGATTATAGGTGCACCCCACCACACCTGGCACACCTGGCTGATTTTTCTATTTTTAGTAGAGACAGGTTTTCTCCACATTGGCCAGGCTGGTCTCGAGCTCCTGTCCTCAAGTGATCTGCCCGCCTCGGCCTCCCAGAGTGCTGGGATGACAGATGTGAGCCACCTCGCCCAGCCAGGGATCTTTGACTTGTTCATATCACCTCCCCACTCCCAAAACTGCCAGGCATACAATACAATAGGAACGCAGTAAATAACCATCATGTAAGTTAACAAAGGGATATATGTGACTCTCATTTTTGGATATGAATCACAGAGACGCTCAAAAATGTAGCCTTATGACAGAGTGAAGCTAACCTAGGTGTCCAGCAAAGCAGGACTGGTCCAAGAGGATAGGGCCTTCCAGTGGAATACCATGTGAAAAAGACTGAGCTTCATAAATTAGACCCTCCTGCATATGTTGTTAGAGAGAAGAGTGGCCAGGCACAGTGGCTCACACCTGTAATCTCAACACTCTGGGAGGCCCAGGTGGGAGGGTCACCTGAAACCAGGATTTGAGACTGGCCTGGGCAACATAGCTAGACCCAATCTCTATAAAACATTTTTCAAATTAGGTGGGTGTGGTGGTGCACACCTGTAGTCCCAGCGACATGGGAGACTGAAAGCAGGAGAATTCCTTGAGCCCAGGAGGTCAAGGTTGCATTGAGTCATGATTGTACCACTGCACTCCAACCAGGGCGACAGAGAGAGACCCTGCCTCTTAAAGAAAAACCAAGGCAGGGTAGGGGGCCGGGAGTCATGGCTCACACTTGGAATCTCAGCACTTTGGGAGGCAGAGGCAGGTAGACAGCTTGAGGCCAGGAGCTCAAGGCCAGCCTGGGCAACATGGTAAAATCCCATCTCTACGAAAAATATGAAAAGAAATTATTCAGGTGTGGTGTTGCAAATCTATGGTCCCAGCTACTCAGGAGGCTGGGGAGGGAGGATCATTTGAGCCCAGGAGGCAGACGCTGCAGTCATCTGTCATCACACCACTGCACTCCAGTCTGCGTGACAGTGAGACCCTGCTTCAAAAAAATTAAAAATATTTTAAAAAGAAAAAGCAAAGGGCAGAATGGTATTAGGGTAACCTGCCATTGGCAGGGCACAGTGGCTCTCACCTATAATACCAGAACTTTCGGAGGCTGGGGCAGGCAGATCACCTGAGCTCAGGAGTTTGAGACTAGCCTGGCTAATATGGTAAAATGCCGTTTCTACTAAAAATACAAACATTAACCGGGTATGGTGGTAGGCGCCTGTAATCTCAGCTACTTGGGAGGCCGAGGCAGGAGAATCGCTTGAACCTGGGAGGCGGAGGTTGCAGTGAGCCAAGACCGCGCCACTGCACTTCAGCCTGGGTGACAGAGCAAAACTCTGTCTCAAAAACAGAACAAAACAAACCAAACGTGCCTTAAAAAGTGCGTGTGTATATGTGTGTATGAGGAAAACACCAAGAGAGGAAGCGAGAGAGATGCTTTTACATGCACAGAACATCTCTTTGAAAGGAGACCCAGGGCTGGGCTCAGTGGCTCATGCCTGTAATCCCAGCACTTTGGGAGGCCAAGGCAGGCGGATGATGAGGCCAAGAGTTCGAGACCAGCCTGGCCAACATAGTAAAACCCCGTCTCTACTAAAAATACAAAAATTAGCTGGGAGTGGTGGCCGGCGCCTGTCATCCCAGCTACTTGGGAGGCTGAGGCGGGAGAATCACTTGAACCTGGGAGGCGGAGTTCACAAGAGTGAAATTCTGTCTCAAAAAAGAAAAAGAAAAAGAAAGAGGCCCCAAAATCATGTTGTCTCTGGGAGAACATGGGTATAGGTGGCTGGGAGTTGGGGAAGGGATGAGACTTGTCACTAGAAATCCTTGGTACCATCTGAGTTTTCCACTTGAGCATGTGTTCCCTATTCCAAAAAAAAAAATCAGATAAATGCACACAATTTTTAAAGTCCCAGAGAAAAGCTATTTCCCAGGCTTGGCCCTCTCTCCACGCCTTCCCTGGGGCTGCAGCAGCAGCAAGCTGTCCCTTCTGTCCCTCCGCTGGGCCTGGCATTCAGGGCAGGCTGAGGCCTCCCTGCAGGATGAGCAGGGCTGCCCCAGGGCCTGCCTAGGGCTCCCTGGAAATTACTTCCAGACTCCACTCTCACTTGGTGAGGCTGGGGGAGGGGGAGATACACAAAGAAAGAGCAGAAGGAGGAGGGAGGAGAGGAGAGGAGGGAGAAGGGAGGAAGAGGCCTGCGGGCGCTGTGACAGCACAGTGGAAGGGGCAGCCCTGGGCAGAGAGGGGCTGGGAATGCCACCTTCCACCCGGCTAAAGAAACGGCCACCATGGCCGTTCAAGGTGCAGCATGAGGGGCCAGGCAAGGTGGCTCACACCTGTAATCCCAGCACTTCGGGAGGCTAAGGTGGATGGATTACCTGAGGTCAGGAGTTCAAGACCAGCGTGACCAACATGGTGAAACCCCCGTTTCTACTAAAAAATACAAAATTTAGCCAGGATGGTGGTGGGTACCTGTAATCCCAGATTCTTGGGAGGTTGAGGCAGGAGAATCATGAACCTGGGAGGTGGAGGTTGCAGTGAGTGGAGATGGTGCCATTGTATGTCAACCTGGGCAACAGAGCAAGACTACGTCTCAAAAAAAAAAAAAAAAAAAAACAGAAAAGAAAAAGAAATAGCCACCAAGCAGCTTCTGTAGTAGCCAAACGGGAATGGACCCAATGTCTCTCCACAGATAAATGGATCAACAAAATCTGGTCCATTCATCCAATGGAATATTATTCAGCCATTAAAAGGAACGAGGCACCACTACAACAGGGGTGGACCTGGAAAACAGGACACAGATAGAAAGATGCCCGACACAAAAAGATCGCCTACAGTATGATCCCGTTTATGTGAATTACCCAGAACAGGCAAATCCATGGAGATAGGAAGTGGATTAAAGGTTGCTGGGGCTGGGAGGAGGAGGGGGTTCGGAGTGATGCGTATCCTTTTAGGTGAGAAAAATGTTCTCGATCTAGACAGAGGTGACCGTTGCACAACTGTGGAGATACTAAAACCACTGCATTGTACACTTCACACGGCTGGATTTTATGAGATTTACATCTCTCAACAAAGCTGTTAACAAAATTTAAGCAAGAGAAAATACACCATGTGGCCAACCCCACCACCCTTACCTCGACTCTTCACTCCAACCTGCATTTCCCAAGCCGCAAATTCACTCGGAGCATCATCCTCCCCACAGGCGTCCCCCCAACCCCCAAACACAGAAGCCTGATCAACAGGCAGGACCAGGCCCCACTCCAGTCTTGGCTGCACGGCCTGGGTCCCTCATGTGACTCACGAGGGCCCCAGTTCACCCCGGTTCCCTCCCTTCTGCGCGCGCAAGGGGAGGAGGGTGGCAAGTTCAGCTTCATGTTCCCCCCACCAAACCACCCACCCTCACCCCAAGCCAAAAATGGGCCCAACAAGAAGACATAGAAACCGCAATGTGCTGGGTGTGCAGAATTTCCTAAGTTATGTAAAGTGCTGACTTCAGAAGCACAGATACCTTTATACTACAAAAAACAAAACCCAAAATGTAGAAACTTTTACACATCCATAAAAACATACTCACACACATGCACACACACTCACACACACAGAGAACCCCACGCTGGAAGGGTTAAGGGAAAGGCTCGGTGGGGGCCCCACCCTGTGCTTTGTGGTCCCTTGGGAGGCTACACTGATCAAGTGAGATTCAGGACTAGCATTAAGCAGGGAGGAGAGAAAAACCCAAGGTGTTCCTAAGCAATTCTTTTATGAAATAATAGGCCAGGCGCAGTGGCTCACACTTGTAATCCCAGCACTTTGGGAGGCTAAGGTGAGTGGATCACAAAGTCAGGAGTTGAAGGCTAGCCTGGCCAACACAGTGAAACCCCATCTCTACTAAAAAATTTATATAAAAATTAGCTGGCATGGTGGCGGGTACCTGTAATCCCAGCTACTTGGAAGCATGAGGCAGGAGAATCACTTAAACCCGGGAGGCAGAGGTTGCAGTGAGCCAAGATCGCACCACTGCACTCCAGCCTGGGCAACAGAGCGAGACTCTGTCTCAAAAAAAAAAAGAGAGAAAAAGAAACAAAGAAATAACAATCCTGACCAGGTGCGGTGGCTCACACCTGTAATCTTAGCACTTTGGGAGGCTGAGGCAGGTGGATCACCTGAGGTCAGGAGTTCTAGACCAGCCTAGGCAACATGATGAGACCTCATCTTTAAAACAACAAAAATAAAAATAAAGAAATAGTAGTCTACAGACATACGTTTTTGCTTTCAAGCAACCAAGCTATTGATTCCACAGAATTCCTGGGAAGGGCTTTCCCAGCTCCAGCTTCTCTCCACGCCACCCTGACTCTGCCCCTCCAAGACAACACCCCTGTACAATTTACCTTCAAAATGCTGACTGGTGGAAATTGCTTTCCAAGTGGGCAGGGGAAAAACAAAAGACTTGGATTCATTCATTCAACAAATATTTAGTGCTGTACCTACTAGGCCCCAGGCCTCAAGAAAACCATCATGGAGCTAAAGTCTTCTGAAAGTAGCAAACTTAAATTAGAAAACAAATTAATCTTGAATGTAACATTGCCTAGTGCTGAGTGGCTGGGAGAATATACTGCAGGATTGGGGAACGACGGGCGAAGGAAGGTTTCCCTTTATTTATTTTGTTTTGGAGACAGGGTCTTACTCTGTTGCCCAGGCTGGGGTGCAGTGGTGTGATCTTGGCTTACTGCAGCTTCCAACTCTTGGGCTCAAGTGACCCTTATGCCTTGGCCTCCCAAAGTGCTGGAATGATGAGCATGAGCCGAAGTGTTCAGCTGAGGGTTTCAGTTTTAAATGAGGGGAGTCAGTGAAGTTTTGGGAGACACTGGCACAGAGGAAGGAGATGCCTGCACATAAGTAAGGGAAAAGCATCCCAGGTGGAGGGAACAGAGCATGCTAAGGCCCAGAGGCAGGAATGTACATGGACGGCTCTAAGAACAACTAGAAGAGCATCGGGAGTGACGCCACAGAGGTGGGGGTGTGGGGGTGTGGGCAGGGCCCAGTGCAAAACTAGTGGGTTCTTGTGCTGTGTTCTGACCTTCCACATCATCTCAATGGCTTCTCAAACTGGTGCCAGGATCCATGAGAAACAGGCTGTATTCTCAAGAGTCCTGAAGTTACCCACACGGTTCAAGTGTTCTCCTGTTTCCATTCTTCTATTTCCATTCTTGGTGTTTATTTTTTCGAGATGGAGTGTCACTCTGTCACCCAGGCTGGAGTACTGTGGTGCAATCTCAGCTCACTGCAACCTCCACCTCCCAGGTTCAAGCAATTTTCCTGCCTCAGCCTCCTGAGTAGCTGGGGTTACGGGTGCCTGCCACCTGGCTAATTTTTGTATTTCTAGTAGAGATGGGTTTCTCTATGTTGGCCAGGATGGTTTCAAACTCCTGGCCTCAAGAGATCCTCCCACCTTGGCCTCCCAAAATGCTGGGAATTTACAGGCATGAGCCACTGCACCTAGCCCATTCTCAGTGTTTTCCAAACTGCAGGCTGAAATCTTTGAGGGCTAGTGAAATCAATGTAGTGAGTCTCAACCATCATTTAAAGAAATGAGGAAGGCCGGGCACAGTGGCTCAGGCCTGTAATCCCAGCACTTTGGAAGGCGAAGCAGGTCAAGAGATCAAGACCATCCTGGCCAACAAGGTGAAACCCCGTCTCTACTAAAAATACAAAAATTAGCTGGGTGTGGTGGGGCGTGCCTGTAGTCCCAGCTACTCGGGAGGCTGAGGCAGGAGAATTGCTTCAACCCAGAAGGCAGAGGTTGCAGTGAGCAGAGATCGCACCACTGCACTCCAGTCTGGTGCCTGGCAACGGAGCAACACTCTGTCTCAAAAAAAAAAGAAAGAAAGAAAGAAAGGAGGAAAAAGGACAATAACATTTGAAAAATGTCTTGCCAAACGACTCAAAGATAATCAGGCTAAGGGTCCCACGAACCTTTAGTCTCAGGCATGTGTGTTTGTGTCCATTCATTCTGGGTCACAGTGTAAAATGTACATATTATTGGGGACAGCAAGTCAAAAAGGCAGAAAAACAGCGGATCCAGATACCCCCACCTCGCCCAGAACTGAGTCGTGTCAGCATTTACAGATGTGTGACTGCTGTGGCAAACTGTCACATGTTCCTGTAAAACCATGCTTTTTCTTCCCAGGTACACAGCTAGACTACATTACCCAGCATCCCTTGCAGTCAGGGGCAGTCACATGACTGCCATCTGGCCAACAGAACGGGAGTGGAAGTGATTTCCTCCCCACCTTTTTTTTTTTTTTTTGGAGACAAGATCTGGCTGTGTCACCCAGGCAGGAGTACAGTGGCCTGATCATGGCTCACTGCAACCTCTAACTCCTGGGCTCAAGTGATCCTCCCTCCTCAGTCTCCCAAGCAGCTGAACCACAGGCACACACACCACACCCAGCTCAATTTTGTATTTTTTGCAGAGGTGGAGTTTCGTTATGTTGATCAGGCTGTTCTCGAACTCTTGGGCTCAAGAGATCCCCCGACTCCACACTTTGGGACTGCAGGCCTGAGCCGCTGTACCCAGCCCTCTGTACTCTTTTCTCATCTCCGGTGGGCTCCACATACTTAGGAGGGGGCAGAGCCACAAAAACGGAAGTCGGCTTCCCTCAATGAGCATGTGTAAGGCCACTCGACCAGGCACACCCTAACTGGTCGATGACATGTGCAAAAAAAGCTTTCATCACCCAGAGCCCCTGCAAGCAAGGGATGATTTGTCACAGCAGCTAGCATGACCTGGGCTTGCAGGAGCCCCTAATGAAGGTTGGACAACTCAGCAGCTGGCTGAGCAGAAACTTTTAAATAAGTTTGAGAAAGAAAAGGGAGGAAATTGAGTTCCCGCGCACGCTTCAAGGTGCAGGTACAACAGGATGCTGAACTCAGCTATGGTGAAGCATCACGGCCACATCCAAAGCCAGAGGTTTAGTGTCAGCAAAATGTTTTCAGCCACATCAAACTGGTAATTTAAAAAGAAACAGCCCCATGACCAAGGCCTGACCTGTGTCTCCAGCCCAGACTGACACCAATAATAAGAGCCTCCATTTATAAACCTCCACTGTCATAAGTGAAGAACTGGGCTGAACACTTTAATCATTTTTTTGGGACAACCCTGCATAGTAGGTTCTTTATCCCCATCTTGCAGATTAGGACAACTGAGGCCTAGGGCAGCTGCCCCGAAGATGAGAACTGCCATTCACCATGGGCCTGCAGGCGTTTCAGTGCTTAATTCACACATCAGCCCCAGGAAGTGAGAGCCTAGAACTGAAACCCACTGGGGCCAGGCACAACGTCCCCCACCGCACCCACCACAGTGCCTGGCACATGGAAAGTAGGCAATCTCTATTTGTTGAATCAATGAACCAACAGACATTTTTTTCCCTTTGTACAGATGAAACTGTGAGGATCAGAGAGGGCAGGTCGCTGACTTGAGGTCACCCAGGAAGCGAGTGACAGAGCCAGACTGCAGACAAGCTCTGGCGCCCAACTACTCCCCCCGCCTACTCAGCCAGCCTGTCCCCGGAGCCCTCACACCCACCTAAAGCTGGATTCGCCCCAGTTTTCAAGCCTCCGGACCCTTTTTGGAGATGTTCCGAACTCTCTCACCCCTCCACTCCCAATGCTCTTTCTTTTGGTTCACTCAAGTCGTCCCAAGTTCCTCATTCAATAAATATTCACACACTCAGCAATGAAGGACAGAGGCACGTGCTACGTGCAGGCTCTGCTCTAGACGCTGAGGGACAGTGGTAAGAAAACGAGATCTTCCGGCACTTAAGGTTTTCATTCCTGAGACAGTAAGGGTGAAGACGGAAAAGAACAATAATATAACATATTAAATATTTTTAAAGATTTAATTTACATGTATTTGGTTTATATCCACTGAATACAAACATTACATATTTATGATTTATATTTATATAAAAATACAGATGATATCTATGTAAAAATTGTTTTATAAGTATTAAAAATACTTATTGCCGGGCACAGTGGCTTATGCCTGTAGTCCCAACACTTTTGGGAGGCCGAGGTGGGAGGATGGCTTACACCCAGGAGTTTGAGACCAGCCTGGGCAACATAGCAAGACCCCATTTGTATAAAAAAATAAATTTATGAAAAAAATAAAACTATTTACAAATATTACAAAATATGGCTATATATATAAAATCAAAGCTGGGTGTGGTGGCTCACACTTTCAGTCCCATTACTTTGGGAGGCCAAGGCGGGAAGATCACCTGAAGTCAGGAGTTGGAGACCATCCTGGGTGACATGATGAAACCCTCTCTCTACTGAAAATACAAAAATTAGCCAGGGGTGGTGGCGCGTGCCTGTACTCCCAGCTACTAGGGAGGCTGAGGCGGGAGAACTGCTTGAACCTGGGAGGTGGAGGTTATAGTGAGCCAAGATTGTACCTGTGCACTCCAGCCTGGGCGACAGAGCGAGACTTCGTCTCAAAAAATAAAAATAAAATAAAATTAGGCCGGGCGCGGTGGCTCAAGCCTGTAATCCCAGCACTTTGGGAGGCCGAGGCGGGTGGATCACAATGTCAAGAGATCGAGACCATCCTGGTCAACATGGTGAAACCCCGTCTCTACTAAAAATACAAAAAAAAATTAGCTGGGCATGGTGGCGTGTGCCTGTAATCCNAAAAAAAAAAAAAAAATTAACTTTAAAAGAGAAAGGAGAGTGATAGATGGTGAAGTATCTGGCCCAGGTGGTTGGGAGCTTGGGGCTGCCGTTTACCGAGACGGTGACAACATGGAGAGAAGCGGGCTTTGCTTGTTTGTTTTGGTTTTCATGTGTTTTTTCCTGGGGAGGAGGACCGTGTCAGGAGCATGGTGTTGAACACATTAAGTCTGAGGTGGCTCTGGACAACCTAGTGAGTTTGGCGAAGTGGCATAGGCTGCAGACAGCGTGCAAGTGATCAAGGCGGAAAGTGAATGAAATCCCTCCGGCGCACTCTTCCTGAATTCCTCTGCTTGGTCACTTTCAAGGTCTGGCCTCCCTCCTCGTTCCCACCAAAGCAGGAACAGCCAACACAGCCTTCTCCAGATCCCAAAAGGCACAATCCACGTCAAGTGCAGGCCCGGGTTAGCCCATGATGCCGTTCCCCGTTTCTCTCTCATCCCCAACCATGGCCTCACTCTGGGTTCCAGGCTCTGGGCCTTCAGAGAATGGGGTCCAGAAGCTACACCGCCCACTCCTCCTGCCCACCTTGCAGAGCCAGTCAAGGCCTGACGCCACTGCTCATTCTCACATGTCTGGTAAGGACTGGAGAGCTGAGTGGTCAATACAATCAAACATGGGACTGGGAGATGCCAGACGCTGCGTGCAGTGTGCAGCCTGGGGTGTATGAAGGCGGGAAACAGAATTTACATTCATGTGGGTCCCTGATCTTTCACTGGAAACCTCTGAAGTGAGATGTGTTCTGACATACAGCCGGGCGTGGTGGCTCACGCCTGTAATTCCAGCACTTTGGGAAGCCGAGGCAGGCAGATCGCGAGGTCAGGGGTTCGAGACTCGCCTGGCCAACATGGTGAAACCCCGTCTCTACTAAAAACACAAAAATGAGCTAGGCGTGATGGCCCGTGTCTGTAATCCCAGCTACTCGGGAGGCTGAGGCACACTTGAATCCGGGAGGCGGAGGTTGCAGTGAGCCGAGATTGCACCACTGCACTCCAGCCTGGGCAACAGAGCTAGACTCCATCTCAAAAAGTAAATAAATAAATAAATGAAATGTAGACTTTTTCAGGCTTTGCCAGGGGTCAGGGTGAAAGCACTGAACAGCCCCAGTGGGCCCTGAGACACCCAGCCATCAAATGTTAATGCTTCTGCAGTCAAACATGTGAATATTCACGAGGAGCACTATAAAGATGGGTTACAAATAGCCTGGCAGTCAAACGTGAATATTCACGAGGAGCACTATAAAGATGGGTTACAAATAGCCTGGCTTCAGGTCAGGTCTTGTCCCTGGATGAGTCACTGCAGGTAAATGAGGTGCCATGAGCATTATTGATGCTGCTGGTGTTGTTTTCATATCTTGTCTTGTTCACTGGCCGTTAAAACAGCGGAACAGACTTTGCTCCCTAAACCTGGAAGCTCTCCAAAGGCCAGAAATGGGGAAGCCCAAGAACCCTGGGTCAGATGAAGCTGGCCTCCAATCTCTACTGTTATTTCCTGACCCTGGGCAACTGCCCCACACCTCTCTGGGGCTTTAGTCCTACAAAGGGTCTGGCTGTTGCCTATGAGGGCTTAAATTTAACACCCGGCCACAGTGGCTGACGCCTGTAATTGCAGCACTTTGGAAGGCTGAGAGGCAGGAGGAGCACTTGAGCCCAGAGTTCAAGACGAGCCTGGGCAACCTAGGGAGATCCCATCTCGAAAAAAATAGGCTGGGCGCGGTGGCTCAGGTCTGTGATCCCAGCACTTTGGGAGGCCGAAGCAGGCAGGTCACTTGAGGTCAGGAGTTCAAGACCACCCTGACGGACATGGGGAAACCCCGTCTCTACTAAAAATACAAAAGTTAGCCGGGTATGGTGGTGCACACCTGTAATCCCAGATGCTCGGAGGCTGAACCTGGGAGACAGAGGTTGCAGTGAGCTGAGATAGCACCACTGCACTCCAGCCTGGGTAACAAAGTAAGACTCTGTCTCAAAAAAAAAAAGGAAAAAAAAAAAAAAAAAAAAAAAAAAAAAAAAAAAAAAAGAATGACAACGACAACAAATAAGAGCAGCTAAGCTTTATGAGCCCTCACTGTGGTCCAGGACACATATGGAACTCTTTGCTGCCATCATCTGACTGAGCCCCGCCCTCGCACCACTCCGGGCAGCAGACTCTGCAGTCTTTAACCTCGTCTAACAGATAACCAGCCTGAGAAGGAGGGAGCTGGGGCTCCAAGCCCAAGTTCCTCTGACGCAGGCCTTAAACACCGTCCACAACTTGAGTCATGCCTTTCCCTAGGCTGGGTGGACCCATGCCTGAAGGGGTCCCCTCCCACTGTACTGATCATTTGGTCAAATGACAACCCGGATGGTTAAGTTCTGACTGTGTGCTCTCTGCCCTCTCACTGAATCCCCCCAAACAAGTCCCGTGAGGGAGGTACTATTATTTGACCCCTCAACTGCACCCCAATATGGCGCACAGTGATGGGAGCCCACACGTGTGGTCCCCAGTCCAATACACTCCCCCTCCTGGTCACGATCCCTATGGTGGTACCATCGGATGCAGCCAGCTCTCATATCACCTGGGATGTGCCAGGCAGCCCTCTGCCACCCAGAATCATCTCGTTTCTCCTTTGTATGGTCCCTCTGAAAACCTCACCTTTTCTTGAGGTCGGACATAGGACTTGAGGACCGACAGGAAGCAGCCAGCTCCCGGCTGACTCCTGCCAATGTCCCTGGAGTCCAGCACAGGCCTGGCACGAAGCAGCCACTCAAAAGCTCTGGCTGCTGTTTGCCAGCAGTGAGAATGGTGAAGCCTTTCTGGAATGCAACTTGGCGGGGCTACCAAAGTCTAAATGCTCGCTCCCTTTCGCCTCAGCGATTCCTCTTCCAGGAATCTGGCTGGTAGAAACACTCTTGCATAAGCAACCCCAGGTATGGATATAAAAATGTCAGGTGGGGTCACTCCCCAGCTCAAAGCCCTCCCACGGCTCCCATCTCACTCAGATTCAAAGCCAAGGTCCTAGTCAAAGAAAGAGAACGGAAAGTCGACAGCAATAAAGAGGTAGTGCTACCAGGGTAAACGCGGAGATAAAATGGAACATTGAAATATTCCATTTAAAAGAAGCAGGGAATGGCTGGGCGCGGTGGCTCACGCCTGTAATCCCAGTGCTTTGGGAGGCCAAGGCGGGTGGATCACCTGAGGTCAGGAGTTCAAGACCAGCTTCGCCAACATGGTAAAACCCCATCTCTGCTAAGAACACAAAAATTAGCCAGGCATGATGGCAGATGCCTTTAGTCCCAACTACTCAGGAGGCTGAGGCAGGAGAATTGCTTGAACTCGGGAGGCGGAGGTTGCAGTGAGCCCAGATAGCGCCCCTGCACTTCAGCCTGGGTGATGAAGCAAGAATCCACCTCAAAAAAAAAAAAAAAAGAAAAGAAAGCAAAGGCTTCACGTCCATATGCCCGTCATCAAAAAGTTTCAGATTTTGGAGCATTTTGAATTTTTAGATTAGGGGATGTGCAACTTGGAGTTAAAAGGTGGAAAGAATCCAAGTTTATCCATTTCAGCAGAAAAGTGGGTAAACAAACTGTGGTATATTACACAACGGAGTATTACCCAGCCTTAGAAAGGAATGAACTCTGATACATGCTATAGCATGTATGAGCCTTTTCTGTGTTAAGTAAAATAATCCAGACACAAAGGAACAAATATCACGTTTCCACTTAGAGGAGGTGCCTAGAGGAGGGAAAGTCAATGAGACAGAAAGCAGGAGACTTGTGCAGGTGCTGGGGGCCAGGGTGAATGGAGCGTTACTGTTCAATGGGTATAGAGTTTCTGCTCAAAAAAATTCCTAGAAATAGACCAGGTGTGGTGGCGCATGCCTGCAATCCCAGCACTTTCGGAGGCTAGGGCAGGTGGACAGCTTGAGCCCAGGAGCCTGAGACCAGCCTGGGCAACATAGTGAGACCCCGTTTCTCCAAAAAAATTAATTAGCCAAGTGTGGTGGCACACTATTGTAGTTCCAGCTACGTGGGAGGGTGAGGTAGAAGGATCACTTGAGCCCAGGAGGTGGGGCGGCAGGGGGCGGAGGTTGCAGTGAGCCGAGATCCAGCCACTGCACTCCAGCCTGGATGACAGAGCCAGACCAGGTCTCANAAAAAAAAAAAAAAAAATGGCCAAGTGTGGTGGGGCATGCCTGCAGAACCAGCTACTTGGGAGGCTGAGGTGGGAGATCTCTTGAGTCCAGGAAATCCAGGCTGCAGTGAGCCAGGATCAGGCCACTGCACTCCAGCCTGGGTGACAGAGTGATATTCTGTCTCAGATAAATTAAATAAATAAATAAAATTTGATGGCAGCTACTCAAAAATTAAAAGCAGAATCACTCTATGACCCAGCAATCCCACTTCTGAGCATATAGCCAAATAAAGCGAAAGCAGGATTTCAAAGAGATACTGGTGGCCGGGCGCGGCGGCTCACACCTGTAATCCCAGCACTTTGGGAGGCTGAGGTGGGAGGATCACCTGAACCCAGGATGCTGAGGCTGCGGTGAACTATGATCATGCCACTGCACTCCAGCCTGGGCAACAGAGCAAGAATCTGTCTCAAAAATAAAAAAATAAAATAAAATTTTTATTAGGAAAAAAAAAAAAAAAAAAAAAAAAAGCAAAGTCTCCGCACCAACTGACTCAGAACTCACATGATAACAGGATCTCCCAGGAACTAGTGTGCATGTTAAGTCTAGGAAACTGGGCCGGGCGTGGTGACTCACGCCTGTAATCCCAGCACTTTGGGAGGCCAAGGCAGGGGATCACCTGAGGTCAGGAGTTCGAGACCAGCCATGGTCAGCATGGTGAAACCCTGTCTCTACTAAAAATACAAAAAAAAATTAGCCGGACATGGTGACGGGCACCTGTAATCCCAGCTACTCGAGAGGCTGAGGCAGGAGAATCGCTTGAGCCCGGAAGGCGGAGGCTGCAGTGAGCCGAGATCATGCCATTGCACTCCAGCCTGGGCAACAAGAGTGAAACTCCATCTCAAGAAAGTCTAGGAAACCATGTATCTATAGCAAGCCCAGCGTGCCTGCACTGGCCCGTATAGACTGAAGGCTGGTTAGTGACAGTAACAGCAGTAACAGTTGACAACAATAGCAACCAGCATTGACAAAGTCCTTGTTATGTGCCAGTCATTCCCCAACACATCTTCTCAACTAAACCCCACACCCAACCTACCAGGTAGGCGTTTTAGGTCTGGCCCATAATCTGCAATTCCAACCTCCAAAAACCTCTCAAGCCATCCTTTACATTTTCCCTGGCTCACTGTGGGGCAAAGCAGAACTGCAAGGACTGTCCTTAGATCTCCCTCTTGGTAGCAACAGCCGCGGCTATATTTGCCGCAGAAATATTATTTGCAGAAGTGCCAGTGTATGGGTTGACGGCTGCAGCAAGCCATGATCACGCTACTGCACTCCAGCCTGGGGGACAGAGTGAGACTCTTGTCTCCAAAACGAAACAGAAACAGGCTGTGGGACCAGGACATCCAGGGAAGAGACAGGGGGCTCTGCCACTTAGCAGCTGTGGGGCTCTGGGTAAGTCACTTAACTGCTCTGTGCCTCAGTTTACTCATCTGTAAAATGGGGGTGCTTCCTGCACCTACCTCCTCCCATCCTTCTGTGAATGAAGGAGTTGATGCTTGTAAGTGGCCCAGACCAGAGCCTGGGCCGGGGTGAGCCAGCGTAAGGTTGGCTGTTACTATTATGCTTGTTGCCATCACGATCCGGGAACAGCTCTTAACTGGCTTCCCAACCCTCCTGAAGCCCTTTGCCAAACTTTGGGATATAGAGTGCAGTGTGTGTTTCTCTGGGGAAAAAGCTTGTGGCCTCTAAGCAGATTCCTAAAAGGACCAGAGCTCCCTCTTCCCCCAAATTAAGAATCACCATTTGCTCATAAGACTCAGGGGCTGAGAAACAAAAGGTACCTCTCCACGCCAGAGCAGGGCAGCTGCCAGAGTTCTCCCTGCCTACCAGCTTTCCGTGCCCCCGGCCCCCACATGGCCCCACGGCCTCCCTCTCCTCCTGTGTCTCCCAGCTGGCCCACACTGGCCTCCTGAATGCCTTCCCAATTGTACACACACCCTCTGCCTTCACACCCTCTCCTCTATGCAGACTGTGAACAAACTTCACTCCTGAGCCCAACCCAGTACCGCCTCCTCCAGGCTCTTCTAGAATATTCCTTCACCTTCTTTCCTTTTCTCTCCTAAGCCTCCAACTCAGCTCAGACACTCAAAAACCCAGTCTAGGCCAGGTGTGGTGACTCACACCTGTAATCCCAGCACTTTGGGAGGCTAAGGCACGCGGATCACCTGAGGTCAAAGTCCAAAACCAGCCTGGCCAACATAGTGGAACCCATCTCCACTAAAAATATAAAAATTAGCCAGGCGTGGTAGCAGGCGCTTGTAATCCCGGCTACTCAGGAGGCTGAGGCAGGAGAATTGCTTGAATCCTGGAGGCAGAAGTTACAGTGAGCCAAGATCACACCAATGCACTCCAGCCTGGGCAACAGAGTGAGACTCCATCAAAAAANCAAAAAAAAAAAAAAAAAAAGCCACATATAGTGGCTCATGTCTGTAATCGCAACAGAGGCCAAGTCAGGAAGATCACACGAGACTGGGAATTCAAGGCCAGCCTGGGCAACACAGTGAGACCTCATCTCCATCAAACTTTTAAAAATTAGCTGGGTGAAGTGGCGCATGCCTGCAGCCCCAGCTACTTCGGTGGCTGAGGTTGGAGGCTGGAGGCTCACTTCAGCCTGGGGGGCCAAGGCTGGAGTGAGTATGATCACACCACTGCATTCCAGCCTGGTGACAGAATGACACCCTATTTAAAAAAAAAGTAATGGCATGGTGGTGGGAGGTACAGGTATACCTGCTGGACTGTGCTTTGCTTTACTACACTTCAAAGATACTGCATTTTTTTTTTTTTTTTTTTTTTACAAACTGAAAGTTTATGGCAACCCTGCGTCCAGTGAGTCTATCTGTATCACTTTCCCAATAACATGCTCACTTTATGTCTGAATCAGCATATTTTAGCAATAAAGTTATATACATATATATATATATATATATATATATATAATGTATTTTTTTTTTTAGACAGAGTCTCGCTGTTGCCCAGGCTAGAGTGCAGTGAGTGGCATGATCTAGGCTCGCTGCAACATCCTCCTCCTGGATTCAAGTGATTCTCCTGCCTCAGCCTCCCAAGTAGCTGGGACTAAAGGTGCGTGCCATCACACTCAGCTAATTTTTGTATTTTTAGTAGAGACAGGGTTTCACCATATTGGCCTGACTGGTCTCGAACTCCTGACTTCATCATCCCAAAGTGTTGGGATTACAGGCGTGAGCCACAGCGCCCGGCCTAAAGCAATTTTTAATTAAGGTATGTACACCAGTTTTGTCTTAGACATAATGCTATTGCTCACTTAATAGACTGCAGTATTGTTTAGATGTAAGTTTTATATCCATCGGGGAGTCAAAAAACTTGTGTGGCTTGTTCTATTGTGATACTCGCTTTACTGCACTGTCTGGAACCTAACCTGCTTCCTGTCTTTGGGGTATGCTTGCAGCAGGGGACAATGACTCTGGGCAGAGAGTTCGGCGCAGGCAGAGGTGGGGAGGCAGGAACAAGCTTGGTGTGAGAAAGGAAGATGAAAGGGTAGGAGATAAGCCAGGCCAGATCAGGCCGACTTTGTACAAGGACCTGAAGGGATTTTACCTGAGGGCACCAGGGAGTCACAGGGGGTGGCAAGACTGTTTTTTAAAAATCGGCCAGGCGTGGGGCACTCTGGGAGGCTGAGGCGGGCAGCTCACCTGAGGTCAGGAATTCAAGACCAGCCTGGCCAACATGGCGAAACCCCATCTCTACTAAAAATGCAAAAATTAGCCAGATGCGGTGGCATGAGCCTGTAATCCCAGCTACCCAGGAGGCTGAGGCAGGAGAATTGTTTGAACCCAGGAGGAGGAGGTTGCAGTGAGCTGAGATCACGCCATTGCACTCCAGCCTGGGTGACAGAGCAAGACTCCGTCTCAAAATAAAAATAAAAAAATAAAGAATCCCTGGCTGCCTCTTAGCCTGCCTGCCTTCCATCCATCCAGGAAGCCTTCCCTTCCCTTTTCCATGGCTCCACACCATACCCAGGCTGATTTCCACCCATCAAACCCAGGAAATCTTTGCTTCCAGGCCACCTGTATCCAATGCAGGAAGCCTGACCTCACGTCCGTCTAAGCTAAAACCTGTGCAGAAATGCCCCGCTTGGCTCCAGAGACACTGACCCTGCCTGGTCCCAATCTCCCTCCACCTACACACCAGCAGCCACCAGCAGAGGGTGGATTCTCAACCCTCTGTCAGCCTCTCCCTGGGGAACCATCCCCTGGGACTTACTTCAATCATTACTCACGCCATGTCTCTTACCAGTGACCCCTGCAATTCACTCAGCCATCCCCATCTCCCGCTCTGCACCTCGCCACCAGCTGGGAGTTTAGAGCTTTCTCTCTGTAATTTGCACTCCCCACATCACAGTCAACTCTGCCTTATCTCAAGAAAGAACACTTCCTGGCCTTGGGTGTGGTGGCTCATGCCTGTAATCTCAGCACTTTGGGAGGCTGAGGTGGGCGGATCATAAGGTCTAGAGTTTGAGACCTGTCTGACCAACATGGTGAAACCCCGCCTCTACTAAAAATACAAAAATTAGCTGAGCATGGTGGCACGCGCCTGTAGTCCCAGCTACTCAGGAGGCGGAGGGAGAAGAATCGCTTGAACCCAGGAGGCAGAGGATGGAGTGAGCTGAGATCGCGCCACTGCACTCCTGCCTGGGCAACAGAGCGAGACTCCATCTCAAAAAAAAAAAGGACACTTCCTTTCACCCAGCTGCTCAGGACAATGACCTTGGATCACAATAGATTCCCTGTTTCTCTTACCCCAACCCCAACCCTCAAAGCCTGCCCGAGAAGCTCCCTCCTCCAGGAAGCCTACCTTGATGCCTCCTCCCCTGACCTCTCCAGGCTCAGCTGGTAATCCTTGGACACTGATCTGGCTTTGCAGGGGAATGGGTGTGTTCCTGCTTTATCACTCTCCCCAGTCCCTGAAGGCACAGCACTAGCTATTCATGCTGGAGGCAGGAACATGGGTCACAGTCCAGGCAGCAGGAGGCCTTAGTGTAAGTTTGAATTACACCAGGAGGACGAAAATCCCAGCTCAGGCAGCAGCTCCCTGTGTGACCCTGGGCAACTCATTTTACCTCTGTGCCTCTGTGACAGGGAGATGGTGGCAACCTGGGGATCTGGCCCTCGGGAGGATTTTAAGTGAACTGTGCTACCTGCAGTCTATGGGGTGGTACAGCAGAGAGGGGTAGACCAGAGGGACAGGGACCAACACGGTGACCCTCAAAACACAGCACTGGGAGAAAAAGACCCAAGGGGAGTGGGGCGCCACAGCACGGAGGAGCAGAACAAAGGGACAGGGACCAACACCGTGACCCTCCAAACAGCGCTGGGAGGAAACGAGCAAGAGGAGAAACAGAAGCAGCATCCTTTCTGTAAAGCAAAAATCCACTGCACAAAGCAAGCAATTTGCTCCGGCACAGGATGTCACCGACGGGGAGGGGAGTGAAAATAAAAGGGCATTTTATAAACAGGGATACATATTTGTATATATTATATAGTTTTATATTTCTATTAAATATTATTAAATGATGTAATGTCTAATATATGAGAATACACACACACACACACACACACACGCACAATTTTGTTTTTGAGATGGAGTCTCATTCTGTCACCCAGGCTGGAGAGCAGTGGCGTGATCTCAGCTCACTGAAACCTCCGCCTCCCGGGTTCAAGCAATTCTCTGCCTCAGCCTCCCAGGTAGCTAGGATTGCAGGCACCCACCACCACGCCAGGCTAATAAATATTATTTTTAGTAGCGACAAGGATTCACCATCTTGGCCAGGCCAAGGTAGGCGGATCACAAGGTCAGGAGTTGGAAACCAGCCTGGCCAACATAGTGAAACCCCATCTCTACTAAAAACACAAAAATTAGCTGAGCGTGGTGGTGCCTGCCTGTAGTCATAGCTACTTGGGAGACTGAGGCAGGAGAATAGCTTGAACCTGGGAGGTGGAGGTTGCAGTGAGCCGAGATCACACCACTGCACTCCAGTTTGGGCAACAGAGTGAGACTCCATCTCAAAAACAAACAAAAAAAAAAGTATGAAAATTAGCTGGGTGTGGTGGCGCGCACCTGTAACACCAGCTACTCGGAGGCTGAGGCAGGAGAATCACTTGAACCTGGGAGGTAGAGGTTGTGGTGAGCTGAGATCACACCACTGTGGGCAATAGATCAAGACTCCATCTTGGAAAAAAAAAAATTAAAGAAACTGAGTTAAATAAGTCTCCCAATTCAGGCCAGGTGCAGTGGCTCACACCTGTAATCCCAGCACTGTGGGAGGCAAAGGCGGGTGGATCAACTGAGGTTTAAGAGTTCGAGACCAGCCTGACATGGTGAAACCCTGTCTCTACCAAAAAGACAAAAATTAGCCGGGCATGGTGGCACACGCCTGTAATTCCCAACTACTCGGGAGGCTGAGACAAGAGAATCGCTTGAACCCGGGAGGCAGAGGTTGCAGTGAGCCAAGATCATGCCACTGCACTCCAGCCTGGGCAACAAGAGCAAAACTCCATCTCAAAAAAGAGTCTAGAAAATTTTAAATAAAAAAGCAGAACCATGGAAGGGGATATGCTTGGGAAGGGACAAAGGGCTGGGCAGATGTCAGGGGATTTGGTTCCTGTGGCTAAAGAGACAGAAATTTGACAGAAAAAACAACCCTGCACAAAATAGCCTTGAGACAGCAAGCAAACTGCAGGTGGGTGAGGACTTTTCCTGAGTTTTATCAACTCCAAGATGCATGTTTTCCACACTTTACCGCCTCTGAAAAGGAAGACGCATCTTACAACTGACGGCTGCTTAGCCTAGGATATACCGCATGTCGGCTTTCACTCCCAGGTGAACTGCAGGAGAAACACCTGAACTCATGAAGCCTCAGTTTCCCTGCTGAGCAGTCGGGAGGTTGACCATCCTGACCTGCCTTGCAGGTTCCCATTCATTCCCTCTTGGAGCAGCACTTAGGAAGTGAGTCAGGACTCCAGGCTCACACACAGGCACCTGGGAGGCAGCCGAGCCAGGACAGGCACTGCCTATAGACAGAGGTTGAGCACTGCCCCAAGACCCATGGCCACCCTGACAGGATGACAGACCTGCTGGGGAACTCTGCTGCCGCCAGAAGAGGCCTAGGACTTAGGACTGAGCTGCCTGTGCCAAAGAACTGCCCAGAGATGAGGCTTGATGAAAATGCCGGGCATGGCAGCTCACACCTGTAATCCCAGCACTTCGGGAGGCTGAGGCAGGTGGATCACCTGAGGTCAGGAGACCAGCCTGACCAACATGGTGAAACACCATCTCTACTAAAAATACAAAAAATTGCTGGGTGTGGTGGTGGATGCATGTAATCCCAGCTACTCGGGAAGCTGAGGCAGGAGAATTGCTTGAACCCAGGAGGTGGAGGTTGCAGTGAGCTGAGATCACACTACTGGACTCCAGCAGAGGAGACAGAGCCAGACTCTGTCTCAAAAAAAAAAAGAAGAAAGAAAAGAAAGAAAGAAAGAAAAAAAGAAAGAAAAGAAAGAAAAGAAAAGAAAATGCTGCCGGGCGCGGTGGCTCAAGCCTGTAATCCCAGCACTTTGGGAGGCC
>NW_016107581.1:1072744-1076141 GCF_001604975.1 Cebus imitator | reverse complement strand
GGTGAGCCGAGATCGCGCCATTGCACTCCAGTCTGGGTAACATGAGTGAGACTCTGTCTCAAAAAAAAAAAAAAAAAAAAAAAAAAAAAAAAAAGAAAATGCTGATGCCCGGACTCCACTCATGGGGATTCCCCAGAGTTTGGTCTGCATGGGGCCCAGGGATGGTCATTCTTCACAAACATCCCAGGTCATTTGGAAGCAGATGTGACTTTTTTTCTCTTTTTTTTTTTGAGACAGAGTCTCGCTCTGTCGCCCAAGCTAAAGTGCAGTGGTGCAATCACGGCTAATTGGAGCCTTGACCTTCTGGGCACAAGTGATCCTCCCACCTCTCAGCCTCCCGGGTTGCTGGGGCTACAGGCATGCACCACCATGCCCGGATACTTTTGTAGTTTTTGTACAGACGGGGTTTCACCATGTTGCCCAAGCTGATCACAAACTCCTGACCTCACGTGATCTGCCCGCCTTGACCTCCCAAAGTGCTGGGATTATAGGTGTGAGCCATTGAGCCCCAGCCAGAGGGACCCTCTTTGAGAAACATATGAAAACTCCAAAGACGGGGTCTCTGCTCCCCTTTCTCCATTCCTAGGACATGACTGTCATCCATCCATCCATTCATTCAACAAGCATCTACAGAGCACCTACTGCATGCCAGGAGCTCAGACACAGGGAACACAGCACTCCCTTCTCAACTTCTGCAGTTTGGAGCCTTGGGAGAAAGCCAGGCCTGAAGAAATAACTCACGGGAAAGAATTTCTTAAAGGAAGGCACTTGCAATACACACACCAACATGCCTGCATCTCAAAAAGATGCTGCTGAGCCAGGATGCCCAACCCAACGGACTCCACAGGGCAGGTGCTCACCTCTGTGAAATTCTAGAAGAGGCAAGGCTGACCCACAATGACAAGGCAGGCCAGTAACTGCTTCTGGGAACACGTGCTGACCAGAAGGGGCACAGGGCAACTTTCTGGCAGTCACGAGAATGTGCTGTATCTTGATAGGGGCGAGGACTCACGGAAAGGCATGCTTAAGCGATGTGCATTTTAATGAATGGCCCTCTGCAGCCTCAGCCTTGTGGGCTCAAGCAATCCTCCCACCTCAGCCTTCAGAGTAGCTCGAGGCGGGAGCCACCACAACCAGCTAAGGTTTTTATTTTTTTTGGAGAGACAGGATCTCACTGTGCTGCCCAGGCTGGTCTCGGACTCCTGACCTCAGGTGATCCTCCCACCTCAGCCTCCCAAAAAGTGCTGGGATTACAATGTGAGTTACCACGCCTGGCCCCTCTGTGAATTTTACTGTATACAAATTACACTTCAATGAAAAAGGATTGGGAAAGGCCAGTCACGGTGGCTCACACCT
The DNA here is from genome assembly GCF_001604975.1 of Cebus imitator. NCBI lineage: Eukaryota > Metazoa > Chordata > Mammalia > Primates > Cebidae > Cebus > Cebus imitator. The sequence continues at coordinate 1,074,785 of NW_016107581.1, read as the reverse complement.
GTAATCCCAGCACTTTGGGAGGCTAAGGCAGGCAGATCACCTGAGGTCAGGAGTTTGAGACCAGCCTGAGGTTGGGAGTTCAAGACCAGCCCGGCCAACATGGAGAAACCTTGTCTCTACTAAAAATACAGTAATTAGCTGGGCATGGTGGCGGGCGCCTGTAATCCCAGCTACTCAGGAGGCTGAGGCAGGGAGAATGGCTTACACCCGGGAGGCAGAGGTTGTAGTGAGCCAATATTGCACCATTGCATTCCAGCCTGGGTGACAGAGTGAGATTCTGACAAAAAAAAAAAAAAAAACAGGAGGAGGTCACCATGCACATTCTAGGGAGAGAAATTCCACCAGTATCCCAAGGGTTTGTTAGGCTGTGAGCTAAGACCTCTCCCAGGGAGACCTCCCTCACCCAGGCTGGGTGCCTAGTGTCTGAGGTCAATGAGGCGCAATGCGGCGCAATGCATGCCAGCTGATGGAGGTTACAGTCCAGCGAACTGTCAAAGCCACCCTGTGAGGCAGGGGCTATGGGCATCTATCTGCCTGCCCAGCCTCACGCAGTGGACAAGAGGTGGTATCCGGCCTCTGGAGAGGTAGCTCTGGGGAGCTTCACCTGCAGGCGTCCCTGGACACTTGGCCATCCTCTGCCTCCAGTCAGCAGAGACAACCAGGCGCTCTCTCAAGGACCCCAAGGGTCATTAGCAAGGGTCTCATAGCCGCAGACAGATATTCCCGCTTACTTCATTCCCAAGGTTACCAGGCTGGGACACAGAGGACCTACGCGGCTGACAGGGGCCATGCAGAAGTTGGCAGCCCCCTAAGCAGGCGAGCATTTCAGAGAGTGCAGAGGGACAGGGTGGGCATGGCGAGGGAATGAAGGCAGCGGGGCCGGGCTGAGGAGTCCAGGGGCATCAACCCTTTGTCTGCAACCCTAGAAAGAGCACGTTTGGGCCAGGTTCGGTGGCTCATGCCTGTAATCCCAGCACTTTGGGAGGCCGAGGTGGGCAGATCACGAGTCCAGGAGTTCGAGACCAGCCTGACCAACATGGTGAAACCCTGTCCCCACTAAAAATATAAAAACGTGCTGGGTGTGGTGGTGCATGCCTATAACCCCAGCTACTCAGGATTCTAAGGCAGGAGAACTGCTTGAACATGGAAGGCACAGGTTGCAGTGAGCTGAGATCGAGCCACTGCACTCCAGCCTGGTGGACAGAGCAAGACTGTCTCAGAATAAAAAAAGAAAGAGAAAGAAAGCTCATTTTTGTCCCCAACCTCAAGCGTACATGCAGAGGCAACAACTAACAACAGTAAAAATAGTGACCGTTTACTGTAAGCCAGGCACTTGGAAAACATCCTCTCCGCGCTAAACCTTATTTAACAATACGGTTATCCAAAGAAGCATTTATTATTTCTCCTGTACTTCCGCTTCTCTAGGCTGGCCAGGCAAAGAGCTTGCCACCAAGTCCCGGGGTTAGAAGGAGCAGAAACAGGACTTTAATCCACACAGCTGACCCACTTGCTTGTCACCTCCAGGGTCATCCTAGGGGTCCACCCCTGCTGCCAGCCCCACTTCAACTCTTCCTTTAGGAGGATGATTTCTGCACAGAGTAACAGAACCAGTACCCCACACTGTATGCCCCCAGGTGGAACCCCACCAAACCTGTGTCACCAGAAACAACCCACAGGGTTCCAGGCTTGTGTGGCTAAGGCAGGGAATTCACCACAGTCCCAAAGGGTGATCACAGAAAAAGGACAACCTGATCAAAGCACTCTCTGCTGCCTCAGTTTCCCCAACCTGTGAAATGGGCCTAATGCCACTTCCTTCACAGAACAGGACAGACTCCGGAGGTGCTGAAACAAATTCTGGATCCCAGAAATAACAATACCATTAATAACAATAATAATACAGAGGAAATGATCTGGTATTTGCTTGGTAAAAAAGAAAAATATAAGGGCCGGGCGCGATGGCTCAAGCCTGTAATCCCAGCACTTTGGGAGGCCGAGGCGGGTGGATCACAAGGTCAAGAGATCGAGACCATCCTGGTCAACA
>NW_016107581.1:1054001-1071800 GCF_001604975.1 Cebus imitator | reverse complement strand
CAAAAAAAAAAAAAAAATAATAATAATAATAATAATAAACCCGCCAAGCAGAGTCTAGAAGGCAAAAAAAAGAAAATAATAATAATAATAATAATAATAAGTAAAGGTGGCCAGGTACAGTGGCTGATGCCTATACTCCCAGGACTTTGGGAAGCCAAGGTGGGAGGACTGCTTGAGCCCAGAAGTTGGAGACCAGTCTGGGCAATATACCAAGACCTTGTCACATGAAATAAAATAAAATAAAATATTAAAAATAATAGGCCAGGCATGGTGGCTCATACTTGTAAACCCAGCACTTTGGGAAGCCAAGGAGGGTGGATTGCTTGAGTCCAAGAGTTCGAGACCAGTCTGGCCAACATGGCCAAACCCCATCTCTACAAAAAAATACAAAATTATCTGGGTGTTGTGGCCCATATATCTGTAGTCATAGCTAACGAGGCTGAGACATGAGGATCACATGAACCCAGGAGGCAGAGGCTGTGGTGAGCTCAGATTGTGCCATTGTACTCCAGCCTGGGCACAGAGCAGGACTCTTGTCTCGAAAAAAAAAAATTAAATTAAATAAATAAAAATAAAAAAATAAGAAGAATCAAAGTGAATCTTCGGCCGGGCACGGTGGCTCATACCTGTAATCCCAGCACTTTCGGAGGCTGAGGTGGGTGGATCACCTGAGGTCAGGAGTTCGAGACCAGCCTGACCAACATAGAGAAACCCCATCTCTACTGAAAATTCCAAAAATTAGCTGGGTGTGGTGGCGCATGCCTGTAGTCCCAGCTGCTCGGGAGGTTGAGGCAGGAGAATCGCTTGAACCCGGGAGGCGGTGGTTGTGGTGAGTCGAGATCGCACCATCGCACTCCAGCCTGGACAACAAGAGTGAGAATCCATCTCAAAAAAAAAAAAAAAAGAAAGTGAATCTTCACTGAGCATTCCCGAGAGCCAGGTCCTATTCTAAAAAGCTTCCCACATCTTCACTCATTGAAGCTTCACAGCACCCAAAGCAGAGGAAGCTCTGTTGCGGAAGAGGAAACTGAGGCCCAAAGGGTATCTGGACATTGTCTTTTCTTTTCTTTTTGAGACGGAGTCTCGCTCTGTCGTCCTGGAGTACAGTAGTGCCATCTCAGCTTACTGCAACCTCCACCTCCCAGGTCAAGCAATTCTCCTGCCTCAGCCTCCTGAGTAGCTGGGATTACAAGCATGCACCACCATGCCTGGCTAATTTTTGTATTTTAGTAGAGACAGGGCTTCACCACGTTGGCCAGGCTGGTCTCAAACTCCTGACCTCAGGTGATCCATCTGCCTCAGCCTCCCAGAGTGCCGGGATTACAGGCATGAGCCACCAACACCAGCTCTGTGCCTTCCATTTAAAATGCCAACACTGGTGGGGCATGGTAGCTCAAGCCTGTAATCCCAGCACTTTGGGAGGCTGAGGGAGGTGGATCACTTGAGTTTGGGAGTTCGAGACCAGCCTGACCAACATGAAGAAACCCGTCTCTACTAAAAATACAAAATTAGCCTGGAGTGGTAGCACATGCCTGTAATCCCAGCTACTCAGGAGGCTGAGGCAGGAAAATCGCCTGGACCTGGGAGGTGGTGGTTGTGGTGAGCTGAGATCACATCATTGCACTTCAGCCTAGGCAAGAAGAGCGAAACTCCATAAAAAAAAAAAAGCCAGCACTGTTTGCCTAGGGTTTGGGGGGAAGGCCATAGCAACTTGGGTATCTGATCCTATGGGAGACTATGCTACTTAATAATAATTATTCTCACTACAGCCACACATTTTTTCAGGCGCTGGCTATACCCCAGGCACTGTACTGAAGACTGAGCATGCCTGAGGTTGGTTTCCTCCCATGCCCATTCTTCCAGATGGGGAAACTGAGGCACGGTACCGGGAAGCCCTGTGTGCCTCATGCCGGAGCAGCCTGCTGCGTGCCCTCTGCTGCCATACGGTTTAAAATGCCAACATTGTTCATCGTGTGCCTTTCAGGAAGACAATGGGGACCTTTCAGAGCAGAGGAGTCAGCGTGAGCCCCACGGGAGAACAGCAATCATAGTGAAAACTACAGCAGTATCATTTGCTAGTTCCTGAAAGCAACTGCATGCCCAGCTGGACAGAACATTGCTTTGTTCAGCCTCACAGCAGACCCTACAAGGGAGGCATCATGAGCCCACTTTATAGACAAGGAAACTGAGGCCACGCAAAGGGATCGCTTGCCCAGAGTCACACTGCAATTAGGCAGAGAAGTCAGCATTCCATCCAACGCCTGCCAAATAAGGGGTCACAGTCCGCAGGAGAAAGAACTGCCTAAAAATGACAGGTGACACCGACACTGAGTGATGGGGCGACCTTGACACTTTATGGGTGTTTGGGAACCCTCAAAGAGCCTTACCAAATAGATACTGAGATTAACTCACTTAATAGAGGGGGAAACCTGGGCACAGTGGCTCAGGCCAGGTGCGGTGGCTCACACCTGTAATCCCAGCGCTTTGGGAGGCTGAGGTGGGCACATCACCTGAGGCCAAGAGTTCAAGACCAGCCTGACCAACATGGAGGAACCCCGACTCTACTAAAAAAAACAAAATTAGCCAAGTGTGGTGGCAAATGCCTATAATCCCAGCTACTCAGGAGGCTGAGGCAGGAGAATCCCTTGAACCCGGGAGGCAGAGGTTGCAGTGAGCCACGATGGCACCATTGCACTCCAGTCTGGGCAACAAGAGTGAAACTCTGTCTTTAAAAAAAAAAAAAGGAAAGAAAAAGAAAAGGGGGAAACCAAGGCCCCAAGCAAGGCCCCCGTCCACAGCCATTCATCCAGCAAGTGGCAGAACTGGGATCAGAACCAACTGGCAGGGTCCAGAGCCCACACTCCCGACCTCCACACCAGGTGGCAAGCACGTGATGCAGCCCATAAGGAGGAGGAAGAGGCAAGAAGCTCATCAGACGCAAGGAGGTCACCGGAGGAGGCAAAGACATGTGCAGGTGCAGCCTGGAGACACAGCCTGGGCGACAGGCGGGATCACAGTGAACAGGAGAGAAAGAGAACAACGTCCTTCAAGGTGCGGCACGAGGGGCCGGGCGCAGTGGCTCATGCCTATAATCCCAGCACTCTGTGAGGCTTAGGCGGGAAGAGTCCTTGAGCAGGAGTTGGAGACCAGCCTGGGCAACACAGTGAGACCTAGTCTTAACAAAAAAATACAAAAACTCCCTGGGTGTGGTGGTGGGCACTTGTAGTCCCAGCTACTGGGGAGGCTGAGATGCGAGGCTCACTCATGCCCGGGAAGGGCAATGCTGCCGTGAAAAGTGATGGCGCCACTGCACTCCAGCCTGGGTGACACAGCAAGACTGTGTCTCAAAAAATTAAAAAGGTACAGCATCAAAGGTACCCCCTAAGAGCCAGCAAAGGACAAATTGCTGGCCCTTGATCTATCAATCCCACTTCCAGGAGGCCACCACAGGCACACCCACTTTCCTGTAATGTGTGTGGACCTGTGCCTTCCCATGCTGCAAACAGAAACATTCGGAAACGCCTCCACATCCATTATAGTAAAGGAGGATTCGCCCACACAGAGGAATACCACACAGCCAAGAAAAAGATGGAAGACCTACATGAGGTCTCCCAGGAAGATGAAGCAGGAAGAAAGCAATGGATAGAGCAGACTACCATCTGTGTAAGATGAATAGTTTTTTCTTTGTTCGTTTTAGCCGGAATCTCGCTGTGTTGCCCAGGCTGGAGCACCCAGGCTGGCGCGATCTCAGCTCACTGCAACCTCCACCTCCCAGGTTCAAGCAATTCTCCTGCCTCAGCCTCCTGAGTAGCTGGGATTACAGGTGTGTACCACCACACCCAGCTAACTTTTTTATTTTGTAATTTTTTTTTTTTTTTTTTTTTTTTTTTTTTTTTTTTTTGAGACGGAGTTTCGCTCTTGTTACCCAGGCTGGAGTGCAATGGCGCGATCTCGGCTCACCGCAGCCTCCGCCTCCTGGGTTCAGGCAATTCTCCTGCCTCAGCCTCCTGAGTAGCTGGGATTACAAGCACGTGCCACCATGCCCAGCTAATTTTTTGTAGTTTTAGTAGAGACGGGGTTTCACCATGTTGACCAGGATGGTCTCGATCTCTTGACCTCGTGATCCACCCGCCTCGGCCTCCCAAAGTGCTGGGATTACAGGCTTGAGCCACCGCGCCTGGCCTGTAATTTTTGTATTTTTAGTAGAGATGGGATTTTACCACATTGGTCACGCTGGTCTTAAACTCCTGACCTCAGGTGATCTGTCCACTTCAGCCTCCCAAAGAGCTGGGATTACCTGCGTGAGCCACCGTGCCCAGCCTGAATGGTTTTAAAGACATACATCGGTATATAAAAGTACACACACAGAACATCAGAATGGTGGCGGCTGCTCTGGGGAAGAGAGCTAGGGGACCAGGGATTCTGGGGAAGATACAGGGACACATCATCTTTGGTATTCTGAATTTGCCCTGTGTGCTGTGTATCACTTAGGAAAAAAAGAACGAAAGGCAGAGAGAGAAAGATGCTGTCTCAGACCACCCAGGCAGCATGAATGAAACCCCACAACAGCTAATCCAACCCTTCTCTCTCCTCCTCCTGGACTGGATCCCTATGACTTAACTGCTCCCTAGGGCCCTGCCACACAGTAGGCCCTCAGGAAGTTTAATTGGGAACAATTAAAGAAACAAAGGCCCTCTCTGCTTTTGCCAATACCCCCCCACCACCACCAATGAATACATACACTCATACACAAAACTAATTGTCACCAAACTAGAAACGCCTTAGAAAACCCTCTCTCTCCACTGGGGAAACTTGCTTGTTCCTGAGACACAAAAGCTTCAGTCAACTGGGACACAACTCTAATGGTAGTACTCCAGGCAGAGGAGAATGCAAGGAACGGAACCAGGAGACACTCCCTAAGGACCCCTCCACCAAACGCTTCCTCTGGTGTGGCATAAGGTGCATGCTAGCAGGGAGCTAGCTCAGGCTAGACCGGGGACAAAAAACCAGAGGGGTGTGAAGGGGTGAGTAAGGAGGGGGCAATTCATTCTGCTGGGGGAAGGGGGCAGTTAACATCGTGGACACGCAGCTCGGGTAACTATTCTTGTTTTCTACTAAGTGAGGATGCCTGGTGGGGGAAGAAGGCTCAACTATGACCAAGGCAAGACAACCATGCTCCTCACCCCTCTCCCCTGCAGGGCGGGAGAGGGGAAATGGCAGCCCCCTCTGCCTTCCAAGCCCAGGCGGCCTGGAAAGGAATGCCATGTTTTCCTGTTTCCAATTAACTTCCCTTACCAGCAGCCTTCTGCATTCTTGAGACCTGGAGTCAAGGCAGCCTGGGGGGTGGGGGTTGAGAGCTGGCGGGGAACTGCCCTGCTGGCTGGACCTGGGGCTACAAGGTGGCCCACGGGAACCTGGGGAGCCCTACACACCCCCAGGAACTCCCCATTCCCAGACCTCTGGGCCCTGATCCCTTGGCCCTTCCATAACCTGGGGCAGACCCCATCTCCTGAAGGAAGGGTGGGGAAGGGCCGGAGGCCTCTGGGAAGGAAGTCAGCAGGGAGACCCTCTTGGGCCTCACTCAGACTTTTCCCACCACCCTCCGAAAAGATCAGTTCCTACATTCAGCCAGCACTCAGCCTTGAGAGATCTGCGACTTCTCCAGAGCCCCTCTCCTCCTGCCCACCTCCCCCGAGAATTATTATTTATGCCTGTCATTTCACCTAGGGAAATATCTGCACTTAAAGTAGGGGGCAGTGGCTGCAGGGATTAGGGGTCCCTCAACGCTTCTGGGATCAGACTCCATGAAGTACCATCTCCCCAGTTCTGTTGACAAATATGGAGTCCCCACCACTAATCTCTGCTGTCTGGCTTGGAGTCCTGGCTCGGCCATGGAGATGGGGTTTCACCATATTCCAGGCTGGTCTCGAACTCCCAACCTTATGATCCACCCGCCTCAGCCTCCCAAAGTGCTTCCCCTCGCCTCAGTTTCCTCATCTGTAAAATGGCAAGATCACCTGTATTACCTCCTACACCCAGTGAGTTGGGGCCAGCCTCTCTCCCTCAGCCCCCACCCCTCCACCCCGCCAGGTAAATGTGTATTCAGCATGGGTAAAGTGTTTAAGGGGTAGGGCCCCAGTCCCCAAAGCACTCAGAGGGTAGGTGGCACTGAGGGAAATTGTTTGTTTGCAATTGGCCTTACCCCACCACAGGGAATTCTTCTGGGGCAAAGTCCTCTATTCACCTTTAAATTTTTTATTTAATTTATTATTATTATTATTGAGACAGGGTCTCACTCTGTTGCCCAGCGTTGAGAGCACAATCACGGCTCACCCTGGCCTCAAATGCCTCGGCTCAAGCAATCGTCCGACATCATCACCCCCAAGGAGCTAGGGCCACAGGCAAGTGCCACCATGCCCAGCTAATTGTTTGATTTTTTGTAGACACAGGGTCTCATCATGTTGCCTAGGCTGGTCTTGAAATCCTGGGTTCAAGTGATCCTCCTGCCTCGGTCTCCCAAAGTGTTGGGGTTACAGGCGTGAGCCACAGCACCTAGTCTTAAATTTAAATGCCAGTCAGATCAGCTGAGGTCAGGACCTCGAGACCAGGCTGGCCAACGTGGTGAAACTCCATCTTTACTAAATATACAAAAATTAGCTGGGTGTGGTGATGGGTGCCTGTAATCCCAGCTACTCGGGAGGCTGAGGCAGAAGAATCACTTCAACCCAGGAAGTGGAGGTTGCAGTGAGCCAAGATCACACGCCATTGCACGCTAGCCTGCGCAACAAAGAAAGACTCTATCGCAAAAAAAAAAAATTCAATGCCAGCAGCTGACCTTCCTGCCCTGTACCCACACTGCACACCCTGCCTGCTGAATGATAACTATAAATGACACGTTTGGATAATACTTTTACCCACCTCCAGGTCACTTAGAGAAACTATAATTATCCCTACTTGCCGATGACAAAACTGAGGACCAGAAGTTAAATGACCTGACTAAGGTTACAGAGCAGATCAGGCCAGAGAGAGACAGGCAAGAAAGCTCTCTGCTGCTGGGTATGATGACTCACGCCTGTAATCCCAGCACTTTGGGAGGCCGAGGCAGTCAGATCACAAGGTTGGGAATTCGAGACCAGCCTGGCCAATATGGTGAAACCCCACCTCTACTAAAAATACACACACAAAAAAAAAAAAATAGCCCGGCGTGGTGGTGCACAACTGTAATCCCAACTACTTGAGAGGCTGAGGCAGGAGAATTGCTTGAACCCAGGAGGCGGAGGTTGCAGTGAGCCGAGATTGTGCCACTGCACTCCAGCCTGGACAACAGAACAAGACTTCGTCTCAAAAAAAAGAAAAAGAAAGTTCTCCGCTAGCTGCATCAAAGGGCCATGATATGGCAAAGTGACAGCGGGTCACAGGGCATAGTAACAACCAGATGACAACAGTCCCAAACAGTTCAGCTTCTCTCCAGGTAGGGCTTAGTAGCAGCAAATGTGGCCAAGTACCCTGCTCAGTCGGAGAAGGGAGAGCATGACTGGGGCCAGCTCCTAGGTGCCCCAAGCCCATCACTGGCCAGGCCTGGGACTCCCCCTCCCTGACTCTTCACAGGCCTCCAATTCTCAGCTCCTGCAGGCAATTCTTCATTCCAGCCACAAGCGAAATAAATGATCCTGCCCTCAGCCCCACTTCCAAGTACACCCCTTCCCAAAACCAGCTCCCAGGGAAAACAAATCTGGCCGCCGCTTCTAGGTATTAGCTACATTTCCAACCAGGTCCACTGAAGTCAGAGAAGCAAAGTGCCAAAGGGTGGGACAGAAGAGCTTAAGATTTTCTAACTGAGATGGAAATACTGTAGGAGGTAACGAATTGGGGCTCTGTGTGACCCAGGGCTGTGTGACCCTGGGCAAGCCCCTTAACCTCTCTGAGCCTCCATGAACCTGTCTGGAAAATGGGAATAATGTCTGTCCCTCCACTTCCTCCTTGGACTGTGGCCAGTGTGTAATGCATTTAGCAGCGGCAGAAAGAGGCTCCCTAGTTAGAGAAATATTGTTCTTAATTTTTCCATTGGGGGGGTGGAGGGAGCTATGGGGAAGACAAGGGAGGTCAACGTGCCCCCAAAATTCTACCAGCATGGGAAGTGGTTGCTTCCTGAGTTGTCCTCCCCTGTTTTCTCATGACCCAGGGCAGGTCAGAGTTGACAGATCCCCCCACCCCACCCCAGGTGCTGGAAGAGGTGAAAAGCACAGAGAGCTTATCCCAAATCTCAGGCCTTGAAGCCCGGGATGTTTCTAGTTTCCCTGACAAGTGCCCTCTGTAAAGAGGAGTTAAGAGAAAGCCATCCCTAGATCTGTATTATACTATGGGTGGGTGGTAGGTGGGGTGGGGGGTTGACAAAAGGGGGCGATGGTCAGGACACGGACCTGGGCACAGACTGCAGCCCACAAGGCTGGGGACATCAGAGACTAGGACCTGTCACCCGGGCCTCCCCGGGAGAGCTGACACTGCGGCCTCTGACCCCACCTCCAGGGAAGTTCAGCTGCTCAGAACCACAAAGCAAAACAAAGGGGCGCGTAGAGGAAGGAGCCCTAGTGCCTTCCAATCACCACCGGCGCCCAAGCCCGAGTCGAGCCCTTCCGCCGCTCCTCGCCCGGTCGTCCCGGCTGGCGGCGCACCAAGGCCCAGGCAGCCCCTGGTCCCTCGTCTCCCCGCGGCTGCCCGTGACAGGAGTCGGGGAAGCAGCCGAGGGCAGCCGGGGATGGGAAATCCAGATGGCTCCATTCCTCCTCCCTCCTCCTTCATCCCTCCCTCCGGGTGCCCGCGGCCTGGCTGCCCTCCGCAGGGGCCCGAGGAGGCCGCGGGCCCAACTCGTCCGGGCTCACCCCGGGGAAAGGGCTGCCTTTGTCTAAAGGTCACCACCCGAGCGCCGTGCCCCGGCCCAGCCTGGTGCCTCCCGTTCCCAGGCCGAAAGGGAGGAGATGGGGGGCCGCCCCGAACCTCGGGAGGTGACAGGGGAGGCGCTCACCCCCCCACACCCGTAACGGCCCCCTCCGGGATGAGCCTCAGCTGGGGATGGGGGAGGGGGTCACCTCCCTCCACTGCCGGGGGTGGGGGGTCAAGTCAACTCCTTTCATTGTTTAGGGGCGGTGCGGAGGGGGAGCCCCGATGGCCTCCTTCCCCATCCATCCCTCCCCAGCTCTCAGGGGCCCCCCGTGTCCGCGACACCCACGGGAGGGATTTGGGGAGGGGGCGCAGGGGCCAAGCGAGGCGGGGAGATGCAGGCTCGCCGCCTCCGGCAGGGAGATCGCCGCCCGCTGCCCGGTGGCCCTCGCCTTCCCCGAAAGGCGGGGAGCGGGGCGAGGGGAGGGGGCCAGGCCGGGGAGGGGGTCTCCGCGCCCCTCCCCCCGTGGAACGTTAGTTCTCCTCTCCCCGCCGCTCCATTGTATCCCCGGCAGCCGGCGGGAGGGCCGGGGAGGCACCGGGCGCCGGGTCTGGGCAGGGAAGCCGGTTGCGGGGGGGTCCCCGTAGGATCGGGGCGGCGGCGGTGGTGGGAGAGACGCGGGGCGGGGGGGTGCCGGTGGCGGTGGGCGCCGAGCAGAAAAAAAAAAAAAAGAGGCAGCGGGCGCTGCGCCCCGGCTGGGGGGCTGAGTGTGTGAGTGTCGCGGGGGTGGGTTCGGCCCCGGCTCCGGCTCCCCCCACACACACCCTCGCCGCCAACCCCCACTCCCCCCTCGCTTTTGCGCCCTGTCACAGCCCAGACTCGCAGGTAGAGAGAGTTAAGAGATTTAAAGAGAAATTGCTACATTGTGAGAAACTCACCCTGATGTTTGAGCAGCCGTCGGCGCGGGGTCTCCGAGACGGCCCCGCACGGGCTGCAAAGGGAGGACCCAGAAGGGGCCGGCCGGCCGGGCCGGTCAGCGCACTGCCTGATCGCATGGCGGCCGCTCCGCAGCCGCCGCCGGGCCCCCGCCGCCGCCCCGCGCCCAGGCCCGCGCACCCCGGGCCCGCGCCCGCGCCGGGGAGCGTCCCTCGGGTATGCAAAAAAAATTTTTTTTAATTAAATGCAAACGGAAAAAAAAAAACCTCGCAGGTTTTGTGTTCCGCCCCCCCTTCCTCCTCCTCCTCCTCCTCCTCCTCTTCCCTCCTCCCTCGCCGGGGGAGGGGCTTCGGGAGGCCCCGCCCCACGCCCGGGCGGACCAGCCCCGGCCCCGCCAGGCCGAGCGGCGGGCCCAGGAGCCAATGGGAGGCTGCGGACGCCCGAGGACTGGGCCCTCCGCGCCGGCGCCGCCCCCGCCCCCAGCCCCAGTCCCGGGGGTTCGGGGGTGCGCCTGCCCGGGCTCCGGTGTAGTATGTCGACTGCCTAAAGCAGCGATCCGGGTGCCGAGGCGCGGGGGAGCTGAAGAGGTCCGAGCTCTCACACCCCCGGTCCGGCTGGGGAGGGGGCGCCGTGCGTCCTAGGCGCGTCCCCCGAGGCGGAGGACGGTCGCCCGGCGGGAGGACGCGCCCAAGGGGAGCGTCCCAGGTTCGAAAAGACAGCGGGAGTTGAGGATGAAGATGGAGGAGATGGAGGGGAGTCCCCCCGGAGCTGGGACCCCGCCGGAGCCCCGAGTTGGAGCCTGGCAGGGTGGAAGGCGGTGGGGACTAAGGGGTGACAGGCCGGGATCCCGGACGTGGCTCAATCACTCACCCCAGTGGGTCTCCGCCGAGCCGCGGCGGCGCCGGGGAGGCGGGTCGGACCTGCCCCGGAGCCTGTCCCAGGCCGCTCCGGCCGCGCTGATGGGATTCCCAGAAGCCCCAGGACGCCGTGGTGGTGTCGGGTCCGTTTCCGCCCCATCAGGCCGTAAACGCCCTGCTGGCGGGACACTGGGATTCACGCGTTCCCTTAGCGAGCGCTTGGTGAGCGCCCACTGTGTGCGCTGCGCGGTGCTGGGAGTCCAGCGAGGGCACAACCCCCGAGCCTGCGAGCCCTGGGAGATGTATATTCTGTTCCCTTAGTAACTTCTGTCTCCCCAGTGCTCTAGAAAAATCTCCTGCACACAGTAGGTGCCCAGTGAATGCGTGTTGAATAAATAAGTAATTGAGACAGATCTGTGATTGTTTTTGTTGTTGTTATATTTTGTTTTGTTTTGAGAGGGGAGTTTCGCTCTGTAGCCCAGGCTGGGGTGCAGTGGCATGATCTCGGCTCACTGCAACCTCCGCCTCCCGGGTTCAGGCGATTCTCCTGCCTCAGCTTCTGGAGAAGCTGGGATTACAGACGTGTACCACCACCCCCACTTAATTTTTTTTTTTTTTTTTTGCATTTTTAGTAGAGATGGGGTTTCACGATGTTGGCCAGGCTAGTCTGGAACTCCTGACCTCAGGTGATTCGCCTGCCTCGGCCTCCCAAAGTGCTGGGATTACAGGTGTGAGCCACCGTGCTTGGCCTCTGTTTTTTCTTTTTGTTGTTGTTGTTGTTTTTAAAGTCGGAGTTTCACCATGTTGGTCAGGCTGGTCTTGAACTCATGACCTCAGGTGATCCACCCACCTTGGCCGCCAAAGTGCTTGGATTACAGGCATGAGCTACCACGCCCAGCCTCGGCCTCTGTTTTTTAAGCCTTAACATGTCTTTTAGTGTTTGGCGGTGCTACCCATAATATCTACCGCAATGTATTTTTTTTTTTTGAGACGGAGTTTCACTCTTGTTACCCAGGCTGGAGTGCAATGGTGCGATCTCGGCTCACCGCAACCTCCGCCTCCTGGGTTCAGGCAATTCTCCTGCCTCAGCCTCCTGAGTCGCTGGGATTACAGGCACACGCCACCATGCCCAGCTGATTTTTTGTATTTTTAGTAGAGACGGGGTTTCACCATGTTGACCAGGATGGTCTCGATCTCTTGACCTTGTGATCCACCCGCCTCGGCCTCCCAAAGTGCTGGGATTACAGGCTTGAGCCACCGCGCCCGGCCCCCGCAATGTATTTTTTTTTAAAGAATTTATCTGCCGGCACAGAGGCTCAGGCCTGTCATCCCAGCTACTTCGGGGGCTGAGGCAGGAAAATCGCTCGAACCCAGGAGGTGGAGGTTGCAGTGAGCCGAGATCACACCATTGCACTCCAGCCTGGGTGACAAGAGCGAAACTGCGTCTCAAAAAGAAAAGAAAAGAATTTATCCAGCGCTGGCAACATAGCAAGACCCTGTCTCCCTGTCTGAACAAAAATTAGCCCAGCATGGTGATATGTACCTGTAGTCCCAGCTGCTTGGGAGGCTGAGGCAGGAGGATCGCTTGAGCCCTGGAGGTTGAGGCTGCAGTGAGCTGTGATCATGCCACTGCACTCCAGCCTGGGCAACAGAGTGAAACTCCCTCTCAAAAAANCCCTCTCAAAAAAGAAAAAAAAAAAAAAAAACTGATCATCCACCACCCATTGGAGGTATTCGGACCCTCCAGGAAGCAGCAGTACACACGTTTTTTACTTTATTTTTGTGTAGTCTGCACCTTCCTCACTCTGCACTTTCACAGCCACTGATGGAGCTACACTTTTAAAGTGTTAACTACGTAGTGATGACAGTTTCTGATGAGAATTGCCCACAGGGAGAGGCCTTTAGTTACCCAAATGTCACAGTGTGGAAAACTCAATTGGCTCCGAGAAGGGAAGTGTTTTGCCCAGTCATGCACCCAGGAAGTGAGACTCCACCCTCCTTGGAAGGCTTCACTGTACAGTGGGACCTGATGGTAGCACTTGCGTATCTGTCGTAGCTGCCAGCCCTGGGGGACTCAGAACTAGGGGACTAACTGCAGACTTCGTCAGAGTTTATTCAGTCTTTTTTTTTTTTTTTTTTTTTGAGGCTGAGTTTCCCTATTGTTGTCGAGCTGGAGTGCAGTGGCCCGATCTCGGCTCACTGCAACCTCCGTCTCCCGAGTTCAAGCCATTCTCCTGCCTCAGCCTCCTGAGTAGCTGGGATTACAGACTCACACCACCACGCCCAGCTAATTTTTGTATTTTTAGTAGAGATGGGATTTCACCATGTTCGTCAGCCTGGTCTCCAACTCCTGACCTTGTGATCTGCCCACCTTAGCCTCCCAAAGTGCTGGAATTACAGGCGTGAGCCACCACACCCGGTCCAGTCATATTTGTTTAATGTCTGGTGTGTACCAAGGATCCTGTGATGACCAACCCCACCCTGGTTCCTGCCTCCCAGGCAACTCACAATCTTTTAGACAACACAGACAGCTTGCAACTAAGCAAATAAGTCACTGAGCCTCGGTTTGTGGGCCTCAGTTTACCTCCCTCAGTCATGCCCTTTGTGGCAGTTCCCAGGTACATTGTAGAATATCCACTGCCCCTAAAACAGTGCTTGGCACTTAGCAAATGCTCAAGAAAAGTATGCTGAATAGATATAACAACATTAACCTACCTCGTACACACATCTGGCCTCAGGGAGACGGCCTTGGGCCATGCCATTTGGAATGGCTCTGGTAGGGTGCAGAGGACACCAGCAAGACGCCAGCCCCAGCACTTTGAGAGGTCGAGGCGGGCGGATTGCTAGAGCTCAGGAGTTCAAGACCAGCCTGGGCAACACGGTGAAATTGCATCTCTACTAAAATAGAAAAACATAGCTGTAGTCCCAGCCACTCGGGAGGCTAAGGCAGGAGAATCACTTGAACACGGAAGAGGGAAGTAGCAGTGAGCCAGGATCGTGCCACTGCACTCCAGTCTGGGCGACAGAGCAAGATTCCATCTAAAAAATAAATAAATAAATAAGAGACCGGGCGAAGTGGCTCACACCTGTAATCCAGCACTTTGAGAGGCCAAGGTGGGAGGATCACCTGAGGTTGGGAGTTTGAGACCAGCCTGACCAACATGAAGCAACCCCTGTCTCTACTAAAAATACAAAATTAACTGGGCATGGTGGCACATGCCTGTAATCCCAGCTACTCTGGAGGCTGAGGCAGGAGAATTACTTGAACCCGGGAGTTGGAGGTTGCAGTGAACTGAGATCCCAACGTTGCACTCCAGCCAGGGCAGTAAAAGCAAAACTCCATCTCAAAAAAAAAAAAAGCAAGCTCAAAAACCTAGCCATTAGTCCCCACCCTGCCTGGGTGGCCCTGCTGAATCTGTCTGGGTCTAACTACCCAACTCAATTACTTCTTTCTTTCTCTCTGTCTTTCTTTTTTTCTTTCTTACTCTCTTTCCTCCTTTCTTTCTCTCTTTCCTTTTTCCTTCCTCCTCTCTCTTCTCTCCTCTCTCTCTTTTTTTGAGACAAGAGTTTCACTCTTCTTGCCCATGACTCGGCTCATTGCAACCTCCGCCTCCAGAGTTCAAACCATTGTCCTGCCTGAGCCTCCTGAGTAGCTGGGATTACAGGCATGTGTCACCACGCCCAGCTAATTTTGTATTTTTTTTTTTTTTCAGTAGAGACGGAGTTTTACCACATTGGTCAGGCTGGTTTTGAACTCCCGACCTCAAGTGATTCACCCACCTCCAGCCTCCCAAAGTGCTGGGATTACAGGCGTGAGCCACTGCACCCGGCTCTTCCTCCTTCCCTCCCCATCCCTTCCTCTCTCTCTCTCCCCTCCCCTTTCCTTCTCCCCTTTCTTTCTTTCTTGACAGTCTTGGTCTGCCGCCTAGGCTGCAGTGCAGTGGCACAATCTCAGCTCACTGCAACCCACACCTCCAAAGCTGAAGCAATTCTCCTGCCTCAGCCTCCCGAGTAGCTGGGATTATAGGCACCTGCCACCATGCCCAGCTAATTTTTGTATTTTACTAGAGACAGGGTTTCATCATATTGGCCAAGCTGCTCTGGAACTCTTGGCCTCAAATGATCCCCCAACCTTGGCCTCCCAAAGTGCTGGGATTACAGGCACCGACTCAGTTCTTAATGCAGGACTCATAACTTGCTTCTGATTCTCAAATGGAATCCTTTACACGACGATCCCTTGGTACAGCATCTGGGTTTTAGCTGCCAGGCGGTGCAACTAAAGGGGTGGGTGAAAGGGCATTGATTCCCTGGCAGTCCCTGCCCTGGGAGAACAAATGTCTATATTTTCTGCTCTGCCTATCGGTTCCCTGGCATCCTGGAAAGGCTGACCAAGCTTCAGAGTAATGAGTGTTGTGCATACTGTTCTAGAATCAGTGGGGGGAAGGTCAGAGGCAGCCAAAGGGGTGACCAAAGACCAGTGTTGGGGTCAATATGGGCCCAGATCGAAAGAGACCTGCTGTCCTTTGGGGGTGACACACCCTTTTTATTTGAGAATTAGGTGCAAGTTATGAGTCCCAGGTTAAGCACTGAGTTGAACAGTCAGACCCAGACAGGTTCAGTGACTTGTCCCGGGGCCAGCCAGGCAGCGGGGGGCCTAAGTCATACACCCAGGTGTTCTGTGGCTGAGTCACCCGATGAACCTAGGGCAAGTCACTTCTCCGGCTCCTCCATTTTCTCATCTCTTCAATGGGAGTGTATTGTCAGGCACCCAAATATACCTGGTCCCCAAACATTTTATTATGAAAATGTTCAAACATAGAAAAGTGGAAGAAACATAGGGAACACCTAAATACCCACCACTTAGATTTGACATCGGCATGTTGCTCTATTTGCTTCATCACACCTATGTGCAACTATTCTTGTGCCAAATCCATCTCATTATCTATCTATTTATTTATTTTGAGACAGAGTCTCTGTTGCCCAGGCTGGAGTGCAGAGGTGCAACCTCCACCTCCTGGGTTCAAGTGATTTTCCTGCCTCGGCCTCCGGAGTAGCTGGGATTATAGGCCCCATCACCAGGCCTGGCTAATTTTTGTATTTTTAGTAGAGAAGGGGTTTCATTACGTTGGTCAGGTGGGTTTGGATCTCAAATGATCCACCCACCTCAGCCTCCCAAAGTGTTGGGATTACAGGCATGAGCAACCACGCCTGGCCAGAAAGGGGGCTGTTTATTCTTGTTCTTTTCATTTCTTCCTTTATCTCTCTTCTTTCTATTTCTTTTTCTTTCTTTTCTTCCTTCCCTTTTTTCCATCTCTCCCTCCCCTCCCTCCTTCTATCCTTTCTTTCACTTATTTTTTATTTTATTTTATTTTTTTTGAGACAGAGTCTCACTCTGTCACCCAGGCTGGAGTGTAATGGCGCGATCTCGGCGCACTGCAACCTCCACCTCCCGGATTCAAGCGATCCTCCTGCCTCAGCCCCCCAAGTAGCTGGGATGCACCACCACGTCCGGCTAATTTTTTTTGTATTTTTTAGAGACGGGTTTTCACCATGTTGGCCAGGCTGGTCTTCAACTCCTGACCTCAGGTGATCGCCCGCCTCGGCCTCCCAAAGTGTTGGGATTACAGGCGTGAGCCATCGCGCCCGACCTCACTTTTTAAAAAGTGGTTTGTGCCTCTGAGAGTCAAAACCAAACGCCCTTCGCGGCTCCTCCCCCGCACTGGCGGCTATAAAGTTGAAAACTTCGCCAACCCAAGTTGTAACACGACCTGGGAGGATGCCGGTGCCACATGGAGTTTTAGTTTTCCGTAGAGAGGCGCACATGATACGTGCATTTTTCCGTATTCATGTAACGCTGCAAGAACTAGGAGAAAGAAATGAAAAGCCTTGCGCAAGCCAAAAACACCCCTGGAGTCCTCTCCAGGTTTCGTTAAATAGGGGTGAGGGGAACAAGCTTTCATCGGAGACCTTTCTGGGTCCAGTTTTAGCAGCCAGGCGCTGGAAGTAAGGGGGGGACTCAGAGGGCATTGATGCCGGGGCGACCTCTGCCCTCTGACCGCGCCCTTCCAATGCGGCTGGTACGGCGGAGGGCGCCGCCCCGGCTCCAGGCTCAGAGCGCCCGGAGCGCCCAGACGGCGAGCCGCGGCGAAATCAGGCAGCTGCGCGCCCAGCCCAGCCTCGGGTCCTCAGCGCGGCAAGTGCCGGGGGCGGAGCCTGGCCGCCTATTGGCCCAGGCCTGGGGGCGGAGCCACGACTCCGACTCTGTCCCGACCCCAACCCCCCATCGGGTTAAATGGGCCTCTTGCCTGCCGGGGGTGCGGTGGGGAGATTATTCATTGCGGGGCGGGGCCTGGGTTTGTTTACACACTATCATTGGCCAGATTTGAATCGGGCCGACTGCGGGCGGGCCACGGGGCGTGGCTACCTCTGGCCGCAGCCGCCGCCTGACAGCTTCGGGGAGGCTGGGCAGGCCTTGAACGCGGGGTCCCCGAGCACTGTGATCCCGGAGCTGGGGTACCCTAGGCGGATGCGAAGAGTCTGGCGTTGGGGGGCGTAGGTTGGGACTTCTGACTGTCCGTTTCTTGACAAACACTAACCAAAGGGTGGGGGTATCATTGTTTTTTATTGTTTTTCTCATAAAAATTCGTAAAAAACCCCAAAAGACCAGAAACAACCTACTTGTCCATCGATGGGGGGGACTCACCAGATAAGCTGTGGTGCGGCCCACAGTGGGATGCGGAGTAGCCGTAAAATGAGGACGGGATACTTGAACTGACAGGGGATTAGCTATGTAGCCTGACAGGGAAGGAGAGAAGAAAGAAAAAAGTATAAAAATGTAAAAGGTGGAGATTATAAAAATACAGTCTCTTGCTTTTTAAATACAGAATGTCTTGAAAAGCAGAAGAAAACTGTGGCCAGGCGCGGAATCCTGTAATCCTGTAATCCTGAGGTGGGCGGATCACCTGAGGTCAGAGTTCGAGACCAGCCTGGCCAACAAGGCGAAACCCCGTTTCTACTAAAAAATACAAAAAATTAGCCGGGCGTGGTGGAGCGTGCCTGTAATCCCAGCTACTCGGGAGACTGAGGAAGGAGAATCGCTTGAACCCGGGAGGCTGAGGCTGCGGTGAG
>NW_016107581.1:1049605-1053785 GCF_001604975.1 Cebus imitator | reverse complement strand
AAACTGGCCACAGCAGTTACCTGTGGGGAGCGAGATGGGGATGGGTAGATATTAGATCTTTTTCTACCTTTGGAAAGTTTGAGCCTGGTGTCACCTATTCAAAGGAATACACACAAAATATCCAAAGACATGCACACACACAAAAATCAAAGAAATACACAAAAAATTAAGTTCTGAGGATTTCCCGTTTTCATTCACATGTCCCTTTGCTCCTGCTCTTGACCTCGCCCTAGAGGCTGTGGACCTCCAACCTGCAGCCTCTGCACCCTGCAGTGTTTGGGGGATAGAGACCACGCTCGGAATGTGTCTTCATCGACTCATGCACCACCAGATAAAATATCCTGACCCAACTTAAGACAGTGGCTTTATTTATTTGTTGCTTTAAGCCATGTAGTCATCACTGAGAGATGTAACATTCCAGCTACGTGGGAGGGGCGCTTCCTTGGCGAAGCTTGGGGGAGGGTGACAGGAGAAACGCCCCAGGCCATCTTAGGAAAGAGAAAGTCGAAACTAGGAGAGGCCCCTTTAAGAAGGGAAGCGGCCTCTGCTGGTCAACCGCACTGACAGAGGAAGAGTTGACTGGGTTTTGATTTTTATTATCACCCTGTTCCTGAAGATCTGGAGGAGAGAGTGAGAAAGCTGCTTGGAGCCAATGAGACTAGGTCGAGATTTGGAGTGTGTTAACAGATCTCGGCTGGGTGCTGTGGCTCACGCCTGTAATCCTAGCATTTTGGGAGGCCAAGGCAGGCAATCATCCCCCTTCACTGCAGGATTTGTGCAGCATGGTTTAGACGGCTATGAAAGTCGCCCATGGCCAGAGGGGGATTTATAATGCAAGTAAATGTAAGTAAATAAGTAATGCTTAACCCAGCTTCTTTCTGTGCTTGGATGCTCTCTCATTGAATGCCCCCAAGAATCCTAGCAGGTAGGATATGCTAATATTATCTCCTGTTGATGTGGAAACTAAGTCATAGAGAAGTCGCAATATTGTCAGAGTCGGGGCAAAGGGATTTGAACCCAGGCAGCCCTGTTCCAAAATGTATACTTTTTTTTTTTTTTTTTTTTTTGGGCTGAGGTCTCAATGACTGGAGTGCAGCAGCGAGTTCACCGCTCGACCTTGACTTCCTGGGTGCAAGTGAGTCTCCAATCTCAGCCTCCACAGTGGCTGGAACCACAGGTGCCACCACCATGCTTAGCTAATTTATTTTTATTTTTCTGTAGAGATGAGGTCTTGTCCTGTTTCCCCGGCCGGTCTCGAACTCATGGGTTCAAGAGATCCTTCTGCCTTGGCCTCCCAAACTGCTGAGATTACAGATGTGAGCTGCTGCACCTGGTCCAAAATTCATACTCTTAAACAACCATGTAACACTATGCCGTATTATAAATGTTTTATGTCTTGGCCAGAAACAGTGGCTCACGCCTGTAATCCCAGTACTTTAGGAGGCCAAGGTGGGCCAATCACGAGGTCAGGAGTTCGAGACCATCCTGGCCAATACGGTGAAACCCCGTCTCTCCTAAAAATACAAAAATTAGCTGGGCATGGTGGTACGCGCCTGTAGTCCCAGTTATTTGAGAGGCTGAGGCAGGAGAATCACCTGAACATGGGAGCAGAGGTTGCAGTGAGCCAAGATCGTACCACTGCACTCCAGCCTGGGCTACAGAGCAAGACTCTGTCTCAAAAAAAAAAAAAAAAGTTTTCTGTCTTTAGATGGTTTTTTTTTGAGATGGAGTTTCGCTCTTGTTACTCAGGTTGGAGTGCAATGGCGCGATCTCTGCTCACCGCAACCTCCATCTCCTGGGTTCAAGCAATTCTCCTGCCTCAGCCTCCCAAGTAGCTGGGACTACAGGCATGCACCACCATTCCCAGCTAATTTTTTGTATTTTTAGTAGAGATGGGGTTTCACCGTGTTGACCAGGATGGTCTTCATATCTTGACCTCGTGATCCACCCGCCTCTGCCTCCCAAAGTACTGGGATTATAGGCGTGAGCTACCGCGCCCGGCCCGATGTATTGTTTTAAAAGCTAAAGCTACAAGAATCTTTTTTTTTTGGGGGGGACGGAGTTTCGCTCTTGTTACCCAGGCTGGAGTGCAATGGCGCGATCTCGGCTCACCGCAACCTCCGCCTCCTGGGTTCAGGCAATTCTCCTGCCTCAGCCTCCTGAGTAGCTGGGATTACAGGCACGCGCCACCATGCCCAGCTAATTTTTTGTATTTTTTTAGTAGAGACGGGGTTTCACCATGTTGACCAGGATGGTCTCGATCTCTTGACCTCGTGATCCACCCGCCTCGGCCTCCCAAAGTTCTGGGATTACAGGCTTGAGCCACCGCGCCCGGCCCCCTATCTATTTATTTTTTAGACGGAGTCTTGCTCTAGCACCCAGGCTGGAGTGCAGTGGTGCAATCTCAGCTCACTGCAACCTCCACCTCCCAGATTCAATCAATCTCCAGCCTCAGCCTCCCGAGTAGCTGGGACTACAGGCAATCATAGTTCACTGCAGCCCCAACTCCCTGGGCTCAAGCAATCCTGCCACCTCAGCCTCCTGACTAGCTGGGACTAAAGGCACACGCCACCACACCTAATTTTTGTATTTTTTGTAGAGATGGGGTTTCACCATGTTGCCCAGGCTGGTCTCAAACTCCTGGGCTTCAGCAATAAGCCTGCCTGGGCCTCCCTACACTTCTAAGCCCTTTATATACATTAGCCGATGGAAACTTCTCGGCAACCTTGAAGTAGGAACTGTTAACATCTTCATTTCACAGATGAAAAACTGAGGCACAGAGAAGTTAACTAACTGGCCCAAGTTCTCAGATTTCTCTCCAGAAAAGGAAGAGGAAGACCAAGAATGGCTGGAGAGGGAGGAAGTGTCGAAAGTTGCTGAGAGAGAAAAGAAGGGAAATTAAACCACTGGATTGGTGAAGGTGGAAATGATGTTTCAGTGAGGTGGTGAGGGCTGAGGTCAGCTTGCAAAAGGTGGTGAGAAATGGCCAAGAAACACAGAAAAGGATGCCCAAAGTCATCAGCATTAGGGAAATGGATGTCAAAACCACAATGAGATACCACCGCACACCCACTAGAATGACCGCGACCAAAGGAGGAGAAGACAGGCCAGGCGCGGTGGCTCATACGTGTAATCCCAGCATTTTGGGAGGCCGAGGCGAGTGGATCGCCTGAGGTTGGGAGTTTGAGACCAGCCTGATCAACATGGAGAAACCCCATCTCTACTAAAAATACAAAAATTAGTCAGGCATGGTGGCACACGCCTGTAATCCCAGCTACTTGGGAGGCTGAGGCAGGAGAATTACCTGAACTCAGTAGGCGGAGGTTGTAGTGAGCAGAGATTGTGCCACGTGCACTCCAGCCTGGGCAACAATAGCAAAACCAGAGAAACTCTGTCTTAAAGAAAGAAAAGAGGAGAAAATAGCAAGTGTTGGTGGGGAGAAATGGGATGTGGAGAAATCAGATCCCTCATTCACTGCCAGAGGAGATGCAAAAGAGCACAACCCAGGAGTTTGAGAGCAGCCCCGGCTCATAATGGGATCCCATCTCTACATTCAAAAACAAAAAGCCCAGCATGGTGGTGTGCACCTGTAGTCCCAGCTGCTCAGGAGGCTGAGGCAAGAGCATCTCTTTTTTTCTTTCTTTCTTTTTTTTTTTTTCTGAGATGGAATTTAGCTCTTATCACCCAGGCTGGAGTGCAGTGGCGCAATCTTGGCTCACTGCAACCTCCGCCTCTCAGGTTCCAGCAATTCTCCTGCCTCAGCCTCCCAAGTACCTGGGATTACAGGTGCCTATCACCACACCCGGCTAATTTATTTGTATTTTTACTAGAGATGGGGTTTCACCATGTTGGGCAGGCTGGTCTTGAACTTCTGACCTGAGGTGATCCACCCATCTCAGTCTCCCAAAGCTTTGGGATTACAGGCGTGAGCCACTGCATATAAAGCACTTGGTATGATACCCGACGTGGAAAAAGTACTTAATAAATACGATTCTTAGGCTGGGTGCAGTGGCTCATGCCTGTAATGGGATCTCTTGAGCCCATGAGTTCAAGGTTGCAGTGAGCAGTGATTGCACCACTGCACTCCAGCCTGGGCAACAGGGCAAGACCCCATCTCTCAGAAAAAAAATTAATTAATTAATTTTTAAAAAATGCTTAATTTTTTTTTTTTTTTTTTTTT
>NW_016107581.1:1046083-1047533 GCF_001604975.1 Cebus imitator | reverse complement strand
GTAGTTTTAGTAGAGACGGGGTTTCACCATGCTGGCCAGGCTGGTCTCAAACTCTGACCTCATGATCCACTAGCATTGGCCTCCCAAAGTGCTGGGATTACAGGTGTGAGCCACCATACCTGGCCAAGCCTGTGGTTTCTAAAGCACAGATCAACCTTGGCACTTTCCAGATTAAAACCTCCCGCTATGGGCTGGGTGCTGTGGCTCATGCCTGTAAATCCCAGCATTTTGGGAGGCTGAGGCGAGCAGATCACGAGGTCAGAGTTTGAGACCAGCCTGGCCAACATGGTGAAACCCTGTCTCTACTAAAAATACCAAAAATTGGCCAGACATGGTGGCTCACGCCTGTAATCCAAGCACTTTGGAGGCCAAGGCGGGTGGATCACCTGAGGTCGGGAGTTTAAGACCCGCCTGACCAACATGGTGAAACCCCCATCTTAAAAAAATAATAACAATAAATTAAAAAAATAAAAATACCAAAAATTCGCTGGGCATGGTAGCGGGTGCCTGTAGTCCCAGCTACTTGGGAGGCTAAGACAGGAGAATCGCTTGAACCCAGGAGGCAGAGGTTTCAGTGGGCTGAGATCACGCCACTGTACCCCAGCCTGAGTGACAGAGCAAGACTCTGTCTCAAAAAAAAAAAAAAAAAAATTCTGATATTTGCCTAACATAAAACTCACTATTTAATTTTTAATTTTTTTAATAGAGACAGGATCTTGCTATGTTTCCCAAACTGGTCTTGAATTCCTGGGCTCCAGCCGTCTTCAAGCCTCAGCCTCCAAAGTAGCTGGGATTACAAACACATAACACCATACCTGGCTCAAAATTCACCATTGGAAAGTGTATAATTCAACTTTTGGTTGTTGTTGTTGAGTGGAGTCTCGCTCTGTAGCTCAGGCTGGAGAGCATGGCTCAGTCTCAGCTCATTGCAACCTCTGCTTCCAGGGTTCAAGCGATTTTCCTGCCTCAGCCTCCCAAGTAGCTGGGATTACAGGCACATATCACCATGCCTTGCTAACTTTTAAAAACATTTTTAGTAGAAACAAAGTCTTGCTATGCCGCCCAGGCTGGTCAGTAGGCCATTGGCTGGGGGTTACCTGGTGTAGCCTCCCAGGAGAGATAGTTTGGCTGAAGGAAACTTGCCTTGGAGGGACAGCTGGGAGCCACTAGCAGCTGGGGGATATGAGAGCAGGGCTGGTTGGGGATGTTGCCAACAGTGACTTTTTCCTAGGAGGAGAACAGTCTTGTGTGGTATCAAGTCAGCTTAGAGGGGACTGCTTTTCAGGAAGGACAGAGACAATGGAGACCCATGCTACCAAGTGTCTTACCTGTCCCCTGCCATGTGAGGCCCTTTCAGTCTTCCAACCCCTGGGTTCCATACCCTCCCTCAGTGTTACAGGAACAATAGCTTCATATGCCCGCTGTGCAGCAATAGACCAATTGCATGGAG
>NW_016107581.1:1042290-1045381 GCF_001604975.1 Cebus imitator | reverse complement strand
CAGCTTCCCAAAGTGCTGGGATTACAGGCATGAGCCACCGTACCTGGCCAGCCAGGTTTGTTTTCATTTCTCCCATCCTGATTAACTTTGTAAAATGTATAGGAATGGTTTCATCAGGGATTGAGATTATCTCCCACGCCACTGGACACAACCTGAGGAGTGGTGTGACGGGTGGAATAGGGTGTTCTATCTATGTATGTTTTTTTTTTTTTCTTAAACAGTCTCACTCTGTCGCCCAGGCTGGAGTGCAGTGGCACAATCTTGGCTGACTGCAACCTCTGCCTCCCGGGCTCAATCAATGATTGTGCCCCAGCTTCCCGAGTAGCTGGAATTACAGGCGTGTGCCGCCACATCCAGCAAATTTTTCTATTTTGGGTAGGGACGGGGTTTCATCTGTTGGCCAGGCTGGTCTCGAACTCCTGAGTCTTGAACTCCTGACCTAAAGTGATCCACCCACCTTGGCCTCCCAAAGTGCTGGGATTACAGGCATGAACCACTGTGCCCAGCCGCAATTTTTTTTTTTTTTTTTTGAGACAGAGTCTCACTCGGTCACCCAGGCTGCAGTGCAGTAGTGCAATCTTGGCCCACTGCAACCTCTACCTCCTGGGTTCAAGCAATTTTCATGCCTCAGCCTCCTAAGCAGCTGGAATTACAGGTGCACGCCATCATGCCAGGCTAATTTTTGTATTTTTAGTTGATACAGTGTTTCGCCATGCTGACCAGGGTCGTCTTCAACTCCTGACTTCAAGTGATCCACCCACCTCGGCCTCCTAATGTGCTGGGATTACAGGCATGAGCCATCGTTTTCGGCCAGAGCTCCAAAATTGTTTAATGCTCTGTCTGGGTAAGTCCAGCGCACTCAGCCTTATTTATGCATGTTTTAAAACCCAAAGCAACTGTGGCCAAATAAGATTTTGGCAGAGACTGGCAGGTTTAAATTCATTTATTTTAAAAGTAATATTTGGAAGGCCAAGGTGGGTAGATTGCTTGACCCCAGGGGTTTGAGATTAGCCTGGGAAGCATGGCAAAACCCTGTCTCTACAAAAAATACAAACGTTAAT
Organism: Cebus imitator; assembly: GCF_001604975.1. Lineage (NCBI taxonomy): Eukaryota > Metazoa > Chordata > Mammalia > Primates > Cebidae > Cebus > Cebus imitator. The sequence goes on along the minus strand of NW_016107581.1, from coordinate 1,044,320 downwards.
CAGCCAGTCAAGGTGGCTCACGCCTGTAATCCCAGTACTTTGGGAGGCTGAGGCTGGTGGCTCACGAGGTCAGAAGATTGAGACCAGCTTGGCCAATGTGGCTGGGCGTGGTGGCAGGCGCCAGTAATCCCAGCTACTCAGGAGGCTGAGGCAGGAGAATCACTTGAAACCGGGAGGCAGAGGTTGCAGTGAGCCAAGGTTGTGCCATTGTACTCTAGCCTGGCGACAGAGCAAGACTATCTCAAAAGAAATGACAAAAAACAAACCAACCACAAACATTAGCCGGGGATGGTGGTGCATGCCCGTGGTCCCAGCTACTGAGGAGGCTGAGTTGGGGGAATCACCTGAACCTGGGGATGTCGAGGCTGCAGTAAGATTTTATTGTGCCACTACACGCCAGCCTGGGCCACAGAGTGAGACCCTGTCTCAAAAAAAAATTATTAATTATTGGCTGGGTGCAGTGGCTCACACACTTTTCGGGGATCTCTTGAGCTCAAGGGTTTCAGACCAGCCTTGGCAATAGACTAAGATGCAGTCTCCAAAAAAAAAAAAAAAAAGAAAAAAACTATTAGTTATCTACTGTGTGCTAGGCACTGTTCTAGGCAACAAAACAGACAAAACCCCTGCCCACGTGGAGCTTACGTTCTGTTAGAGAGACTGATGATCAACAACCACGTGTGACGTGATATCAGGTAGAGATGAGGTTCCTTAAGAAAATAAAGCTGGAGAGAACACTTAGTGGAAGGAACCTCCCAGCGGGGGACAATTGAGCAGAGACAGAGGAAGGAAGGGAAGCAGCAGGTGAATCTTTTGGAAAGGGAACAGCATACAGGAACTCACTCTGCTGGTGTGCTTGGAGGGCAGCAAGCCTGGACAGAAAGTGGAGATGAGGCCAGAGTGTGGATGGGCCAGACTTACAGGACCTTGGGGCTATGGAAAAGGATGTTGGATTTTATTGTGTGATTTTATTTTATTTATTTATTTAGAGACAGAGTCTCGCTCTGTCGCCCAGGCTGGAGTGCAGTGGCGAAATCTCGGCTCACTGCTACCTCCGCCTCCTGAGTTCAATCGATTCTCCTGTCTCAGCCTCCCAAGTAGCTGGGATTACAGGTGCCTGCCACCACACCTGGCTACTTTTTTTTTGTATTTTTAGTAGAGACAGTGTTTCACCATGTTGGCCAGGCTGGTCTCGAACTCCTGACTTCATGATCCACCCACCTCAGCCTCCCAAAGGGCTGGGATTACAGGCGTGAGCCACCATGAAGAGAGGGATTTTTAAAACAGGTTTAAATAAGGCCATTTTCAAATAGATATAAAAATAATAAATAAATAATAATAATAAAAGAGTATGGTTAAGTCCACATACCCGCCACTGGGCCTTCCAATCATCAACTCATGGCCAATGCTGTCTCATTTCTACTCCCTCTCGTTGTCCCCACCCTCACTACCCTAGATTATTTTAAAACACATCCCAGACATCACATCATTTCATGCACAGATGATTCATTTCATATCTCTGAAGATAAGGTTTGTTTATAGAAATATAACCACAGTCCTGTGATCCATCTAAAAAGTGCACCATAATTCTTTCCTATCGTCAAATATGCAGTCAGAGTTCAGATTTCTCCACTTATCTTATAGTTAAAAGACAAAACAAAACATTGGTTTGTTAGACTCCCCATCCAAACAGAGTCCTCGTGTTGCATGTGATTGATTTGTTGCTACAGTCTCTTTTATCTATTGGCTCCCTTAAGGGAGGGATTCTTAAAAGAATGGGAGAGGCAGGAGCATTTGGGGATAGCGATGGGCAGCGTTTTGCAGAAGGAGAGAAAGATGATGGGTGATACTGGAGAGAGGAAGAGGAGGAGGAGAAGAGGAGGAGGAGATGAGGAGGAAGAGGAGGAGGAGAGGAAGAGGAGGAGGGGGGAAGAGGAGGAAGAAGAGAAGGAGGGGAGGAGGAGGAGGGGGAAGAAGGGGGGGAAGAGGAGAGAGGAGGAAGAAGAGAAGGAGGGGAGGAGGAGGAGGGGGAA